>NW_017617109.1:171901-771901 GCF_001879475.1 Ipomoea nil | reverse complement strand
AAGTAATATATTCCTACATTCTTTTGAAAGTGAATCATACTAGCCAAGGAAAAGTTCACATGGCGTGTTACACTACGCCAAACCGCCAAGGTGCTGGACTTGGCCCTACTTGAACCCGTGACTCCGTGACTGAGCTCTGATACCACTTGTTAGAATCAAGCGCTTACCACTATACCAAAAGCTGTAGCAAAGGCGCCACTTTATTTTCTTATACCGCCACACAATCCTCCTAGCCACATGGTGCTAGATTTGGCCCTTACCAGCCTCCACCCAACACTAACTAATCATGAAACCGAAGTATAGGGCCAGGGTTCAACACACTATCTAGATTGTGAAAATGAAGACACTACTACTACTTGACTACCTCTTTCACCCTCTTCTGAAGTTGAAGCAAACCATCGGTGGTAATACTCCTCAAAGTCCCTCCAAATTCAATAAACGACGGGATTACATTTGATGCTGTGCCACCTCTAACGTAAGTAACCGAAAGAACCTTCAGCCAAAAACAAGGATTATCGTGTGTCAGTTTCAACCCAAAGTCGAAAAAACTTCTCCAAAATATATATACACTGACAAATATCAGAATTGTAAATTTTTCCAAAATAAAATTGAAAAAAAAAAAAAAGAAGCCCAAAAACCTAGAGTAAGGAACATACTTGACTATAGAGTGGATCTGCTTCTCTTGAAACGAGCTGTTGCAATGCCAAAACTGCAAATGATGTTGCAAGTATTGGATCCACAGTCAAGTGGGGTGCGGCAGCATGCCCACCTTTTCCTTCTATTTTCGCTTCAAAGATAGATACAGCAGCTAAAAATGGTCCTGGAATGCTAGATATAGTTCCCGTTGGTATCGTATAATCAACATGCATTCCAAATATTGCTTCAGCATTACCAAGAGCACCATCCTTAATCATGTGAGATGCACCGGCACCTCCCTCCTCAGCAGGTTGGAAAATAAGTCTCACGGTTCCCTTTAAGATCAAAAAGAATGATGACAATACATCTAGCAAGTTAATGTTTATGTTCACTTTAGAGGCAAATACACAGACAGATCACTCTTCCACCAAAATAACTCAACAACAATAGATAACAAAATGTTAAAATCACTAACAATTTGAATTTTGAAGTTTTCAAGTTATCAATAATAATAGTGTTGGGCCGAGGCTGCTGAAGGGCCAAGTCCAGCATCCTGTCTCTCGAAAATGTGGCGGTATACAAGGAAATAAAGTTGCGACATCGCTGTAAGCTATAGCTTTTGGCATAATGGTTAGCACTTGATTCTAACAAGTGGTATCTAAGTCAGGTCAGCATTTGACGTTAGTGGTTAGCACTTGATCCTAACAAATAGGATACTCTTTTCTTCTTTATTGTTGTCCTGTGACTATGTAATACTACCTACAATTATAAGCCATTGTAATCACTATCATCAAGGAGAATAAAGGCAAGTAAGATATCATATTGCATTTGCAGCAGAATAAGTTAAAACATAAAATGAAGATAATATTTTTGCTCTTATCTCTCTTGGTCTAGATTGAACAAGATGAATAATCACACAGGAATTCCGGTTTTTCAACATTATATCCCATCCCCTTTTTGATCATTTTAGGCAAATGCAACTAACCAAAAATGAAAATTAAACTCTAACTCTATAATATGTTGAAAAAGAAAAAGAAGATTTTATAAACTTCTGTTTCCTTTCTTTCACAAAAATTAAAAGCACCATGTAACTTTTATCCATTTCAGACAATTCCATCCACTCACAACCAAAATTAAAAGAATAAAAATACTGAGTAGTGAGTACCAAAGAAGTGGAACAGTTCAGATATGAAGAGTTAGTTGCCATGCACACTAAACTCACCTTAAGCTCATGCTTTCGTTCATTCAATAGCTTAGCAGCTCCAAGAAGCATTGTGGTGTGGGCATCATGACCACACCCATGCATTTTGCCATCCACTTTGCTCTTATGCTCCCACTCAACCAGCTCCTACTTGTATATATAATATATTTACAAATCACAACATTCTATTAGATAGGCATCAGCAAATACATAGACAATTTTATGCAAATACAACTATACAATATTCTTTTTCAAAAAAAAAAAACAACTATACAATATTCCTTAGCTGATACTTGTTGGGCGGGGCCAGTAAGGGTGTCCAGCACTATGTGGCTAGGAAGATTGTTGGGCGGAGGCCAATAGAGGACCAAGTCCAGCACCTGGCTTACAAAAATGTGTGGCGGTAAATAAATATAAAGTTACACCTTCGCTACTAGCTATAGCTTTTGACGTAGTATTAAGTGCTTGATCTTAATAAGTGGTATAAGAGCCAGGTCACTAAGCAGTTTTAAACTGGCCGGTGTTAGGAGGTCACGGGTTCAAATCGAGCAGTTAAGATGGGCAGGTGCTGGGAGGGAGATTGTCGACGGAGACCGGTAAAGAGGGGGCACTTGATCCTAAATTCCTAACAAAACTATCAATTTTCCACATTGTAATTAACCCAAAACCATAAATTACCAGCCAACCAGCACAGTCTTTATACACAGTCAAGAATTGCACAAGGCATACAATTTCTGAGTTTACAAGTGAAATGGACATTTACCTGCAATGGGAGGGCATCCATGTCAGCTCGAAGAGCAACAACAGGGGGAGAACCGGAGCCAATTTGAGCTACCAAACCGGTCTTGGCTAAAGGGTATTCGTAAGAAATGCCGAGTTTATCCAGTTCACTGCGAATCAGAGCGCTGGTGTTGTGTTCTTCGAATCTGAGCTCTGGGTTCTCATGGATTTTCCTCCTGATCGAGACTAACCAATCTTTGTAATCTCTGGCTGAGCTCAAAATCTGCTTCGCATGGTCTTGTTCAATGTGGTGACTTCCACCAACCCTGGAAGTCGAAGAGTATAAGAGCAAAAGAGTGAAGAAATAAGAAGCAGAGAACATAGTTCTTGGTCGCCCTCAAGTCTGGAGCTGCCCTCTCCACCAAAATCAGAAGGGACCCCGGGAACCTTGGTCTTTACTGCATTTAAAAAAAAAAAAAAAAAAAAAATGCTTTCTTTTTCACGGTGTTTTCACCTTGAAAAATTCGCAAAAGAGTAAAAAAATTCGCACCTCGAAAGAAAATTGGGGAAAGAAAAAAAGACACCAATCCTTAATTTGTGAACCGAGAGTTGAAGGACAAAATTTTGAGACTAGGGATCGTTACTTCCAAAACCCAATAATTAATGGCAATGGTCCATCACTCTCCTGCTGTGCCAATCATCAAACACTTGAAACTTCAAAGTTCAACCAAAGATGCTTATCCTACACAGCTCCCAACCCCTAAAATACCCCAAAGATCCAAGTCCCCACCCACGAAACATAAATATACATGGACCTACAAAAATAACATTGCACATTGCTTTAGAGCATCATTATCAATTGGAAAGAATGTAGGGAAAATGTAAGAGTTATTAGGAAAGAGAATGTGGGAGAAGGAGAAAAAAGAAAACAAAAAATCAAAATTGAATTTTTTAAATTTAAAAAAAAAAAAAAAAGTGTATGTCTGTGCGCGCGTTTCCTCCTTTTTTTTTTTTTTTAACTTTTCTAACATTATTTTGTATGTTGCTGCCAATTCTTTTCCAAATCTTTCACTTCTACATCAACTTTGCTTTTCAATTTGAGAGAATTCAATCTGAAATATCTTGGCATTCTTTATTGGTGTGGATACTCTTACACACACGGAAGATCCAAGTCCCCACCCACTCACCAACAAATTTTATTAGTATCATTTTTGGCCAGTCTTATTTTTTGAAAAATTAATATTTTTAGTTTTTTTACTTCTAAGGTATATTAATCAATCCCCATGCTATTAGATAAGTAAAATTAATTATTATTTTTTTTAAGAAATAAGATCAAATAAGTCATCAAACTTTTACAGTTTGTGTAATTGAACCACCTAACAAAAAAAGTGTGTTGGTAGGGAATATCCCGACCGACATAAGCTCCACCACGACCGACTTGCCTTTGTCTTTCTCTTCTGATCTTTACAGGTGGCAGGTCGGGCTTTTTCCGTGGAGACCCCGGTCGGGAATGGCCGGAAGTTGCCCGAACGCTGGTGTCGACCACCGAGCGGTAGCCCTTGGACGAAAGAGCTGCCAAAAAGGACGCGAAGGGACGCGTGGCGGTTCTTTATGCTGACAAGCAGGGCACCCGGGAGGTTGACACGTGGTGGCTACGTGGAAGACATGCCGAGCGGCCGGAATCTTGTCCCCGGCACGGCGGCTATAAATACCCACAGTAGCTACAGTGTAGAGGACTTTTGGACGATCGATAGGTTGTTGTTAGAGAATCCCGACCGCAGTCAGTCGGTACTCAGAGCAACCAAGTAGATTGTACTTAGGGCCTTTACCGGGATCAATAAAGATATTTACTCGCTTTAATTGGTCTCGTGTTGTTATATATTGCTTACGTAGAATTAGCAGCATCATTTTGGCGCCGTCTGTGGGGAATCGTACGAGAAACCAACGTCTTGACGAGCACCCGGTCTCTATACCAACATGTATCCGTGGGCACACAACAACTTTGCCGACGACCAGGCGGACGCGGCGAGCTCCTCCGACCACTACGCTACCCAACAGCAGGGTCAGACGATGGACCTCAACCTCAACCTCTCACCACCGCATCCGTCAAATACGTACCCGGCCGCCCAGCAGCCGGTGAATTACATACAACCAGGATACCCAACACCCGGTCTGCCATACCAGCAGCAGCCCATGATGTATCCCGCCCAGTATCCGTACCCGGTCCCACCTCCACCATATGGGTATTGGCCAGGACAACCGATGTGCTACACTTCCCCGGTTGGTTATCCACCATATACGCCTGCCTATACAGCTCCAGCCGCCGCCCCTCCAGTACAACCGACCGCACAAGTAGAGCCGCAGCGTCAGTCCACATCCCGGGCTCGACGCTCGGCTCATTCGCGGTTGGGGTCGGGGGGTGCTGATGCGATGGAGGCACCAGCTCAGGCCGTTCAAGCGGAGGACCCTGAAGAAGTTGCCCGAGCGGTAGCTTTTGATCGTCTCCGACCAGAGATGCGCCAGCGTTTGGGACCCCAAGACCCGAATCGCGGGCAAGAGGACGTACAAATGCAAGAAGCTAGCCACGAGGCTTCATCCGGGTATAGCGGGTCGAGATCTCACCGACGGCGACGCGCTCGGGATACAGCCCAAGCCGCTCAAGCCGCCGAGCTCAACGAAACCCGAGGATTGCTCTACAACCTCCAGGCTGAAGTTGCGCAGCTCAGGAGTGCGTATCCTACAGCACCCCCGGCCGACCGATCGATCCTACACCAGACGCCTTTCACAGCAGCGGTAATGGCTCAGCCTTACCCGCTCGACTTAAAGGTCTCGGGAGAGAAGAGTTACGACGGTCGGACAGATCCTGAGGCTCACGTGAATGATTTTTTCAGCAATATGATGCTGAAGGGCGTTTCAGACGCCGTGATGTGCAGAGCCTTTTACTCGACCCTCACCGGTCGGGCAGCAGAGTGGTTCCGTACCCTGCCACCGGGGTCGATCGATAAATTTGAGACCCTGGCGATCAAATTTGTGAGGAAGTTCATCACTTCCAAAGTGGTGAGGAAGTCCTACATGTATCTCGAGAAGGCCAAGCAGCTGGAAGGGGAAAGCTTGACCGATTTCCTCATCAAATGGAAAGTGGCGGTCGGGGAGGTCGAGCCTATGGACGACGCGACCGCCACCCACATGCTTCATATTTCTCTCCGGGCGGGGCATCTATATCAGGATTTCATCCTTCACCCCCCGACCTCGTATGAGGAGGCCCTCCGAAGGGTCACTGATTACGCCAACGCAGGTGAGGCGAATGCCGTCAAGCGCTCGCAGGAGGTCGGCTCTTCGTCTCGTAAACCGGCCGGCCGGGCGGAACATCGATCGGGAGATGACAATCCCCGACCCCGCACCAGGCATGGCGAGTTTACGGCCTTGAATCGATCCGCAGCGGAGGCCATGCAATATGCCCAGTCCTGTAATCTCATCAAACTTCCCCATCCCGATCGAGACGGCCCTGACAAGAGTAAGCACTGTGCTTACCATCGATGTGCCGGGCATGACACCGAGGAGTGTACCCACTTGCGCCAATTGTTGGAAGATCTACTGAACAGAGGGAAATTGGACAAGTGTGTGGGGAAGAGAGAGGAAAACAAAAGGAACACCGATCGGAGGGATCATAGACGTTCTCAACACCGCTCTGATCGATCTGGGCAAGACAGAAGGGATGATCGTCATGATGACCGACGGGACCCCGACCCTCCGTCCGGTAGCCGCCCGTCCGGAAAACCTACCATCCACGTCATTTTTGGTGGGCTGGAAGATGCTTCCCGACCGCGGACTAATTGCCCGGTCGCAGTAGTGGATTCCCGGGAGACCGGGAAGAGGCAGAAGATGGAACCCATAACCTTCACCCTTGAGGACCAACCTAGCAGCAGCGACCACGGCATGGAGGCGCTCGTGGTCACGATCGACGTTAAGGGGACGGACGTCCAAAGGGTTATGGTTGACACGGGCAGCAGTGTGAACGTCCTATACTTGGACGTGTTTGAGAAGCTTGGCCTCGACAGGAAGGAGCTGACTCCGGTCGTGTACCACTGTCAGGATTTACCGGGGCTCTTATCTACCCCGAGGGAAAAATAACGCTCCCGGTCGAGATCGGCACGCCTCCAAAGTCGATCCAAACGGAGCTGGAATTTGTTGTGGTCAACCTCCATTGCGTCCACAACATTATCTTGGGCCGACCCGCCATTATGAAGATCGGTGGGATAATTTCTATGCCCCACCTGTGCATGAAATTCCCCACCCCTAACGGGGTCGGCGTGGTCCGTGGCGATGTCCAATCCGCCCGGAAGTGTTACACCCGAGCGGTTAATCGACGTGATTCCGGTCCATCTTCCCGGGTGAACACCATAGCCAAAGAGGAGGCTAAGGAACGGAAGGAGCAGCCTGAGCCCTCCGAGGAAATAGAAGAAGTTCCCCTATCCGAGGATCGCCCGGATAGGAAGATCAAGATTGGCCGAGCCCTCACCCCCGAGATCCGAGCGGAAGTTCTGACCGTGCTCCGGGAGTATGCTGATATCTTTGCATGGGGGCCTGAAGATATGCCCAGGATCGATCGGTCGGTCATCTGTCACAAGTTAGCCGTCGATCCCGCAGCCAAGCCGGTCGTGCAGAAAACACGACACCTTTCCTCCGATCGCCACGAATTTGTCAGAGAAGAGGTCAAAAAGATGGCGGCGATCGAGCACATCCGTCCGGTGATCTATCCCGAATGGGTGGCGAATATTGTCCTTGTTCCGAAGCCCCCAGCTTGGAGGATGTGCATTGATTTCACCGACCTCAACAAGGCCTGTCCGCTCGACCCTTATCCTCTACCGAGCATTCACCAAATGGTCGACGAGACGGCCGGGGCCGAGCTGATGAGCTTCATGGATGCCTTCAAGGGATATCACCAAATCATGATGCACCATGAAGACGAGAGCAAGACAGCCTTCGTAACCCCGGACGGGCTGTATTGCTACCGAGTGATGCCGTTCGGCCTCCGAAACGCGGGAGCGACCTATCAGAGAATGGTCAACATGCTCTTTGCTGATCTGCTGGGCCGAACGATGGAAGCTTACATCGACGATATGTTGGTCAAGAGTCGGGACCGATCCGACCACACTCGGGACCTTCGGGAGTGCTTCCAGATCATGAGGAAGTACCAGTTGCGGCTGAACCCGACCAAGTGTACATTCGCGGTTCAGACCGGCAAATTCCTCGGCTATATGATGACTAAGAGAGGAATCGAGCCTAACCCGGCCAAAGTAAAAGCGATTCTGGACATGCAGCCACCTTCCACCGTTCGGGAAGTCCAGCAATTGACCGGTCGGTTGGCAGCCCTCAGCCGGTTCCTCTCCAAGCTAGCCGAGCGCGCTTTACCTTTCTTTAAGGTATTGCGGAAGGTTAATGGATTCGTCTGGGACGAAGAATGCCGAGCGGCTTTTGACGAGCTGAAGGAGTATCTCATGTCACCAATCGTGCTCTCAAAGCCCGAGCTCGGAGAAGAGCTAGACGTGTACCTCGCCGTGTCCGATCGTGCAGTAAGCGCAGTGTTGTGCCGAACCGATCCGGAAGGGGTCCAGCGACCGGTGTATTATGTAAGCCACGCGCTACATGGTCCCGAGCTCCGGTACTCCCGGCTAGAGAAGGTCGTCTATGCCTTATACATTGCCGCGAAGAAGTTGGCTCCCTACTTCCAAGGTCGAGCAATTCGCGTGTTGACCGATCAGCCGATCGGGCCAGTCCTCCGAACTGCTTCATCATCAGGCCGCCTAGTCAAATGGGCGTTAATGTTGACCCAGTACGCGATCGAATACCGACCAAGACCGGCTATTAAAGGTCAAGCTCTTGCGGATTTCTTGGTTGAGTGCACCGCCCGGGATACCCGGCCTCCTGAGGTTGCGGATCCCGAGGCTGAGTGGTGGTCGCTGGCTACAGATGGGTCGAGTAGCAAAAAAGGGGCAGGAGGAGGAGTGGTGGTCACGAGCCCGGAAGGATTCAAGATCTATTTTGCTCTTATGTACCAGTTCCACCCGACCAACAACGAAGCCGAGTACGAAGCATTCGTTAATGGCTTGCAGTGCGCTCGGGACTTGGGGGCTGAATACATCCGAGCTCAGACGGACTCCGCGCTCGTGGTCGGGCAAGTTCTCGGGGATTATGAAGTCAATGGTGAGCGTTTGCAGTTGTACCGAGACCTTGCCATGGAAAAGCTCGCTCAGTTCCGGGGGTATACCGTCCGACACATACCCCGATTGGATAACGCCGATGCGGATATCTTATCCAAATTAGCTCAAGACGCCCCGGAACACATGTCGAAGATAGCTCGGATCTTGGTGATCCCCAAACATAGTATCCATCGCCTGCCGGTCAATCCAATCCAACTGGTGGAGGACAGCTGGATCACCGATCTGAAGGAATACCTCGAGCACGGTCGACTCCCAGACGACCCACAGCGTGCTCGAAAAGCCAAGTTGAGAGCCCCGAGGTTCCAAGTCTTGGATGGTCGTCTATATCGGCGATCGTATGGAGGCCCTCTTATGCGTTGCTTAACCGCATTCGAGGCCGAGCTAGTCATGAAGGAGCTGCACTCGGGAATCTGCTCCTCACATCAGGGAGGTCGATCCCTGGCCCGTCGTATCATGCTGATCGGGTACTATTGGCCGTCCCTCCAGCTAGACTGTGAAAAGTTAGCTCGGGAATGTGAGACGTGCCAATTGTTCGCCCGGATGCCTGGACGACCGGCAACCTTCTACCAGCCAATCACGACCGCAATTCCTTTCGCTAGGTGGGGGGTAGACATCTTGGGCCCCTTCCCTCAGTTCTCCGGTCGGAGAAAATTTGTGATCGTCGCCATCGATTACTTCTCCAAGTGGATAGAAGCCGAGCCCTTAGCCACGATTACCTCTCAGCAATGTGCTCGCTTCCTTTGGCGCAATGTAGTTTCCCGCTTTGGTGTGCCCGTGCATCTCATTAGCGACAACGGCCGCCAATTCGTAAGCCAATATTTCCAGAACTTCTTGGCCACGATCGGGACGACTCACGTCCGGTCGTCGGTGGCTTACCCTCAGGGAAACGGTCAAGTGGAGAACGCGAACCGGACGATTTTGGAAGGTCTGAAAAAGAAGTTACACTCGGCTGGTCGTAGTTGGGCCGATGAGTTGCCATATGTCTTATGGACTTATCGGACGACCCCGAGGGAAGCTACTTTGGAGACCCCTTTCGCCTTGGTTTATGGAGCAGAAGCCCGACTCCCGATCGAGGCTTGGATCCCGACCGACCGAGAGAGAACCTACAACGCCGAGGAAAATGAACATGCCATGGCGGTGGATCTCGACGGGGTCGAAGAAAAAAGAGAGCTAGCCGCTCGACGCATGGCCGAGTATCAGAAGCGCGTCAAGAGTTCTAAAGATGTTCGGGTCAACCCTCGTTATTTTCAAGTTGGGGACTACGTCTTACGACGAAGAGAGGCCAGTCAACCTTTAGAGGGTGGAAAGCTAGCTCAGAACTGGGAAGGGCCGTACATCATCAACGCTGTCATACGGCCGGGTACATACCGACTAGAGACAACGACTGGTCGGCTAATCGAGGGGACTTGGAATTCCGAGCACCTCGTTCTTTTTAGGCATTAGCCTATTTTTTGTATTTTCTAGACGGAGTGGGGGCTTGACCTGCGAGTTAGTCCCGGTCGTCATTTCTATGTAAATTTATGGTTGTAAAATTAATTCAACCGCCTGCGAGCGGGAAAGTTTAATGTATATACGATCGATGATTGCTCGACCGTTTGCATGCGGCGGCCCGATCGGTTATTTTCTTTCACCTTCGTTACATGCAGATCAGTTCAACATTCATCAACCGGGCGAAATCTATCGACCGGTCAAAACGCGCTCCACATTGGCGGACACCCAAGTCATGCCACTGATCGGGGAAGCCAGGAGCTCTCAGCATTATTCCCCGATCCGTCCAACTTCTGTCCACTATTGCACCCACTCGTGCCTCGAGCGCACAATAGTGTGGGGGCTGGGATAAGGAAGTATTTGCAGGCCCGTCGCTCGGTTACATTCCGACCGTAGAGGCTTGTTTTCAAAAATTCCGTCGCTCGGTTACATTCCGACCGTAGAGGCTTGTTTTCAAAAATTTTTCGACAAAGGCCCGGAGATCGGGTAAACCCGATCGGTTGGCCAGATTTGACGTCGAAATATCGAACGCACGACCAGGCCATAAGGTCGTAAGGTCGGGCGCTGAGCGGATCGAGTATTGCGAGACCGGGTCTAAAGGCCAGGTGGTCGAGTGATTATGATCAGTGTGTGCAAATTGAAAGCAAGGAAACAAGAGACGAGCGACGCAAATGTTCATTAACTAAATTTTATTAACTAACAAAAGCTGCCCGGTACAACTCGGGACCGGGCTCCCGATCAATGTTCATTACAAAAAGAAGAAAAGAAGCCTACTCTATTTTTTTCGTCTCCCGAGCTCCAGCAGCCGCCTCCTTCCCGCTTGAGGTGACTGCCGTTGATGCCCCGGCTTCAGACGCCTTGGCTTTTGGGGCGAAGGGAGAGGGACCGGGATCGGCTAGGTCTGGGGGTAATGCCGAGAGGACCAGCTGAAGGTCTTCCCCGTCTAGAGCCTGCTCCAACCGGGAACGGACTCGTTCAAGCATCTTCCGTTTCCCGGCCGTAAAGCCCCAGCGACCGAACGAGACGATCAGCTCTTCCCCGATCTCTGTTCCCCGGGCTGCTGTAAGGAAGGCCGAGCCCAAGTCCTTGTCTTTGAAGGCTGCCCGCGCCAGCTCGCTCGGATTCTCGAGCTGAGCCTTCAGCTCCTTGGCCTCTCCAATCGCCCGACTGGCGACCTTCTCGGCGAGGACCCGCTCCTCGTCGCCCTTCTTCAGGGCCTTTTGCGTCTTCTCCAGCTCGGCCTGGAGCTCCTTGATCTCCTTCAGACGACGAGCGGCCGTCTTCTTATGATGATCAGCTTCCTCGGCCAGCATAGCCTGACCTTGAAGGAGTTGGGTCGCCCGGGAGATCTGCAGTACAAAAGGGTATTCAGGGTTAACCCGGTCAAAGATACTTGGGCAAAGAAAGATTATAAGTTGGGAAACTCACCTCAGCCAGGTCGTGGCCGATCCGTTCAGCCACCTGGGTCGGGGTCATCTTCCCCAGATCCACTCGGGCTGGCGCGGCGTTGCCGATCCGTGCCAGCACAGACGTAGAATCCCTTTCCCGCCCGACCGAAGGGCTCGGGCTGTGTTGGTCACGGCGGCGCTTCATGCCGCCCACCTCGGTCGCGCCCTTGTCGGCGACCTTCTCCTTTCCCCGAGCGACCTCTACCCGGGTGACCAGGACGTCAGGCTGCTCGACGACGAAGCCCTCGCCCGTCGTCACGGTCGAGGCGCTCAGAGGTCGGGCAGAGGGAATCTCCTTTTCCCCAGCCGCTTTGGTCTTGGCCTTCTTTTTCCCGCCGAGGGAGATCTTGGCGGGTGGGGGAAGGGCGGTGTCCTCATCACCGAATTCTGCCATGGCTGCAATAAAAAGAGCTAAGTTAGTTTGATCAAGAAATGAAGCTAGGTCGGGAGGAACGGCTCGAGCCAAACCTTTCTTCTTTCGTTTCGACGGCTTGGCGACCGTCACGCCCATCAGTACGGGCAGGTACTTCTCCCTTAGCTCGTACGTGGGAGGCGGGAGCTTGGCGGCTGCGAGACTCTCGGCTGTCCGGAAGATGGAATACTCGTGTATTTCACTCGAGATCCGAGTGACCGTCTCCTTGAGCGCCTGAGTCACGCCCGGCACCACTTGCTTTCTGAAGTGGCTGCTCCAAGTGCGGTCGACCGGGAGGATCCAGGGGTCGTATTTGATGGAGAAAATTCGATTCTTCCACCCCTTGTTGTTCCCGGGCAGGCCTTTGATGGCGCACATATCTGCTCGGGATTGCAGCATCAGGAACCCGCCCCCGTAGCGGCCTGGGAGAACCTTGATCTGGTAGATGAAATTGAATAGCTCCATCGTGCACTCGGCCTCGTGCCGAGTGCATATCTGCGGGAAGCAGGCGAGGATCCGATGTGCGTTCGGGCAGATCTGAGCCGGAACGACCCGATAGTATGCTAGAAAGGCCGTCAAGAGGGCCGGGAAGGGAATGGCAATCGGGGCCATTAGGGAGTCGTAATGCATCCCGATCCACTTGCCCCGATGCCTGTCAATTACGTTCCCCAGCTGCCGGCTCGTGTCGAATTCTACCCGACCCCGGAGTACTTCAGCAATCCGAGCCGCTTCGCCTTTGGTCAGCAGGCTCATTTCTTGCTCGACACTCTCGCTGTTCAAGAATTCGAGCTCGACGGCTGGTGTGGCCGGCCCGGCCGGGTCTTCTTCGGTCTGCTCGGGGGTATTTTCCCGATCACCCCCTCGAGGAGCAGCTTCCGGGTAGTCCCCAACCACCCGGGTAGGCGTTTCCCTAACGCCCTCGGTCGGAGAACCCCGCCCGCTTGACGTGGTTCTCTCTTCCTCTTCTTCGCTGGAGCTCCCCGATCCGCTGGAGCTAGAGCTCGACGTCCCGGAGGAGCTTGATGCGTTGTTATGCTCGACGGCTCGCTCAGGGGCTGGCGTTGCTCGGGGGCTGGCTTCGGGAGTGCAGGACATAATGTCCACTTCCTCGTCGCTGATATGCTCGACCTCCTCATCATAATCCGCGATCGAGGCGTTTTGACTGTCAAAATCCGTCATTTCGCTCTACCTAAAGGTCGGTCGGGGTTAGTAAAGGACTTGAGTCGTCCGGGACAGTTAGTTGACCTAGCAGTTCTACCTATAGTTGAAAGCGTGAAGTAAAGAGAAGGAGGGAGAGCTTACCGGATGAAGGAACTTTGCGAGAGAGAGCTTGAAATTTGTTTGCTCGATCGCCTTGCTGAGATGCTCTGCTCGGGATTCTTAGAGGATACCGACTGAAGCAAAAGAGTGAGGAAAGTTCAAATGAGGGCCTCAAGGGCCTACTTATAGGAGGGCATTTAGGCGGGAAATGGGCCAACTTGCCTGACACGACCCGCGCTGAATCCGAGGCGACGGATGGGATCGCCGAGGCCGGCAGAGGCCGACACGTGGTGTAGGAGGGAATGACAGCTGGCAGGTCGGCTTGGTGGCTGACGGTTGGGCTTCTTCATCCCGTCCCGTTTTTTCCCGACTGATCAAAAAGGCCCGGGCTGGGGGGCTTTTGGTAGGGAATATCCCGACCGACATAAGCTCCACCACGACCGACTTGCCTTTGTCTTTCTCTTCTGATCTTTACAGGTGGCAGGTCGGGCTTTTTCCGTGGAGACCCCGGTCGGGAATGGCCGGAAGTTGCCCGAACGCTGGTGTCGACCACCGAGCGGTAGCCCTTGGACGAAAGAGCTGCCAAAAAGGACGCGAAGGGACGCGTGGCGGTTCTTTATGCTGACAAGCAGGGCACCCGGGAGGTTGACACGTGGTGGCTACGTGGAAGACATGCCGAGCGGCCGGAATCTTGTCCCCGGCACGGCGGCTATAAATACCTACAGTAGCTACAGTGTAGAGGACTTTTGGACGATCGATAGGTTGTTGTTAGAGAATCCCGACCGCAGTCAGTCGGTACTCAGAGCAACCAAGTAGATTGTACTTAGGGCCTTTACCGGGATCAATAAAGATATTTACTCGCTTTAATTGGTCTCGTGTTGTTATATATTGCTTACGTAGAATTAGCAGTATCATGTGTAATTGAACTATTTAACTCTACAAATTTGTGCAAATATCATTGTTTACAGGTAGACAATAAGTTTCCGGTTATCTTTTGCTATGGCATGTTACTTAAAAAATAAAATAATTTTGTTTTTAATTTATTGACAAATTTAAGATATTAATAAAAAAAATTAAATTAAATTAAGAAAAGAGGTGGAGGCTTCCGCCAAATTACAATAGGTAGCCATCTCCTCCTTCGTCAAAGGAAGAGACAAGGTTGCCTCCATTTTACTATAGACAGAGGAGGCAGCCCTCTTCCTCCAAGATCCATCTCCATTCGTTTTTTCTTTATTTTTATTTTTTTAAATCAAGGGAGACAAGTTAGTTTGTTTCCTTTGGAACTTTTGTGTTAGATAGTTTAATTGTTGTTTTGTAAATTTAGGTAACTTATTTGTACCAGGACTATGTGGTCTAATGGTATTCGGGTTAAATTTTCATTTGGAAGGTTGTGAGTTCGAGCCTTAGTGGAGGCGTCAAATATATGAACAGATACTATAATGTAATAGAGCTAGTAGCATTCAAAAAAAAAAAAAGTAACTTATTTGTATATTTTCTTTTTACATGTAATATCTACTAAATATAATACAAATCAATGTTGATAAGATAATTGCTCTAAGACTAAAGTAGTCATATCAAGTGATATTTTATTCTCAATGTCCATGAAAATAAAATACCAGGATTGAACTTGAAAAACTGTTTTCTCATATTTGAGGAAAAAATTTGCTGCCGAAAAAAAAAATCATTAACTAAACAAAAAAAATTCCAGGGATGAATGTTTGTGTCCTCAATCTTGATGTTTTTTATGTGGTTCCAGAGATTTGTTCCTAGTCCTTTCTGATCTTGTATCATTGTTCGGTCAAAAAATGGTCGGAATTCTACTAGTAAAAGAATAGGGGATGTGCTCTCGTCTATGTGACTGGAACAGAAAGCCCAAGCCTTCATGAACGCAAAGGTGCTACTACCGTCACCGATTGCGTGTTGGTTAGTTACTCCGATGCAAACTATCGTCACCGGAAGATGGAATTTTGCCCCCTTTTTTAAAAGTTAAAGTAATTGTTTTTCCCTCACTTATATTTAATTTAAAATGGGTTACGTTTTTCTAGCGAAAATATGCTGGTAATTTGGCCGGAAGGACCAAATGTGTTAAAAATTGCATAGTCACGGGACTAAATTGTTAGTTTTTAAGGTTAAGTACTGAAATTAACAACATCTCTATAGTCATATGACCAAAAGTGTAATTTTATCGTCCGCAATATTTAATTCAATATTAGTCTATAATTTATTTAGGGCATCCCATCAGTGATTCTTGGTGTGATTTTTGAAGAGCCCGGGAGAGGAGAGAGAAATCTTGATCTTTGCTGAAGGACCAATGTTTTTGTCAGCTCTATGTGCCTCAACAAGAAAGAAGACAAGGACAACCAGCCTCGCGTGAGGCGCAAATCTAGCGCACGTATCCGACTAGACGCATAAATCTTTAAATTTTTAAAATTTTGTTTCTTGTATTTTTTTCTCCTCTCATATCTTCTATTTCTAAGTCACACCTGCAAAAACTATTCAAAAACTACAACTACTGGTGATGCAACATGGCGATTGTTATACAGTGGAGCATGGCCCATAGTGCTATGTGCCTATGTGGACCATGATTGTCAAATGAAACTGCAGTAGAATTAAAATGATATTTTAGTGTTGCTAAAATGAAACTGCAATAGAATAATATACTTTTTATTATGATCCATACAACACTGTGTAGACCATGATCCACACAATAATTTGCCACTATCATATTACATGGACCAGTCGACGTTAAAATTTGCCTACAACGTTGATTTAAGCCCATATTTGAACTTCAAATAGTTGAAGAAGTGAGCTCTCTTTACTCTTGGCCCAACAAAAGAGAAAACCCGTTCAAGTATTTAGGGTTTTCAGTTCACTCTCATAAATCTTCTGCCTCCTAGGGTTTTTCTGCTGCCTCTGAGAGAGAGAGAGTGTGTGTGTGTTGACTGTTGGGAAAGACAGCATGAAGACGATACTCTCCTCAGAGACCATGGACATCCCAGATGGGGTGAAGATCAAGGTAAAAGCGAAGGAAATTGAGGTGGAGGGTCCCAGGGGCAAGCTCGTCCGTAACTTCAAGCACCTCAACCTCGATTTCCAACTCATCACCGACGAGACCGGAAAACGGAAACTTAAGGTGGATGCTTGGTTCGGATCGCGCAAAACCACCGCCGCTATACGTACCGCGCTCAGCCACGTCGATAACCTCATCACCGGCGTCACTAAGGGCTACCGCTACAAGATGCGCTTTGTCTACGCTCACTTTCCCATCAACGCTTCCATCACTAATTCCAACAAGGGCATTGAAATCCGTAACTTCCTTGGCGAGAAGAAGGTCCTATACTCAATTTCCTTTTATCTGAAAATATTGAAGTCAATGATTTTCCTTTTTATTATTCAGTTTTGCTACTATGTCTGATGCATTTTCAGTAGATGGAACGCAGTGCCATTCTTATTGTTTAGATTGCTCTGGTTTTGTTTTGTTATGATGCTAGCGGTAATTCAAGGGTTTTGATTGTGTTTCCCTGTTGCTTTGTTTCCTATGGGCTTTGTGAACATGATTTTGTGACATTGTGTGCTGAAATTAAACTGATTCTGTATTCAGTTGTAGTCTATATGTGTTTGTATGCATTCACAAGGCTGCTTCTTATGCCTAATGCAATTTCAATGAATTAAGAACACATCATTTTGAAGTATATGCAAAAGCATCAATGAAGCATGATCTGTAAACATTTATAACTTTTGGAAGAATAAATGTTTTCATAAGTTTGAATGTGTGTCTGTTATGTCTATTGTCTAATGCAATTCATCAAGTACTGCATTGGTTGCATCTGTATTGCTTTGTTCAGTAAGCAATTTTGCTAGGAGTTTAAAAGTTTCTTCCCCCTTTAATTGTCCTAGGTTAGGAAAGTTGACATGCTTGAGGGTGTGACTGTTATTCGATCTGAAAAAGTTAAGGATGAACTGGTATTGGATGGCAATGACATTGAGCTTGTTTCTCGATCCTGTGCCCTTATAAACCAGGTAAGTTATTTCTGTACACTGTTCAATATTGTTATTTTCATTCTCTGTATTCTTGGGCAGGCATGTTCTGTTTCTTAAGCATTTATATGGTATACTTTAGGGTAAAATTGCGTCACCTACTTAATTATCAGTACCAATTAAAACTGGACACTGTATATTGAATATATTGAAATTGAGATTTTCTCTTTATGTGTTTTCTTTCAGAAATGTCATGTCAAGAACAAGGATATCCGAAAGTTTCTTGATGGTATCTATGTGAGTGAAAAGGGAACTATAGCCCAGGAAGAATGATTAGTTAATGGGTGTATTTCCTTACTACTGTATTTTGGAGTATTTGTTTCTCCTTTATGTTGAACACAATTTAGAGCCTCAGTTATACTTGTTTTAAGTTCAGGTTTTTGGTGTTGAGGTCATGAGTTTACTGTATCAACTATTCAGTATGGTTTAAATTTTTCTTAATTTGTATGGTTTTGTTTGAACGTATTTGAATTACTCAGTAATATATACGCCCATGCACTTGTTTTGTGTTGACATTTATGTATCTAGTTAGGTATGATGATTTTGCCATTGGGGGCTTTGGACTTTGGTTCTGCTTGTATGTGGCCAAGGGTTTTGATTGAACTCCCTAAGAAGCTGTTTATTGGCTTTCTTGGTTTGAGCTGGTCAATTATGGTTTACCTTTTTGTGTGGTTGTTTGTTCACTTTGTTGGTGAGGGTCACAAGGCGCTCTTCACCTAGAGTTCTTTGAGTAGTGGTTTTGAGTTGTGTTTTTTGGAACATGGGTGCAAATTGAAAACAATATCTTCATGATTTATATTCATTACATATAATGGGTTTCAAACAAAAATATGTCAAAGTTATTGCATACTTTATATTACTTGTGGCAAAACTATCAATTTGGTTGAGTTGTACAAATCTTGGCAACTTTGCCTTGTTAATAATTTGGTTTAACTTTTTTAAGTCAGTCTTTGGAATATTAATATTGTGTGCATTTATATGGTTTGTAAAGTTGTATTTTCTCCTTTTATGTAGTTTTTACAAAACATAAGATATAATTTTACGAAGTACATGACATTATAATTCAAGATATTATAGATTTTTTTTTTTTAAAATTATATTAACTTAAACAATGTTACTCTATTAATTTGAAAAGTTTTGAGAGCTAAATTCAACTTGCAATGTCAATTATCGAGAAGAGTATTGATTGGTAAGATTCGATTCCTAGATTGTTAGTATTGTTTGGTAAGATTCAATCCCTAGATTGGTAAAATTTGATTCCTAGATTGTGAGTAAATCTAATCCCTAGATTGGTAGAATTCGATCCCTAGATTGTGAGTAAATATAATCCCTTAGCTAAATTTTTTCTCACTGTGTTTTTCTTAGTCTAAGGTTTTTAACGAGGCAACCAATGCAAATCGCGTCCCTATGCTCAACTCTCATGGACTATGTATTCGGATTTTTTAGCTCGAACCCTTCCTCGTTAGCTCGACGTCAGGGCATGACTGAGAGGCTACTTAATAAGAATTATTCATCGGGTATACCTCCATGTACGTTCGGAATGACTTATCATATTTGGTTCAACGTCAAATATCTCATATATTTGTTCAAGGTCAAATATCCCATGAATATTTTATTCATGAAGAGTCAGGACCCTCACCTATATAAGGGCCTTAACCCCTCAACACAAGGGAATTCCTTTTTTTCTCTTCTCTATAACATTCTACAACAATCAACACCACTTAATAAGAAAGGCTCTTGAAGCCAATTTCTCCCATTTACTATCTATTTTTCATACATTTTTCATATACACATTGCATACACTACATGGATTTATTCTATCAATATATATATATATATATATATATATATATATATATGGTGATGATCTTATGAGAACCACCATCCCCATAAATACATGAGAACCAATATGGTGCATTAAATAAACAGATCTATGAATGATATTAATTGGGGAATTAACAATCGCGTGTGCATATATAACATGTGTTGTGTGCATAATTAGTCATGTGTGCATATTAAGCATGTGTTGTGTGCAAATATAGGATATGCGCACATCACATCACCCATGAATTATTACCGCGTCGACTTCACACCAAGGATTATGAGCGAACCCCTCCTTGCTGGTTTCAAGCCGCCGAGCATCCAACGGTTCGATGAGGTAGAGGCAGTTATGTGGAGGGCTTTCTTTGTAGGGCTGTGCAAACCCGACCCAACCCGATGAACCCGCCCGCCCCGAAATCCGATAATAGAGTTGGGGAGGATATCCGAACCCGAAAGGCGAAACCCGAACCGATAGACTACTTATACGGTTATATATAATTCGGGTAGGGTTAGGGATTTGGTCCCCCGACCCGCCCGAATATCCGAAATATTATATATATATATATATATATATATACACGCTTGAGAGGAGTGAGAGCGCAGCTGTGCAGTCGTGATTTCTCTAGAACTTTCTCACTCCCTGTCTCTCCGAGTTCCCTAATCTCTGTCTCTCGGAGTTCTCTAATCTCCGTCTGAGACAGATACTGAGATCTCTGATCTCTCATTCCCTCTATGTCTCTGTCTCTGAGTCTCTCAGAGTTTATTTAACGTCGACAATGGTGATGTGGAGTGTCGACCTGTGGTGGAAGCCAGATAGCTTGACCCTTGGAGAGTTGGAGGTATGTCGTATTCATACCCGTGAACCCGTGGTGCCGGTGGTGGTTCTAGTGGAAGCCTTTGCTTGAAGCCCTAGTTCTCCAGGAAATATAGGGAGAAAACAAGTAAATCGCACCATCTTAGTTCTCTCTCTCTCTTTGTTTTTTTTTTTAATATTGTTTCTGTGTTTGATCGTTGATGTGTTCTGTTAATCTACAGAAATGTAATTTCTATGATGAATATGTCATATGTGAGCCCTAATTTTTGGGGCTTTTCCACTTCTATGTCTGACTGTCTGTTGCATGAGTATTGTGTATTTGTGCCCTAATTTGTACATTAGCCACCGACTCAAACTAAGCCCTAATTTTTGGGGCTTTCCAGATATATGATTAATTTTACAAAATTTTGATATATGATTGTTGATTGTATGAGACTATGAGCCCTAAATTTTGGACAATTCAATATAGATGATGATTTGATGATTCAAATCTAATTATGAATTTCATGTTGTGAGGCTGGGAGCCTAAGATGGTTTACTCTGTAATCTGTATGTCTGGCTATGCATTGATTTTGGATTTTATGGTGGAAACCTAAGCTACTATAATTTGTAATCTACTCTAATCTGTAATCTGTATAATTGTTTATGCTTTATGTGGACATTTGTTTACTGTCTTACTGATGCCCAACCTCAACTGAAGAAGAACATGGAGTTAGGCACTGTAAGTGTGAATCACAATCTGTCCACTGATTTCTGGTATATTAGTCTCCCTTACTCATTTAAAGCTTAAATGTTTTGTTTTACTGAATACAAATGATTATTATACTAACTTCAGTTGTTTTTTTTTAATGGCTATGATGATTTTTGGTGAAGTTTATGGCTATGATGATGCTTCCACCATTTGTTTGAATCAAAGGACTTTAGGGTTGGTATGTTGCTCTGAGTTTAATTGCAAAACTCAAGTAGCAATTTACCCCCTAATCTTACCTTAATATGAAAAATAGCAATCTGAGCATTTTTTTTCTCCCTCAGCACAAATGTAGTTCCTTTATTTAGCTTCTCTTTGAACTTAATTACTTTGTAGTTTTGTACTTTGGCTAACGATTTTTAATATGAGCAGGAAGATGTTGAGTGTTGGTTACTGAGTTGATTACTTTTGAGTGCTGAATTGTTGCCGATTGGAGTGATTGATGTAATTTATGTTTTTATTTGGAGTTATTGATGTAATTTCTGTTTTTATTTGGAGTTTGGCACTTGTAACTAATTTTGCAATTTGTATAATGTTAGCTTTTTAAAAAGAATTTATATAATGTTTTTGAAATCCGAAACTTAACCGGAATCCGATAAATCCGTCCGAACCCGAACAACTAAAAACCGAATGGATTACTTAATAAATTTAATCGGATAGGATATAAAGTTTAGAATCCGAAATCCGATCGGGTGGGCGGTTCGAAAATCCGAACCGCCCAAACCCGTCCGATGCACACGCCTATTTCTTTGCAACCCTAGGGGGATCAGATTAGCGCTGGTTCATGAACTTAACAGGGGGATCAATCGACTCTTTCCATAACTTAGAAGTGAGATTTACCACCCATTTTGAGTGGCAGAAAGAACAAAAAACATTTCACTTACCTGACCACGGTGAAGTAGAAGGTAGGTGAAACTTTAACTAATTTTCTCACTCGTTGGCAAAACGGTGTAGCAGAGGAAGTTCGCCATTATCATGTTCATCGAGGCTTTAAGGGTTGTGGATATATACAAAAGCCTTAAGCACAAGACCTCGGGCACTTACGTTGCCTTAATGGCCAAGGCAGACCGTTACGTCGAAGTCGAAGAAGCGAATTGGAATAAAAGAAAAGAAGAAGATAGGTCTTCTAAGAGACCCCGAACAGAAGAAGCTCTCGAACCAAATAAGACGACGTCGGAACGACCTACAGAATGGCACTCGGAACAGAGTCGGAAGACCTTACTGGCAGGGTCGCCGACCCCGAATAGGACTCTGAGGTTATTCACACCTATGCTGACGTCACTAAGACCTTTGATGCCATTAACAACACAACCAAGTGAGGTGCTAGCGTATGCTGAGGAATGCAACATGGTGTGGTTACCCAAACCATCAACCACGGAGGTCCATGTAGTCGATAAGTCAAAGTATTGTCGATTCCACATACGGCATGGCCATGACACAGATGAGTGTCACACTTTAAAACGGGAGATCGAACTCCTAGTTCAATCGGGGGAGCTATATGGCTTCATCGATTGGGAAAAATTGGCAAAATGAAACGTATGGAGGAAAGGAAATGATGAATCGCCATCGAAATCTCTAAGGCGAGAAGAAGGAGACCTTGTCCGAGGTGCAGTAGGGAAGGGATGCGACCAATAATTGACTAGTCTCATCGAAGGTAAATACTTATTATAAATAAATAATCTTCTACATTTTCTTTCCTTAGGCCTGCAAGCAGGGAAGGCAGCATAGCAAGGCATCTCGCATTTAAAAAATAAGTCATTTAGGCCCGCATGTAGGGAAGGCAGTCCAAGGAGCCTGCATGTAGGGAAGGCGGCCGAACACCATCTTTCCTGCGCCCGCAAGTAGGGAAGGCGGCCCAACAAGGCATCATGCATTAAAAAGAAAAAAAGAAAAAAAGCCATACATACCTGCATGTAGGGAATGTGGCTCAAGGAGCCTGCATGTAGGGAAGACGTCTCATCGGCCTGCAAGTAGGGAATGCAGTCGGAAACTGTCTTTCCTGGGCCCGCAAGCAGGGAATGCTGCCCCACAAGGCATCGTGTCTTAAAAAAACTAAAAAACCAAAGAAAAAAAAAAAATCATTCGGGCCTACATGTAGGGAAGGCAGCCCAAGGAGCCTGCATGTAGGGAACACAACTCATCGACCCACAAGTGGGGAAGGCGGCCCAACGAGGCATCGCGCCTCTAGAAAAAATAAATCTTTCCTTTTTGTACAGGGAATGTGCAATAGCAAATTCTTCTTGACGAACCGCATGTAGAGGAGGTGCAGGGTCTAAGCGCTAAGCTATATGAAGGGATGTGAATGTTTCAAACCGGGAGTTGGGAGGGCCAAGGCGTGTAGAAGGCCGGAAGTGTCTATACTTTCTTTACCCGTCAAAGTCAACCAAAGAAAGTGGAGGGCTTATAATGGGGACATGGGGCCCAAGGGGCCCATTTTATTAGGAAAGTCTTGATCCAAGTGGTGATGATGAAAGAAAGTTTTGGCCCAAGTGGGGTAGAAAGAGGTTGACCCAAATCTTGTTGGGTTAGGAAGGCATGGTGGCCCAAAAAAGGGGAGAGAAGGAGTTCGTCGGAGATGAACCGTTGGCGACTGACCGGCGGTGGCGGAGCAGGTCAATGAAGGCACCAGCGCACCTTGGAGCAAAATATTAATGGGTGTTGCTAACGAGAATTAAACCAGAAATCTCCATCATAACACGCACGACCCTACGCACCAAACCGCACCATCATTTGTTTAGTAAATCGCCGTTTCTTATATTTATTATTACATTCTCGGCGGGTAGATTTACTAACCGTCTACTAGCCGGCGGGCCGGGGGTGCCCAGTGGTGTGGCGACAGTGCCCTGCTGGAAGGGGGGCGTAGTATTGAAGGCGTACAAGTGCATGGAGACTAACGTGGGTGCATGGCAACTGGGGGAAGCAACTGGCGTGCGTGTATTGCGACTGTGGGTGGTGACTGGCGTGCGTGCATGGCGACTAAGGGTGGCGACTAGCGTGCATGCATGGCCGACTAGGGTGCTGGTTGCATGGAGACATGGCGAGGTGGTGCAAGGTAAGGTGCAAGACGATGCAAGGTATGGCTCGGAGGGGGTAGGGGCGCCTACAGCCGCCAGTGCGTCGGAGGGCTCGATCGCGCCCCCCAGCGCCTCTGTGGCGCGCATAGTCGCCCTGGGTGGCCTTGGTCGTACCGTTGCCTGGGGCATCCGGGCGCGTAAGGGCGTGCACAGCCGTCCACGTCGTGTTGAGCGCGGGCGCCTGGTCTAGCCGTGCACCTCGCGGACGGCCCACGAGGGGCTTGGGCAGGTCGCCGCATGCTGTTTGGCTACGGTTGACATGCTTGGGATTGGTTACACGTGTGTGGATTAGGATGAACTACTAAGAATATAAAATGGGGAAGTCTGGTCTATATAAGACACACCTTAAAGACACTCATACTCCTCTAGTCAAGTGGTATGGTTTCATCCTTCCTGTTGGCACACTTGGGATCGAATCCTTGGTAATATATTTGTATTTATTTATTTAATAGTCCCTTAGCTTGTTTAGTGGTCGAAAATTCCAACATATTTTCCCACCATAATCATTCGACGAAAAATTGAAAAAATATCACTTTTTTAACAATTTTTTTAGGTGGTCGAAAAATCAAAGATTTTCAGAAGTGATTCGACGGTAGCTGACTAGCTGCTGGAGCGGCTGCTTCTGCCGCCTTGTAAACAATTCCAGAAGAGAAGCGATACATGAGATCACTGATGGTAGTACTGTAGTACACATGTTCATGTTTAGAATTTTAATTCTTATAAGGGGTAAATACTTGTAAGTCTTGATCCATCAGATAAAAAATTAAAGAGGGGTTAACACGTAAAGTAGTAAGTAACTAAGTATGTAGTGGGATTTATACAATTAGGTTGTGTGTCCTTGTTGGTTGTTTTACTATATTCTAAAAATTCTATTATTATAATAGATTAATATCCAATGTTATATGTTAGTATGTTACTTTGTACTATGGACTTCTCGTTTTGTATTGTGTTTAAACTTATGTTGTTGGATTTTGTATTATGAATTTTGTTTTGTAATTATTGATTGATTGTCATGTGATTCATAATCATGGATTTGTGGTGATATATTTATGTATTAGTTTTATACTAGTTGTCACACGCACATTGCACGAATAGTGTGCTGATGTCCAATGTGTATTTTTAAATTAGTGTTTCATAATTTATCAAAGCATCATTCGGTATCCTAACGTATATCAATGCAAGATTATCAAGAATACATAACTATGACTTGTAACATAAATGTTGGATTAACTGGTGCAATAGCAAATTTAGAGAGAAGAACCCTCACTGGATAGTACCCAAAATATAGCTTCCTCGATCTTATTGTCACTTCTACAAGAAATGAATTCTTGATTTGATCTAGTCCCCTAATGTGTTTTGTTGAAACCCTAGGCCTGTTAGGAGTGAACCCATTAGGCTATAGCTTTTTCTGTATAAATAATTGTAATTTGTACAACACTAGAAAGTGAAATAAATTAAACCTTTCATTCTTTCACATGGTATCAGAGCCTAAACCGTAAAGTTCCAACCCCTTTTCCGGTGCTGCCACTGTCCATCGGAGATCTGCGCCGCCGCCGCAACTGTTCACTGTTCCGGCACCTGCCTGGTGGTTTTTCTTCCAGACCAAGCCCGTGGAGATTGCTTCAAGCCATATAAAGAACGATGTATGGGGATGACCTCGGAAATAGAGGTCGTGTCTCCTGAGGAAGGCTGAAAAAATGGAGCGGATTCAATAAAGGTGACATTTGCGGACACAAAATGATGCTTGAGCTCTGGAGAATAACACTGATAACCCTTTTGGACACGGGAATAACCCTAGAAAACACACTTGACTGCTTTAGGGTCCAATTTTGAGCGACCTGGAGTCATGTCATGAACAAAACAAACACACCCAAAAATTCGAGGAGGAATAGGGAAAAGATCAGCAGAAGGATACACAATGGAATATGGGGTGTCATTGTTAAGAACAGAAGATGGCATGCGATTGATCAGGTAATAAGCAGTAAGGATAGCATAAGCACAAAATTATGAGTGAACATGAGAGTGTAACAACATAGTACATGCAATCTCTAATAAATGCC
The DNA here is from genome assembly GCF_001879475.1 of Ipomoea nil. NCBI lineage: Eukaryota > Viridiplantae > Streptophyta > Magnoliopsida > Solanales > Convolvulaceae > Ipomoea > Ipomoea nil. The sequence continues at coordinate 745,960 of NW_017617109.1, read as the reverse complement.
TATTCTTACGCTCAGCCACCCCATTCCGCTGAGGTGTGTAAACACATGACCTTTGATGCAATATACCCCGAGACGTCATTTAAGATTGAAAAGGATTAGAGAGATATTCTTTAGCATTATCACTACGCAAAACACGAATGGGTTTAGCAAATTGAGTTTGGATTTCAGCACAAAAATTTTGAAAAATCTGAAACAATTCAGAACGATCTTTCATAAGGAAAACTCAAGTGCACCTTGAATAATCATTAATAAAAGTTACGAAATAACGAAAATCCAAAATAGAGTTGACACGACAAGGACCCCATATATCTGAATGAACTAAATCAAAGAGGGACGCAACCCGATTATTGACTCTTCATGGAAAAAACTTACGTGATTCCTTTCCAAGATGACACGACTCACACTCAAAAGACTCAATAGAAAGACCTGGGATCATCCGTTGAAGTTTGGAGAAACTAGGATGGCCCAAACGACTATGAATAAGCAAAGGAGACTCTATAGACGCACGAGCAGGAAGATCACCACCACACAGATAATAGAGGCCTTGTGATTCATTCCCGGTGCCATTCACCTTCCCCGTACTGCGATCCTGCACAACAACCAAATCAGCATAAAAGGTTATGGAACAATTGAGAGTACGAGTAATTTTACTCATAGAGATATGGTTGAAGGGACTATTAAGGACATATAAAAAAAAAAAAAAACTCTAAAGAAAAAGATGACAGAGGGGAAGCCCGACCAACACCAACTGCTGGTGTTTGATGGCCATTAGATAAGGTAACAATGGGTAAAGTCTTAGACTTAGATACATTATGCATAAGTGAGAGGTCACCAAAAATATGATATGAGGCACCTGAGTCCAGTATCCAAGTATTTCGAGTATTAGTGTGAGAGAGACAAACCAAAGAAGAGGTACCAGCATTCGGAGTAGGTGTGGAAGAGCCAAGGCGGGATACTTTAAACTGGAGGTACTCTTCATACTCCCTAGGGGTCATCTCAATTGGGGTAGAACTCGATTCGTGAGTCTGACTCTCGGATTCAGTAGCCTGGACCACATTAACAGAACGTGGAGGTCTACCATGTAACTTGAAGCAACGATCTTTGGTATGACCTTCTTTGTGGCAGTAGTCACAACGAGGACGTTTGCCATGACGAGCGGCACCAACACCGGATGGTCCTCTATATGTAGCTCAAGACGCTAGAAATGATGATCCTCCAATAGGTTCAATTGAGGGAGCAGAGGTAACAAGAAGCAGTATGGCAGCAGTTTCAGTGAAGGTAGGCACAGTAGGGCTAGCTAGAATCTAATCTCGAACGTGAACCAGATCAGGCCGAAGGGTAGTCAAGGTCAACACCATGAAGAACTTATCACACTGCTTCACGTGACCTTCTGTTGTCTTCTCATGTGGCATTAAATTATTATACTCCTGTTGTAAAGCTTCAATCCGGCCCAAAAATTCGTGTATACTCATATCAGCAGTACCACGAAAATTTTGCATATTAGATATTAGGGAATACAACCTTTGGATATCATTAGTGTAAAGTGAATTGGCTTTCCAGACATCATAACACATCTCATAGGCCTTGTAAATGCTATAGAGTTTAGGATCAATGGATTGCCACAACATGTTGCATAACAATGCATCCGTCTTCTCCCAATATACTTTCTTCGACTTTCCAATGTCCTCAACTCATGTGTTTATATGATTAGACATACCTTGGCCTTTAAACCAAGGTTTCACAGATGCGGCCCACGAAGCATAATTTTCACTCCCAACCAACTTGTTCATAGTAATAGTGGGAAAAGAGGTAAAAGATGAAGCCATAATGATTACCAACGAAAAAGCAGCACAATGGTCGGCGGCGGTGGCCGGAAAATGGCGGCGGTGATCAGTGGTCGGCGGCGAGGGAAAACAAATAACACTGCTTGAAGCGTCTCCTCGATACGCGTCCAACGGTGGCAACAGCGTCTTAATCGGAGATCGGAGGAGGGAGATATGCTCGGAAAAAGAGGCGGCTGTCCGACGATGGTGGCGGCGTGTGCAGCGGCGGGAGACGACCGAACTTCAGTCCAAGGCTCGCGACAAGGTTCTGGTGAGGCATGTTGACTCGGTTGTGCTACCCGATCCTCTGGCTGCGGTTCCACCACTTCCACTGCAATCTGCCACTGATCTCACTATGACACCCATTGCTGTCCGAAAAGGTACACGTTCTACTCGTAACCCCCATCTTATATATACCTTTTTGAGTTATCATCGTGTATCTTCACCTTAATTTGCCTTCCTTTCTCACCTGTCTTCTATGTCTATACCTAAGTCTACTTGTGAGGCCCTCTCGGATCCAGGTTAGCGCCAAGCCATGTTAACAGAGATGGAGGCCCTCTAGTCTAGTGGCACGTCGGAGTTGGTTCCCTTCCTCCTGGTAAAATTGTTGTTGGTTGTAGGTGGATTTATACTGTGAAGGTGGGCCTTGATGGAACGATTGATCGCCTTAAGGCACGACTGGTGGCAAAAGACTATACTCAGATTTTTGGTTTGGATTACACTTAGGGACGTTAGCGAACATAGCTTTCGACAAACTACTCGTGTTCGGTAAGCGTTCGTTTATGTTCGTTTGTTAAGGTAAACGAACATTAACAAACAAAATTTAGAGCTCGGTTAATAAACGAACAGAGCTTGAACAGTTCTAAGCTCGTTTGCTATGAGATCGTGAACAAGCTCGTTTGTGTTCGTTTACTAATGTTCGTGAACAAGCTCGTTTATGTTCGTTTAATAATGTTCGTGAACAAGCTCGTTTGTGTTCGTTTAATAATGTTCGCGAACATGTTCACAAACATATATATTATATTATATTATATTATATTAGTTATGTAGTTGTGTTGTTTGCTTGATTATTGTTCGTTAACGTAGATTATTTATTGTTCACGAACGAATTGTGATCATGAACATGTGCAGGTGTTTGTTTATTAAGTGTTCATGAACGTAAATAAATATGTTCGTGAACGTGCTTGTTAATGAACATGTTTGTGAACGTGTTTGTTAACGTTAACGAACACGTTTGCGAACGTGTTCACGAACATTAACAAATACGTTCGCGAACATGTACGTTAACGTTAACGAACACGTTCGTGAACGTGTTCGCGAACGTTAACGAACACTAACGAACGCTTAACAAACGAACACGAACATGATTTTAAAAAACCTTAACAAACGAACACGAACACGAACACTCCAAATTCCTTAACAAACGAACACGAACAACCTCCGTTCGTTTATGTTCAGTTCGTTAACAACCCTAATTACACTGATACGTTTTCCCCTGTTGCTAAAATTGCTTCAGTTCGATTGCTTTTATCTTTGGCAGCCATTCATCATTGGGACTTACACCAGCTGGATATCAAGAATGCCTTTCTACATAGCGATCTTCACGAGGAGGTTTATAGGTTTGTTGCTCAGGGGGAGCCTGGTCTGGTATGTAAACTTCGTCGTTCTTTATATGGTTTGAAGCAATCTTCATGGTCTTAGTTTGGAAGATTTAGTTTTGTGCTGTGTGAGTTTGGTATGACTAGAAGTGCAGTTGATCATTCTGTTTTCTATCGTCATTCTAATGGGAAATGCATATACCTTGTACTATATGTGGATGACATTGTTATTTCAGGGAGTGTTCAAGATGGCATATCTCTGTTAAAGGAGTATCCCTTCAGTCGATTCCAGACCAAAGATTTGGGCAAGATGAATACTTTCTCAAAATTGAAGTGGCCCAGTCTAGGAGTGGTGTTGTCATTTCTCAAAGGAAGTATGTCTTGGATATTTTAGAAGAAACAGGCACGTTGGATTGTAAACCGGTGGATAATCCAATGGATCCGAATGTTAAACTCCTACCAGGACAGGGGGAGTCATTGCCTAACCGGGAACGATATAGGAGATTAATTAGAAAATTGAATTATCTCACGATCACACGACCAAATATCTCTTTTGCAGTTAGTGTGTTGAGTCAGTTTCTTAAGAATCCTTGTGATACTCATTGGGATGCTGTTGTTCGTGTTCTAAGGTATATCAAGAGAGCATCATGGCAATGCTTATTATATGAAGATAGAGGACATTCTCAAGTTGTTGGGTATTGTGATGTAGATTGGGCTGGTTGCCCATTTAACAGACGCTCTACTTCAGGTTATTGTGTTCTCATCGGTGGTAATCTTATATCTTGGAAAAGTAAGAAGCAGGATGTTGTTGCTAGGTCTAGTGCTGAAGCCGAATATCGATCCATGGCTCTTGCCACGTGTGAGCTTATGTGGCTGAAACATTTACTACAAGATCATGAGTTGCAATGTGGCAATGTTGATCAAATGACATTGATATGTGACAACCAAGCAACTCTACACATCGCATCAAATCTCGTTTATCATGAGAGGACTAAACACATTGATGTTGATTGCCACTTCATCAGAGAGAAGATTGTGTCAGGGTGCATCAAAACCAGCTTTGTCAATTCTGCAAATCAATTAGCTGATATCTTGACAAAATCCCTTAGAGCTCCTACAGTTGGGTATATTTGTAACAAGCTTGGAGCATATGATCTATACTCTCCAGCTTGAGGGGAAGTGTTGAAACCCTAAGCCTGTTAGGGGTGGGTCCATTAGGTTATAGCTTTTTCTATATAAATAATTGTAATCTGTACATCACTAGAAAGTGAAATAGATTAAATCTTTCATTCTTTCACATGTTTCACTTCAATTTTAGTGACTTAATGCAGTGCATATTCAAAAACGGAACCAAATCCTCATTCCCCAAAAGGACAATGATAATAGTCATAGTTTGCCATATATGTTGAATATATATTGTAAATTAGATGTACGTTTCACCAATGTTCAATACGTTATTCTAATTAATTGATCAAAGTGGGTTCATGCAGATTTGCAAATGCAGTGGATGCAACATATAAAAAAATGTTAGATTGCAATTAATTTCAACAAATTGAGAAAATAGTTATGAACAGATGCTATATTGTACAGAGTCATTGAGGGATGCAAAACTCGGCCGCCTAGCCGCTAGGCGGCACAAAGCCTTGCCGTTTTGGCCTAAAGGCGGCCAAAACTTGGCCGGCCGAGTAGGCGGCGGCCTAGGCGGCCAAACTCGGGCGAGTCGGTCAACTCGACCAACTTGGTCGAGTCGACCGATTTTGTTCGATTTTGACCGATTTCGTCCGATGTCGTCTTTCATTAATTATTGATTTTAACATTATTATGACGTTATGAGTTATAAATTATCATTATTTTATTTATTTGGATGTGTTATTTGATTGAATGTTGAAAACAACCTCATTAAAATTGTCAAACTACAAGTCCGTTACTATTTTTTAAATTTTTTTGGTGCCCGCCTAGCACCGCCTAGATTCCGCCTAGGCGCTGCCCGGTCGCCCGACTAGCGCCTATTGCAACCATGATACTCAAAAATTACAATTCGCTTTACCGCCTTTACGTATGTCTGTTAGGTGTTAGCTAGTCGGGTTTTTAATAAATACATTCTTGTTTGATTATTGGTTATAAAGGAGTTCCAATGCATTATGATCCATCATATCATTTGATTTCCGCGCAATTTGTCAAATCCGTCATTGGCTAGATTTTTTCCTGATTGATTATTAGTAGTATGTAGTCGGTGTATAAAGAAATTAAATTATAATTGTATTACTGATTAATCAAAATATTTTCTTTTTTTTTTTTTTTTAAATTATTATGGTACATTAAAAAATAAAAATAAAAATTTGTAATCTATCAAAAATTAGGGTTTTAGTTGCTAATGACAAAACATAAATGGAAAAATATTTTCTAAGAAAGTGAAATAATGAAAGCAATCTTTATAGTAAATTTTTCTAGATGTAATTTTAGGATGTGTTTAGTTCGCATATGGGAATCGGAATCGAAATGAGAATCAAATACTTGGTAATGATATGAGTTTTGATGAAAATATTTTGCATGTATGGTAATAGGGTGGAGTTAGAATGATTACTAATATTGATATTTGGTTATGTATAATCCTATAATGGAATAAAAATTTTAAAAATACAAAAATAAAAATCAAGACAATTGATCCTAATATAATGATACCCAAAACATGAACAAAAAAAATATTAAATGCAGAGGTAATCAAATCCCATAATTGTATTTTAAAAAATTGTTCATCAAATACTAAATATAATTTTGATTTCTCATTCCTACTATGTAAACCTATGAATCAAACACAATTCCATCCATCTTCAAATATCGGTAAGAACACTGAAAACGGCATAATGGACACAAATTGGCCTTCTCTAACCAGGCATCAATGCATCTTCCATGGAAGATATGTTTGCAAGGCATCATAGTCCCCTCCGATCCCGCTTCCATCTCATCCAAGCACACCGCACAAACCTCCGTTTCCTTAACCCTAACCGTCTCCAACCCCTCCATCGCCGCCGATCTGCTCACCGAAACTGCTCCACCCTCCATTTCCCCCTCCAACTCAATGTCGACGTCGTTATTAACCACTCTAGCGTACACTCTCCGGAGCTCCACCATAATCGGGATTCGCTTGTATTCTCCGTTGCCGCCGGCGTCAGACTCCTTAGCCAATCTCTTCGCCTCGGAATATATCTTCCCCACCAGCGGCCGCCGTTTCTGCCTGGGAATGCCGACTTCTCCGAGCACTTCGTGTATTATGCGTTTGGCGCGCTTCCTGTCGCTTCCGGCGATGTTTGGGATGGGGATGAGGAAATCCTGGGAAAGATTGGGACTGCGGTGAAACCAAGAATCCAGAATTAAGCGCTGCTGCGATGGGGGCTGGTCTTCTGGGAGAAACTCGTAGAATCCAACCCTATCTCTTACCTTCATCTGGAACACAAAAACGTCTTGCGGAGGAAGAGGATAGTCGGCGGTGCGTAAGATGTCGGGTTCATGACGGATCCGGCAGTGGACATTTATAATAGAGTCGGCCATTGCCGCAAAACAAAGTTTATCTATCTGGCCTGGAAATCTCTCAGGGCTACAACGCTCGCAGCTGGGATCGGAATTTATACTGTGGATGGGTGGGATACATGTCCTACTTTGGTTGGGAATAGGAATACAATATTTTATGATGAGTTTAGTTTTCCTTATAGCTGTCTAGTTGGAAGTAGTTGTAATTCAATTACAACATAATTCTTTGGCTACTCAAATTATAGTGTTTGGTTGGAGTTGAGGGAATTATAATTCCACCGAATTATAATTCACTCATTTTGTTGAATTGCACCGAAAATGACTTTTTTACCCTTTATTATTATTATTATTATTATTATTATTATTATTATTAGGGAAAATGACACTTTTTACCCCTAAGTTATATACTTATAGCACTTTTGCCCCCTCAATTATTTAGGTAAGCACATTAGCCCCCTCAATTATTCTAAAAGTGGTGCTTTTTCCCCCCTGATATATTAAATTGACATTTATACCCTTAAAGTAAACATTTTATTTATTTTATTACTTCAACAAATTATTGCGTATACGTAGGGATGACCACGGTTCGATTTGAATTGAACCGGATACTAAAGCAATCGAATTAATAGTTTACGGTTATAATTCAGATCTAGAACCCAATATTTAAATGTCAATTTATTAAAATTATGTATCAAAAAAATTGAATCTTGAATCGTGAACCGGCGGTTCCGGATCTGATTCGCGGTTTTGAACCGTCTTTATTTTAAAATTTTATTTTTTATTTTAAAATAGTCTAAATTCAACGATAAATGTATTTTATTTTTTCAGTTCGGAACATGAACCGTCCGTTCCGGTTCACGATTTTAATAAACTCTAAATATCAAATTTCGATTCTAAATTGTAATTGGAATATTTCGGTTTGATTGCTATAGTGTTTGTTTAGTTTGAACCAAATTATGGTCATAATTTGTTGGAGAAAAAAAATAAATTAAATATTTAGTTTAAGGGTAAATATGTCCATTTAACATTTCAGGGGGAAAAACAGCCACTTCAATAACTTAGGGGGAAAAAATACTATAGGTATATAATTCAGGGGGAAAAAGTGCCATTTTCCCTTATTATTATTATATTATATAAGGATATTTTAGTCTTTATATCACTTTTTCCTTTCTCATTGTCAATAATTCTATTTCTCATAACCATAAATGTAATTTGAATTTCTACTTTATTAGCACATTATTCTTTTTCCCCGAATTACAATTTATTTTCCTTCTAATTCCTTCCAACCAAACACCCTGTTAACTATTTTGAGAAAGGGACAGTTGTAAAAAACTATTCATCCTAACCAAACAATGTAATTTGAATTTTTACTTTATTCCCACATTATTTTTTCTCACTGAATTGTTTTTTATTTATTTTTTCTAATTCCTTCATTCCAATCAAACATCCTCTTAATTATTTTACTTTATTCCCACATTATTTTTTCTCACTGAATTGTTTTTTATTTATTTTTTCTAATTCCTTCATTCCAATCAAACATCCTCTTAATTATTTTGAGAAATGGAAAGTTGTAAAAAACTAAAAATTATGATGAGATGAAGAAGTGATGAAATTTCACTTCTTGTGGTTTCTGTTTATATTCAAGTATGGAGGGTAAGAGCGATCTAGTCCAGCATTATATTCAGCATAATTGAAGCATGTGCTCCATCTCAACTAAAAGCCTAAGCTGATAGTTGGATTGCACGTTAATGGTTATATGCCTAGTCCAGCATTATATTTAGCATTTCACTTTATTTATTTCATATTAAAGCTATGTTTGATAGAGCTTATTTTAGATCTTATAATTTATTTTAGACTACAAATAAATTATAAATTTTGTTTGGTAAAACATGAAAAATTTAAAATAGCTTATTTTGAAATGCTACATCATCAAGTAGCGTTTAAAAATAAGTTTCTGACTTTTAACTTTATTCTTTTTTTTAAATCTTTATTAATTTAAAAAAATTACACCATCTACGTACCGTTCATTGATCAAAATTCTAATATCTTAGTTTATCATTTGATGTCTTTTTACATTTATCAATTAATTCAACAATTAATTTTATCAAACACTTTAATTTCAATTAGTTAGCTTATTAGCTAGTAGCTACTAGCTTTTCAGCTTTCAGCTTTCAACATACCCAATGGCCAATACTCAATGTATAGCGTTTCAAAATAAACTCATGACTTTTTAACTTTATTCCTTTTTTTTTTTTATCTTTATTAATTTTAAAAAATACGCCATCTGCCCTTCATTGATCAAAATCCTAATATCTTAGTTTATCATTTTATGTCTTTTTACACTTATCAGTTAATTCAATAATTAATTTTATCAAACACTTTAATTTCAATTAGCTAACTTATTAGCTACTAGCTTTTCAGCTTTCAACTTTCAACATACCCAATGTGTAGCGTTTCAAAATAAACTCCAGACTTTTTAAAATTATTATTATTATTATTATTATTATTATTATTATTATTATTATTATTATTATTTTATCTTTATTAATTTAAAAAAATTACACCATCTACTCTTCATTAATCAAAATCCTAATATCTTAGTTTATTATTTGTATTAGTGTATATTTGTATTAGGTATATTTTTAAAATTTTTTACATGCAGTAGGCATTATAAATTCTTAGAGTCTAAAACATATAGGCTAGAGCCTAACAAAAAGCATACATACAAGCTCAAACCTTAGATTTCTCCAAGCCTATTTTTCTAAAGCTCGGATCGACCCGGATTGAATTATTTTCATCCCTACTCTTATCTAACTAGGAAAAAAACTCAATGAAAATTCACTAAAATTCTATCATTGAATTGGGATGATCTAAGAATAATAATATCACCAAGGCCCCATTACTACTACCCTTTTCTTAGTTTCTTATCATAGAGCCCCAATGCTACAACCCTCTCATTCACCTTCGATCAATATTTGATTGCAGATAAAAAATAAATTTTACATATTTAATAACATTAAATACTAAATTCAGACTTAATATAAGTTTAGAATTATCATCTCAATCACCAAATTAAACATGAAATTGTTGTAATTTGGCCTTTTAATTAGCTCAGTTTTTGTGGTAGTTGTATGGTAATTTCCGGTAGATTGTATGCAAAATAATAAAATGTAAAGAGGCAGGGAAAAAGTAAGAACACAAGATGTAGAACTTAAGAACACAATATCTCCTTTCATTAAGCCTTCTGACAAGTCGTAGTATATGTGGGGTGGAAAGAAGGTTGGGAATGAAGATGCCCGGGGTTGTCGTTCTCAAAGGATGGACAATCGGAATCGAATGCCGTGAAGTCAAACACAAGCACTTATATGCAATAGGAAGCTAGGAGAAATCATTGTGCAAGGGAGAGAAGAATGCAAGGCAAAGAAATGAAACTAGTAAGGATGGTGTTAGGTGAGTTGGATTCCTATCCCTTGTGTGTGTGAAGTGAATCAACCTAGGAGTGCAACTAGTGGTGCATAACCTACGTGAGATGACTCCCAATACCGCTCACCTCTTGGGTTACTAGGCATTTCCTTGGTATGGAGCACCATTCCGTGACCATGGTCCTAAGGAGCATTCCTACAAACACCTTGTCTACATCTCATTCCACTCCAAGTCCCGTAGGATTCCTTGAGAGGGGAATTGCAAAAGGAGAAGCTTAGGATCAAGCTACAATATCTTGTTAGCTCAATCCTTCTCAAACCTACATGAATGTGGTGCACTTACATCCAATGAGTCCATACTAGGTCCTCTTACAACAAGGCAAAAAGCACATAATCACAAATCCATAGATCAATCACATTCAACACAAGAGAATAAGATCCAATTCACAAGGGATTCTTGTAACACCCCACTTTTCTTAAACCTTATTAATAGATTCTTAACTTAGAAAGGGATATTAAACGAGCATAATAAACTTACTAAACCAACTTTAAGAGGTGTCACCGCCACAATCACCACTCACGGTGATTGCACAGGCTAGGAAAATAAATCTAAACAAAGTCAAGCTTAACTAACTTTAAACAACTAGGGGAATAAAACCCTGGTGTCCAACACCATCAAAAACATCTAGATAAGTCTACAACCAAGTCTCAAAATAAACATAACTGAAAAAGGAGTTTAGACTACAACTAGCACACTAAGCTAATCTAGTCTAACTCGATCGCTCTCAAGAACTGGGCCCACCTGAAAGGGGTTAACAAACAAATAAGTAGAAAACAACCTGTTAGCACGAAGCTAAGTATAACGTCACTCAACCCTGTAAAATACTACAGTATAGACTTTTAGAAAACTTGTTTCACACACTTAGGTCAAGTATTCTCAATCACTTAAGCAACTTTCAAACATGCTCAACAAAATTTCTAGATGCTTACAACCTAATTATCAAAGGGCATGCTTTCTCTATCTTTTAATTCATCAACAAACTCATGCTTTCACATACATATCTTATCATGGCTAAATACGCTAATCATGCTCAACTTGTGGTTAATAATATACTTAAGCTTTAACAAGTAATCTCATGCTAACATATACCTCAACAAACAACCTCATATCATCATATATCTCAATGAACAATATCATCCTATCATATATCACATAAGCAATCTCATGCTATCATATAACCCAATAAGCAATCTCATGCTATTATATAACTCAATGAGCAATCTCATGCTATCATATAACTGAATAAGCAATCTCATGCTATCATATAACTCAATAAGCAATCTCATGCTATCATATAACTCAATAGGCAATCTCATGCTATCATATAACCCAATAAGCAATCTCATGCTATCATATAACTGAATAACAATATAAAGTCATGCTTCTTATCGTACTTTCATGCAACACGTGCAAATCATATAATCATGCAATAAGATGAACATGATGCTTTAGTATAAGTATAGATAGATATACGTATACACTCTCACTCTTAAAAAGAAATACTTTTTCTGTGGAGGTTTCTTAGAGTCGCAATGACTCGCTTTTCTTTACTTTCTCTAGAGTCACGTAGACTCGCTTTCTTTAGAGCCGCAATGACTCGCTTTCTTTAGAGCCACAATGACTCGCTTTTCTCTTCTTGCTCAATCTTTCTCATACTTCTCGTTTCTCTTCTTAATATTTGCTCAAAATTGAACAATAATTTAGTTGTGACAAGAATGTAAGCACATGATCCACGTAGATAACACTTTATACGTGGCAATAAATAAAAGTTAAGTCCACTGACCTCCAGCCATAGCTTATGATCTTGATAGAACCTTGATCGCGTGGACTCGTAGTCTGACGGGCGGGAGTTCCTCGGGCTGCGGTAAAATCGCCGTAGACTTGATTGTGTTTCTCTCACTTCTCTCAGTGACTCTAGATGATGTATGATACATCAACTGAGCAGTGAGAGGACTTGGGAGTCTAAATACCTACATCCCATCAATGTAGGCAACTAATTACCTAATTCTGACTAAGTTCTAATACTTATTCAGCCTATGGATTTGCACCACATATTTACTTAATATTATTATCATTATTATAACCTTAATAATAAAAATAATAACATAAGGAAAACGTTACATTCTCCCACTTGGTGCAAATGCGGAACCTGAAAAACAAGATCACACCAACCATAATGATATGTCCTCCTTAACACGAGTAATACCCATTATGATCAAATGCAAATTGCCTTTGAGTACTTAGGTAATCAAACTTAATGAAACAAACCATATGTTCATTTCAAGTCCACTGAAGTATATTTTCTTATTGAGATGAAACTGAATTGTGTACACACTCAAAGAAAATATCTGAAGTATCTGAAGAAAAACTCAAGTGCAAAAGAATTTCATTAACTGAATTGAATGTATATACAAATTTACAAAGTGGACGAAAGTCCCATTTTCTGAATCAGATCCTTGAATTTAAACGGAGGCATGCCTTTAGTTAAGGGATCTACTAGCATCAACTCAGTATTAATGTGTTCAATGAATACAACTTTATTCTTGACACGCTCCCTAATGGCTAAGAACTTGATGTCGATGTGTTTACTTCGACTCCCACATTTTTCGTTCTTAGCTAGGAAGACTGCAGCTAAGTTGTCACAGTAAACTTTCAATGGCTTAGATATAGAATCCACAATTCTAAGCCCGGAGATGAAATTCTTGAGCCACACACCTTGCGAAGTAGCCTCGAAACAGGACACGAACTCGGCTTCCATGGTAGAAGTAGTTATTAAGGATTGTTTAACACTTCTCCATGAAATAGCCCCACCAGCCAATATGAAGACGTTCACGGAAGTTGATCTCCGAGAATCAACACAGCCAACAAAGTCCGCATCAGAATAACCAACAACATCCAGGATGTCCGTCTGCCTAAAACCCAACTTGGAGTCTTTAGTACCTTTGAGATACCTCAGAACTCTCTACACAGCTCCCCAGTGGTCCATGCCCGGATTATGCAAGTACCGCCCTAACATACCGACAGCAAAGGCAATGTCGAGCCTTGTACAAACTTGCACTAGTACAAAACAGGGCATAGGAGATTGACATTTAGCTACTGTTTTTAAAAAAACAGTAGTGTGTTCTTAATTCAAAAATTCGCGGTGGCAATTTCGTAATAGTTGATAGATAATCTGCGACTGTTCTTAGTTGTAACGGATACAGATTGAAAATTTAAAATAACGCTTTTGGATTTCGCTACTGTTTCTAGTTGAAACAGTGGCGAAATAGAAAAATAAAACGCCACCGTTTCTCTTTGAAACGGTGGCGGAAATTATTTTTAAAAAAATATTTAAAATTCTTTTTTATTTCGCCACTGTTACTTCTAGAAACAGTGGTGAAATAGCAATCAAAAACCCTTGCTAACGACAAATAAACAAAATTAAATCGCGAATTGAACACAGCCGAACACAGCCGCCAAACACTCATCTTCAACGGCGAACGCTTCCACAGCCGGCGAACGCCGCCGCAGCCGGCGAACGCCCTTTCCTCCGCCATAGCTGCGGACGCGAACGCCATCTCTACACCGACGACCGTCGCCTCCGCCCGCCACAACTATTATTACTGTCTCCGCTCGCCACAGCCACGGCCTCCACCGCAGGTTTGTTCTTCATTTATTTATTTATTTATTTTAAATTTTATTAGGTTTAGGGTTTAGATACAATGTACAAATCTTGATGTAGTAAAGCATAAAGCGGCCAGAATTAACCTAATAAAACAACAATGAGTGCATATCTGGAATGACTTCTATGGATTCAATTAATAATGTCAATGGCTGATAAATTTCATTACTTGTAGTAATTCTGTTTTCTGTGTGCATATTAGAAGTTATTTGCCTTATCATATTTGTACATTTTTTCTTGTCTTTAGTCCTCCTTTTATGTGGGTGGTCCCATAAAAATAGGAGTAGATTTGTTGGTTATTTCACTCTTTTCCTCCAGCATTTACATTTACTGCAAACTTAAAAGTGTTTTAGTTTCTTAATTTATGTGGCATCTTGGATACTTAATTACTTATTGAACAGTAATTCAATTGCTTATGTTATTCCTTTTTTGTGTGGCCTTCTGATCAGTCTCTTGAAACTTGAAAGTACAAATAGAAATAGAAAGGGAAAAGGGTCAAATAAACCCTTGTACTATTAGTCTTTGGTTCCTTCTATGCTCAGAATGCCTTTCTGTTGTTAATTGTTTTTCTTCTTGCATGTTTAAAAATGGTTCAGAATTGTGAACAGCTGTGTTTTTTAAGCTGTGTTTTCTAATCGAGTAATGTGTGAATAAAATTTTGAAGGGGATACTTATTTGTGTGTCCTCAAAACACAATTAGTATGAGCTAGGGAAAGTTGGACTTGCATGCAGTCTATTTCATACTTCACGATTTGGTTGCATTCTAATGTGCACGTTGGAGAGATTTTCCTTACTTGGCTTTTAGGATAGTGATATTCTTTCACTGAGGCATATAGAAGTCTGGTTATTTGAGTTCTGAACACTATGAATAGTGGATTAGTGATGGTATTAGAGATGGGCTTTCGTACTTCCTTTGAGCATGTTAGGCATATTTGAACACATGAGAACAAGTTTCAGACCTCCAAAACACAAATGTCAGAATGCATAGCAAATCCTCTATACCTTTGAGCTCATAACTAGCTGATGAAGTGATGAACCTTGTAATAGTATCATGAACCTTATAATTTTTAACATTCCACTGTTCAACTTTTGCAGGTCTTTTCACATTTGCATGAGCTCGACCTGCAGTACCACCTCAGGTATTTCCTTAAGACATGTTTAAATATTTGAATAACTTGTGGGGTTGGAGTTTGTTTGGTGAAGAGTGATTGTTTTGTGTTGATAAGCTAGAGATTTGGAAGTCTATGTACCTACAGGAGGTCAATGTTTCCTCAAGAATCATTATGGTCTGATCATCTTAGCATTCTACTTCTGGCACTTGTACAATAAAAGGAGATCAGACTTGAATACCTGATCAATGGATATTGACTTGTTTGTATTATTTACCTCCAACATTTCCAAGGGACTAAAGTTCACCTATTAAAATGTTATATCATGGTGAACCTAAAAGCTTGTCCAATTGTCAAAGCCTCAAAGGTCTTCAGGCTAGAGCCCTTGACCAAACGGTTAGGGAGTTTAAACCTCACTAAAAGCAATGCTAATGACTAGTGAGGTATAGTATAGTTAAGTTATATTTTATTAATTAACATAAATTTAATTGATTACTTAAATTTTTTTGTAGGCATTTGAAAGCGATAGTCCGTACTCAATCAATGACATAAATGAGATTCGGGAGCAATGGGCAAAATACTTCTTTTCGGAGTGCGTGTAACTCTTGTTTTATTGATAAATAGTTTTGTTTTGATGATAGTATTGTTTTCTGCATGTTTTGATGATATTATTATATTAAAGTGTAATCGAGGATATAAAGTAGTATTGTGTTTTGATGATAGTATTGTGTTCAAGTGCATTTTGTTAAAGTATTGATGATTGTTTTGTGTTAAAAGTATTGTGTTTCTATGATATTAAAGTGTGGTGATATAAAATAGTGTATTGATAGATCAATTGTGTTGTGTAAGACTTTAACTGTAACAGGTACAAGAATTATTAAAAAAAAAATAGTGGATTTAACAAAAATAAATTAAATAATTTTAAAAAAAATTATTCCGCGACTGTTCTTCCTCTAGAACAGTCGCGATATATATTAAAACGATCCGCGACTGTTTGACATCAAGAACAGTCGCGAATTAATACACAATTCGCGACTGTTTCACAACAGTCGCGTAATGTCCTAGGCTTTTTGTGACGCTAGTATTTGCGACTGTTGTACAACAGTAGCTAAATGTCATTTACAACAGTAGCAAATGATCAGATCTGTACTAGTGTTGAATATAGCCAAGACATCCAACCGCTTCAGCATATGGAATATCCTTCATACGCTCCTTCTCCAAGTCGTTCTTAAGACATTGGTCCAAACTAAACTTATCCCCTTTTGCAATGGGAACAACATTCGGTGAACAATTTTACATCCGAAATCTTTCCAAAACTTTTTTAATATAGGTTTCCTACGATAGACCCAGTATGCCCCGGGACCTATCCCTATGAATCTTTATACCAATGACATAAGATGCTTCACCCATATCTTTCATATCAAAATTTTTGGAAAGGAACTGTTTCACGTCGCGAAGTATCCCCACCTCATTAGTGGCGAGTAGGATATCATCCACATATAAAACAAGGTAACAGATCTTACTCCCACTAACTTTCTGGTATATACAAGGATCTAAGGGACTTTCAACAAAACCAAATGATGAAATGACCCCGTCAAACTTAATATACCACTGGCGGGAGGCTTGTTTTAAACCGTATATGGACTTCCTAAGCCTACACACCAAATCCTCACCACCTCTAGAAGACAAACCTTCAGGTTGTTTCATATAAACTTCCTCTTCTAGATCACCATTTAGGAACGCGGTTTTCACATCCATTTGTTGCAACTCAAGATTAAAGTGTGCAACTAAAGCCAGAATGATTCGAAGAGAATCTTTCTTTGATACAGGAGAAAAGGTCTCCTTGTAATCAATTCCTTCTTTTTGAGTAAATCCCTTAGCAATGAGTCTGGCCTTGTATACCTCAATGTTACCTAATGAGTCTCTTTTGGTTTTAAATACCCATTTACAGCCAATCGGCTTGGCCCCATTAGGTAACTCAACAAGGTTCCAAACTCCATTACTCTTCATGGAATTCATTTCATCTTTCATGGCTCCTAACCACAAATCGGATTGTGCACAATTCGTAGCTTGTGAAAATGTTACAGAATCATTTTCAGCTCCAATGTCATATTCTTGTAGATACGATACATAATAGCTAGGAACTGCTGAACGCCTCACCCGAGTAGACCGTCTTAATGTTGGGACACCAGTACCTTGTGAAGGTTGTGGCGCAACTACCTCTTCAGGAACTGGATGTAGTTCTTGAATTGGTTCAATTTTGGTCTGTGTGGGTTCAGGATCTTGCTGAAAATCCTGAATTGGTTCAACCATTGGCTCGAAGTCTAGTTCAGGAGGTTGCTGTAAGTCCTGAACTTGTTCTTCTAATGGTTGAGATTCAACAGCTTGTGGAATCTCAACAATGGGTTGCACAACAGCAGGCAGGACTGAAGGCATGTTGCGTATAAGTACAACTCCGTTAGATGACGTTGAAGGGCAAGAGTCAACATGATCAAATAAAGGAACTAAGTCCTTAAATCGATCTCTCCCACTGATCAAGTCATCTTCAAGAAACTTAGCATTTCTCGATTCCACTATCCTAGTCGTATGTTTTGGACAATAAAACCTATAAGCCTTAGAAGACTGTGCATACCCAATAAAGAAAGTACTTATAGTCCTTGGGTCAAGTTTCTTTTCATGTGGGTTATAAATCCTCACCTCAAACAGACAACCCCAAACATGCATATGATGCAAACTCGGTTTCCAACCTTTGAAAAGCTCAAAAGGTGTCTTGGGGACAGCCTTGGTCGGAACCCGGTTCAATATATACGTTGCATTCTTGAGAGCGTCGGCCCACAATGATTTTGGAAGTGTGGAGTTGATTAGCATACTCCGCACCATGTCCAAAAGAGTCTGATTCCCTCTTTTAGCAACACCATTTTGATCCGGGGAACCTGGCATGGTGTATTGGGCAACAATCCCATGCTCTTGAAGGAATTTAGCAAACGGACCCAAAGCGTGTCCACTTTCTATGTATCTACCTAATATTCACCACCTCTGTCTGACCTAACTATTTGTATTTTCTTCTTGCATTGGTTTTCAACTTCAGCCTTAAAGGTTTTAAAGGCATCCAATGCTTCATACTTATGATGAAGTAAATACACATAGGTAAATCTAGAGAAGTCATCTATAAAGGTAATGAAATATTTCTGACCCTGCATATCTATATCTGGACAGCATATGTCAGTATGAATTATCTCTAACAATGTTGAACTTCTATTGGCACCTTTCTTTGACTTGTTAGTCTGCTTGCCTTTAATGCAGTCTATACAAGTCTCAAAGTCAGTATAGTCTAGAGTAGAAAGTACTCCATCCTTTACCAACCTTTTAATGCGCTCAAGGGAGTGTGTCCCAATCTCCGATGCCACAACATTGAAGATTTATCGTTAATACTACACCGTTTGGTGCCATTTTGAACATGTAAGGAATCATAACTTGCATCGTTTTGTAAGTGAAGACGATAAAGACCATCAGACAGTGTACCATTTCCAATACAAGTAGAATCATTAAATAATTTAAAATACTTGTTTGAAAAATTAAAACTGAATCCCAACGGTACAAGTCTTGAAATGGAAACCAAATTTCGTGAAAAAGTTGGTACGTAAAATGTCCTCTCTAATTCAAAAACAAAGCCACTATCTAAAATCAGCCTGCAAGTCCCTACAGCTTCAACCGGTGAGCCCATCTTATTTCCGGAGAAGATGTTTCGCTCATTTGACATTGGTTGTCTCAGATTTTGCATATCCTGTAAAGAATTTGCAATGTGGATTGTTGAACCAGAATCAATCCACCAAGTGTTAGCATTAACGTCTGACATATTGGATTCAAAACAGACAAAGGAAGAGATCATACCTTTCTCAGACATCCACTTCTTAAACTTTGCACAGTCCTTCTTCATATGCCTCTTCTTCTTACCGAAGAAGCATTTCTATGCCTTCTTAATGTCAGTCTGAGGGGATAATTTTGCTTTCCCTTTAGCTGAAGTGGGGCGCTTTCCAGATCTCCCTTTAGGCTTGGCTGTTGCAAGCATGGCACTCTCCCCTCTTTGTTCCTGACGTAGTCTCCCTTCTTCTTGCACACACTTATTGATCAGGTCATTAATAGTCCATTTCTTGTCATGTGTGTTATAAACAATTTTGAAGGTGCTATACTCAGGAGGAAGAGTATTCAATGCAAAGTGCACTACAAATGAGTCTGGAAGTTTGATCTCCAACTTGTCAAGTTGAGCTGCAATATCACTAAGTTGCATGATGTGACTGCGCACACCATCGACAGGAGAAAAACGAAGGGAGGTGAACTGCATTATTAAGGTGCTTGCTAGGAATTTGTCTGAAGTTTCAAACTTCTTGTCAATGGCCTCAATACACTCTTGAGCTTTCGGCCTCAATACACTCTTGAGCTTTTGCGAGCTTATCAACCGTGCGACGAATATCACTCGGAACCCGTGACTTAATGAAAAAGATGCACAGGCGATTGGTCCATTCCTATTTAGCCCAAAGGTCTTTGGCTTCTTGAGTGCTTGTCGCGGTTATAGCCGGGGGCTCTGGATGGTTAATAGCATAGTCCATCTCGTGCATGCCAAAATAGATCAGGAGCACATCTTTCCATTCTCTATGATTATTAGGAGTAAGCATTGGAACATGAATGGGCGAGACAGTTGGGATAGTTGCTGAAAGGAAATTATGAGTTTGTTAGGTTTGATTTTCGAGGCACAAAAGAACTAAAGTGCATATTTTGCCAATGCAAACTTATGCAAAAGATAAATTCAAATGCCATAAAAATTGCATGTGAGCTAAATTTTTACGCACAATGAATTTACCAAAACTGAATGGTGAAAAACAGAATGGGTACGGTTTGGGTTTTTCCACCCTTGATGACAAAACTACCAAAACTATATGCTGATACATAATCCCTGTGGGCAAATTATGATCATAGTCTGGCATTTCATCCTAATCAATCCTACAAATACAACAAAATTGCCTGTGGGCTAAATTTTGCCATATCATATAGAATTAATTACAAGGATATTGCCAACTCTTTATGTGAGTTAATCTAAATACAATTTAAGCAATTAAAGATGTGGCTACTCTTTAATTACAAAATTGTAATCACTTGGCAAAGGGTAATTTAAAGCCTAGCAAACAAATTAAACCAAAACATGATAGACAATCTTTAGGTATACTCCCAGGAAAGTTGGTCGAGACGAAGCTCGGTTAAATACCAACTCCTTAGACAGAGTAGCGTTGCAAGGGGACTAGTAGCAACAAGGCTTTTAAGCCAGGGCCATAGAACTAGTATTCCTCCCCAGGAAACTTCCCTAAGTCATGTGTTCTCATGTTTGAAGTAAAATTGTTTGAAAGATCTATAAGATGGTTATACACCTATGGATAAGGCTTTAAATTTGGGTAAACTAGAACTTTGATGTACTTTATGTGCTTTATAGCTTTAGAAAGGCACGAGCGGAGCAATAACCGAAGGAGTAAAATAATATGCTTAATCTATCCTTAAAGGGCACTAAATTCACCTAAAAGGCACTATAACATGCATAATAGGCATATAATTCAGACCTAAAAGGCACTAAATTCATACTTAAAAGAACATGCTTTTCTAACATATGCATAATTATAACAACCAAATAATTAATGCAATAAACAGTAAAAACATGATTAGATTATGCATATTATAACTCATGCTCCACAATTAAATTGTAATACTGAATACAATTTAAACTGAAATTCAATATTAAATTAAAATTCAAACAAATTGAAACATAAGAATTTGTTCAAAAGAATTATAATTTAATATCAACTTTAGGCAAAAAAAAAAATCAATTGGATAAAACCCATAAGAAGAAGCCAAATATGATGAATAAAAAAAATGCAGGAAGCCCAAATGAGCACAGGCCCAGAACCAATTTTTATTTTTAATAGAGCCCAGGTCTGGCCGAATTGGGCCAGACCCGGCCCACACTTAATATATCATCTTCTTCATCTGCTACCAGACCTAGCAGCAGCGCGCGAGAATAGAGAAGGAACGGAGAAGCGATAGCGTCATCGCCAGGAGGTCCCGACTCCGCCACCACCACCGGATCGCTCGCGAACCACCGCCCCCGCCGTGCACCTGTCTCCGCCGCCGGCCATCACCGGTCGCCTGAAAGAGGAGACAGCCGTGGCGTCACCACCGGGAAAAACCCAGTTCCGCCACCACCGCCGTCCTCTCTGCGAACAGTCAGCCGGAAAAAGAGAGGAGAATGACCAGAGAAAGAAAATTCCGGCCCCTTTCCTCCCTCAATAATGGTCTACCGGTAAGCTTAAAATCCGGCGAACCAAAAGATAAAGGCGATGAACATTGCAGTAGCAGTCCAAAAAAACCAATTGCAAATTTTTATTATTTTGTTTAAATTCTAAATGCGGAAAAAGGTTTACACTAATATTTCCAGCAGCCCAACAAATATGATTGCACATTACATACAAATCCTAAATTATACAAAAAAGTATATCATATGTAAACAAACTGTATTATGCAATCAAAAGGCTAGGCATAGATAAAATATGGCACTGATACCAAATGTAAGCACATGATCCACGTAGATAACACTTTATACGTGGCAATAAATAAAAGTTAGGTTCACTGACCTCCAGCCATAGCTTATGATCTTGATAGAACCTTGATCACCTGGACTCGTAGTCTAACGGGCGGGAGTTCCTCGGGCTGCTGTAAAATCACCGTAGACTTGATTGTGTTTCTCTCACTTCTCTCAGTGACTCTAGATGGTGTATGATACGTCAACTGAGCAGTGAGAGGACTTGGGAGTTTAAATATCTACATCCCATCAATGTAGGCAACTAATTACCTAATACTGACTAAGTTCTAATACTTATTCAGCCTATTAATTTGCACCACAAATTTACTTAATATTATTATCATTATTATAACCTTAATATTATTATCATTACTATACTTGTACTAATAATGACAATAATTCAATCACAAATAATGTCATAATTAATCTTAATTTGAAATTTTTAATGCCAAAAATTAAAGACTAAAGGGCATCAATATTTCAAAACAACCAATTACCATATATACATCATCCATTTACCATTTGCCAAAATAATATATAATATTAATTAAGATAATATGGTAATATTAAAATAAAGAGAAAATTTCAATTTTGGTCATATGACTATAGGGGCTTTGTTAATTTTAGCACCTGACTTTCAAAAAGTGTCAATTTAGTACCTTGAGTATGTAATTTTTGTCAATTTTGGTCACTTCGATCAAATTACTGGCCAAATTTCGCCGGAAAAAAGACGATTTTACCAGAATTCAAAAGTCGATTTTGCCCCTCAAATTATAGGCTAAATGAAGGATTAAGTTTTTCCGGCGAAATTTGACCGGCAATTTAACCGGAGTGACCAAAATTGATAAAAAAAAATACATAGTCAAGGTACTAAATTGACACTTTTGAAAGTCGGGTGTTGAAATTAACAAAGCCCCTATAGTCATATGACCAAAATTGAAATTTCCTCTAAAATAAATAATCACCATACCAAAATTAATATATATAAATATTCTTAAATAAGGCAAAAATGGAAACAAGAAGGTAATTGCATTTTAAATGGGAAGTGTACCAGTATGGCAGTGCTCCTTTGTCTTCTTCGTGATAGCAGTCCGGCAGTGCTCCTTCGTCTTCTTCGTGATCAATAGCATCGTCCAAGTGAACGAGTGCCGCCTGAAGGAGGGAAGAGGATGCGACGAGGCCGGAAATCCAGCCCGTCTTCGTCATCTCTCCTTGTCGCGACACCAGGTTCACCGCGAGAATCCTTGAACGTGACGCCGTGAATCAAACGCAGCAGCGAAAATCATCCATCCGTCCTTCTTCTTTACATGAGGAGCAATGGTATGCCACCGCCGTCGTCTTCATCGCGACGCCACCTCCTCCAACGCCGCACACGACTGCACGTTCTGGACGAGGAATGGCGACGAAGAACACACCGGCGACCTCCTTAATGCCGACGATCTCCTTCGTGGCTCTTTGTTTAGTCGATTTCCACGGAAGACGCCGCCAACCAGAACCAACGCCGCTTGAAGATAATGAAGCAGCGACGAGCCGCCTGAAGGAGCCGTCCCATCTCGTCGCCTAATACCTACCGCCGTCCATCTCTGCCAACATTGTTTCCTGAAACAGAGGAGATGGTGGTGACCATGCCTAATGTAACCTCAATGTCGCAAATTACCGTTCCGGCGAACCTCCAACCGCAGAACTCGGAAAATAAAACGACAACAGGCAATGAAAAACTCAACAGGCAGTGACTCGGTATAGGTAAGTTTCAAACTATAATTTTGAGATCCAAACGAAATTTAAAACGTTCTTTAATGCAGAAAATAATCTTCAGCCGACCAACACATAATTCTTTCGAAACAAGATATATTCAATTATATCATAGCCAAATAGATATATCTTGTAGGGTGGTTTTGCCGAGGGTGCAAAGTATGGGGGTTGGATACGATAAAGGCGATGCATGGAGTGGTGTTATGTAGCAGGGGAAACCGTGCTGGTGGAGTGCGACTATAGGAAAAACGCTCTACGGCATAGCAATTTTAAAAATAATTACCACTCCTGCAACCGTACGGTTTCTTTACGTATTTGAGTAGTTAATTTAATAGGTATTGTGTATTTTGTATAATACGGTTCCCAATCATGTATAAACCCTAGTTTTGACTCCCATATATTCATCTCCTTCCTCTTTCTTCCCCATTTTTTTCCTTCAAAGACATTTTTCTATGCTCCCGGCACAAAACATTAAAAATAGCAAAAAAAAAAAAAAAAAAAAAAAGATTTGTGGTCCCAAGCACAAAACAATAACCACCATTGTTTTTGTTTGGTTGTCGGTTACCAAAGTAGCCGGTGAAACCTCCTGTACGGTGTTTTTAGTGGCGGTCGGTGGTGGAGCGTATGACGGTCCAGCAGTGGGGCGACGACGGTTGGAGGCGCAGTGGGATCCGGATTCCGGCAGTGGGGCGACGGCGGTTAGGGGCTGTGGGTGACGGTTTTCGGCGGGCGACGGCGGTTGGAGGCGCTGTGGGTGACGGTTTCCGGTAGTGGGGAGACGACGGTTGGAGGCGGATTCCGGCGGTGGGGTTTTTGCTGGAATAACATCTAAAGGTTAGTTCCTTCATTAATGGTGAAATCTTCATTTTTTTTTAAGAAATGTATTATTAATAGTTGTCAGTTTTGATATTAAATTGTGATATTCTTGGTGTTTTGAATTTTTAAATAGCTGACAGAATTTAAATTTTTATTTTGTGAATGCGATTTAAATTGTGATATTCTTTGTGTTTTGAATGTACAATTTAGGGTGATTGAAATTGTGTTTTTTTTTTTTTTTGCATCCATTGAATGTTTTTTTGAAAACTTAATTCATTTGTGCTTTTTTTTTGAAAGTTTCCATTGATTAATCCAGCAATATACAGTTTGAAGGATTCTGGATTCGTTGTGAAAAAAAAAAATAGAAACGACCTAGACTAGGCCGTGTACAATTATTTTTAAAATTAGAAATGCACTCCCCTAGGCCGTTTATTTTTTAACAAATTTTATAAAACAACCTAGTCCAGGCCGGCTAAGTTTTTTAAAAAAATTAGAAACGTGACTAGGCCGTTTATGTACATGATTGTATTGTTATTATGATTGTGGCTATGTACATGATTGTTTTTAATTCCTCCCATTTAATTACATGATTGTTATTATGATTGTGGCATAATTTATGTTTATTATTGTAGTGTAATTTTTCTATATCATGATTGTTATTATGATTGTGGCATAATTTATGTTTATGATTGTAGTGTAATTGTTGTATGATTACATAAATATTAGAGATAATGTAGTTTACCATTATGTAATTTGTGATTATTTTTATAACAATTTGACTATCATAAATACAAATTTATAATACTAATATATGGCATGAATAAAAATTAATACAATTCATGATAATAATTTAGATACAAATACTAATATATGGCATGATTAAAAATGTTTAATCATTGATTGTTATTTAGGATAGTTATGGCACAACAACGAGTGAATCCTGGACCTATTGATCCGAGTGTGCTAACGTTTCAAAGGCAACATCGTAGTAGAGCAATTTGGACCGAACCTAACTACGAATGTGAAGTGAAAGTGGCACGGTACGATACGGTAACAGTGTGCGATCTTGCACTTGATCCTCGAGTGCAAGAACATCTTCGTACTGCCAGATTTTACGGTATTTCTCGTTTGACGTCCATTAAATTGGACCATGAGCTAATTACTGCACTTTTTTAGCGATGGCGGCCGAAAGTGCATGCCTTTCATATGCCATTTGGTGAGGTTGGAATAACACTTCAAGATGCGGAAGTGTTATTTGGGCTGAAGGTGGACGGGTTGCCAGTGTCGGGGAACGATATTGTTTATGAACCAGCTGAAGTTGTGAGAAATTGCTTTGAACTGGTTGGTTTTCATTTGGCACCACAATTCATGACTAAGACCAAGATTAATGGCACTGTAGTTCCGACGGTTGGCCAGTTAAACGAGGGTAGCACACAGGAATCGGTGATTTTGGAAACACGCTGTTTAATTTATCATTTATTAAATGGTTTTTTGTTTTCGGACACAAGCAAGGTGTATTATAAAACATACTTGCTAGAGTATATTAGAAATTTTGACTTATGTGGACAATATAGCTGGGGATCGGCTGTTTTGGGATATTTGTACCGTTCCTTGTGCAGAGGTGCTAGGCATAGAATTTCAACGGTTTGTGGTTGTTTTCTTCTTCTACAAATATGGGCATGGGAGAGGTTGCCTATGGTACGGCCACATCGTTTTCTGCCACTCACAGAGATCTCAGATTACCCTCTTGCATATCGGTAAGTATCATTTTACTTATTACATGTACTAATCATTTTAGAATTATATTATATTTTGTTTGCAATGTTATTGTTGTAGGTGGGTGTGCGCACGCACATGGGGTATAGTGCCAAACCACACCACAATCGCATACCGTGATCAATTCGATCGCTTATCGGAAGAAAGGGTAAGTTATTAAAAAGTCATGTATTTTTTTGTATTGATAATATATTCGTAAGTTAGTATTCCAGAATAACAATATTCGTTTGCAGTTTGTGTTTACTCCATATGCTGGATTGCTCGATGAACTGCCATTATACTGCAAGGCCGGGTCGGCGATTTGGACAGCCCATGTGCCACTTATCTTCTATCATGTTGTGGAATATCATTATCCGGAGCGATTTTGCAGGCAATTCCATGGGTTGCAAGTTATCCCATCATCGGTGGTATACTCGCAAGCGTTGCACGACATTGACCAACGCGGGAATACAGGTACAAATTGGTTAGAGAAACATTAGGAGCATATTGCTGTTTGGAATTTACGATATCAATATGTCATATGAATGAATCTTACTACTGAAGCGCAAGCGCACGATACGTACCAGGTTTGGTACTACCAGCATGGTCGCCGTCTCATTGGTAACCCGATGCATTACCAAAACGAGGGTTTTGTGCAGTGTGCGGTTTCACTCAACGAAGCGGTTAGTATGTTCATTTTTTTTAATATTTGGAATACATATCATTTAAATGTTTATGATGTTTTTAATAGTAGTTGATTATTTGTGTTTTTATGATTAGATGCATACTTTTACAAGGTTGACCATACGAGGCACTCAAGCACTTAACAATCCGGCTGAGCACGACCAAGCGTTAAGGGATATTGTTGAGACTTCGCGTCAATTCGTGGTCGGCACCAAGTATGAGCCTCTATTGCACATGAACCTTGAGGAAATTGAGGTTGCCCCTCTGCCGGATCAACCATTAAGTCCACCCCCTAGCGATGGACGGCGAGATAGGGTACATTTGTGTCCTGGTCGAGCAACGGGTGGTCGGGGTAGGCGCGCAACAAATATTCAGCTATCTCAGCAGCTAGCTGAAGCAGCTCGACAGGAGGCAGAAGCCGGTAGACAAGATTCCGGGGGTAACTGTTCGGATGCAGATGTTGAGATTGATGAGTCTGCTTTGGCCATTGTTGTTAGAGAGATGACACCTGAGCACCGGAATTTTGAAAATGGGAATTTTGAACACGGGCAGAGCAGTCGATCTAATTATGGGGGCAATAGCACTGAGTATTTTCCCATTCATTCTAACCCAGATCCGGCAGAGTTTGCAGGTTTCGCCTAATATGCATCGACATCCCAATTCGGCGGTTTTGGATAGTCCGGGTTTACAGGAACTGTATATGGTGAACAAGCATTTCACACCCCATCAAGTGCGGTTTATGATCCTACACAGCAAGGTTCATCTTTTCAACCGGTGCAAGATGTATATCATCACCAAGATCCTCGGTCGTCGTACAATGTTAGTCCAATTGGTAACCAGTTCATGGACTTTCTTGCTGATGAAGGAAACATTTTTCAGTCAACTCAAGAGTCGTTTGCACATTTGGAAGGAGAGAATCAACAGCTGCGAAGGTCAAGAAGAGCACGACGTCCAACTGGCTGTGGAACCGATACTCGACATACTAGGTAAACCGTTGTATACAAATTGTTTTTGTTTTTATTAATTATTTTTGTATACAAATTGTTTTTGTTTTTATTAATTATTTTTGTAACTAATATTTTGTTGTTGTTGTAAATAGGCACGAATGAAGTGAATAACGGGTGGTGTGCGCTATGCCTCGGTTAAGTTTAGTCATTTTTGTTTTTATGATCGGCAATATTGGATTAGTAATTGAAACGTATGCATTATTTGATGAATTAAATTGCTTTTTATTAACGTTAGTAATGAATTAAATTGGTTTTTAATGAATTAAATTGCATGTTGTTGAATTAAATTGGTTTTTGATGAATAAAATTTCTTTTTAATGAATTAAATTGTTTGTTTTTAAAATTAATTGGTTTTTAAAATGCATACTAATATATTTTCAAAAAAAAAATGCATACTAATATTTGAAGGTTCAGCAAACGCAGCATACTATTAGTACTTGTAATACAATAAACATATTAGGAGATCAATAGTAAGTATTACATCAAAGTGGTCCCATTAACTTTGTTAAGCGATGGATTTCGTCGTATTTATTGTCTACAATTTGATATGTAACTGACCACGGATAAATCTTCTCGACGTTACACGCCGTGGCAATAGGTAGCATTAGTACGACGTTTTGCTCGACATTAAAGCACACAACACCGTCACAGCCATCGAAATGAAAATGATCATATATTTGCTCCCACTGTTCCTCGAATGACAGCTCAAGATTTCTATTACCAACAAATAAATTTATTGGTCCATCCAATTCGATAGAGTCACGTATAAATTTTCTCAATCGATCATGCTACATAGTGGTAATATGAGGTTAATACGTAAATGCATTGATAAAATCTAGTCAAGTATAATGTACTTTATACTCTCACCGCAAAGACAGTACCGAATTTTGTATACAATGATCTACACGGCTCAAGTTGCTCAAACGAGTATGTTAGTCGTATTGCAGATCTTGCGTTCACATTGATAAAATCTAGTATTATAAAAAAAAAAAAAAAAAAAAAAAAAAAAAAAAAAAAAAAAAAAAAAAAAAACTGTATGACTACCACAACAAAATTACAAATTGTAGCTAACATATGAAGAAATATAAATACCTCGATCAAAACGACGACTACTTATCCAATCACCATATTGATTACATTCCCTCTTTGGAGTGTTGGAGTCACTGCTATATAAGTATGTCTCGAAAGTGAAGAAACCGGTATGTCGAAATAGCACAATGTCTCTAGGGTATAAATTATTTTCCACTAAGAAATTTGTAATTCCCTCCGTAAAGTGCATATCTTCGACAGAAACGCGTATATATTGCTTGTGGTGCCACAACATTGCTTTTGTCGTCATATGTTGCATTAGATGCCGATGCATACAATTGTGAATTCTCTATTAAAAAAAATAAACGCACGATTATTTGTTTACAAATAAATATCTACTAAAATAACATTGTTGTAATTACCATATGTGGGTCAATAGTTACTTCGATTGTGAACCACATAATTGTGCATTCACTGACATCAGGCAAATGAATATGACCATCGCAAGCTAGTCACAAAAAAAAAAAAAAAAACCGACTAATAACAAAGTTTCATAAAAAAGAAATATCAGCAACAATTGAATAGACCTAATATACATACGTGACAGATAGTTTATTTGTCGCAGAGTTTGAAATATCACTGTAGCATAGCGTTTTGCATCATCTATGTTTGAAAAATACATTGTTTCGGGTACTGCTAAGCCTAGCATGTGTAAATATCGACGCCATCCACGAGTTGGATAAGTTAAATACCTAATTTCCGAGTGTGTATGATCTAACCATGCATACGCAATTTTTTTGCCCGCAATAGTGATCGCTTGATACAAATGTCTTTTACACCATAGCGGCGTGAGTTCACTAAGTATTTCAAAATCATCAAAAAGATCTATTTTGTATTATTTATAGAGTTGGGTCGAAGGAAAAGATGAATAGAAATGGAAGGACAATGAATTAGTATATTCTCGGATATATATAGATATATACGTACATAGAGAGTTGGTGGAATGAAAAAAGTCAGTGGAAAATAAAGTTGCACTCCCAAAGTGCAACTTTACTTGATTTCAATTCTTAAATACCGATTGGGTTTTATTACGGTCATTCATTATATTACGCCAACCTATCTGGGGTGATTTATTATATTACGCCAACCTACTACTGCTAACTTCTAGGAAATAAATGGAGGGAGTTAGAAACTTATAGTAGAAAAAATACAAAATAATAAAAAATTGAGGAACAATATTAAACGGTATAAAATGAAGCATACAATATTCCACTTTCAAGAGACAATATTTTATTACATGCAGCAAAAAACATAAGGAAATATGTATTACGATATGTGCTACATACACTCATTCTGTATAATCATAAATATCAAAATCCCACAAATGTGGATAATAGGCTTCTGGTCCACAGAACATGAATGCGAGGACGTTGATTTTTCCCACATCAGAATTAAAAAATAGGAATTTAGAAGCTTCAGCCGTGGTAAGCAAATTTATTAATTGTTTGTACACACGAGTGTAGTGACCATTATGAAACCTTATTGTTTTGTTGCCATGTAAAACATCTACGTAGTCATTGTCAGTGTACGTCGAGTATATGAAGTCTGTTAGCAGTCCGGGTTCACACGTCAACTCAAAATTAGTAATCATTAATGTCCTGCATCCTATTAGCTCATACGTCAAAAGAGTCGGATGGATGCTCGAACTTGCTGGTACAGATATTATACCGCCTTCCATATTCTCGTTCACATCACGTTCGTGGCCCTCACCAAGGGCATCGGGCAATTCAACTTGAGCCCTGTTTGTTACAACAAAATATTCAAATTGAAAAGCACCAATGTGACGCATCACTATCTGGTCGTCGTGATGAATTTCATGTGCGTGTAGAAAGTCTGCACATCCTTCATAACAACGCATATTTTCAACAGGTAACTCCCGTGGGTGTGAATGTCCGTGGAATAATAGTGCAGTAGGCTTTACGTGCTGAATCAAGTGGTCTAACATGCAGTATGGAAATACAAATGATAATGACGTGACAATGTCGACAACAAACCAAATAACCGTGCGCATGGACGGATGGGTATGACCTACAAGTTCAGAGTACGTGTAACAAGCTGCAATATACAAAAAAAAAAATTAAATATAATATTAGTCATTTTAATAAATCATACGGTATGTGCGTAAGTATTTTTAAAGTCATACAACGGTCTATGCGAAAATTATAAGCAATTGAACCACAAATAACAGTTTGAACGAATTCGTCTGCACGTCTTCTGCTGCGGATTGTCGTGGGGAATGTTACGGAAAATCCTAAAACATTCAACAACATCAGTCACGATGGTGAAACGACAAGCATGTAATTGCTTCTTCTGCTCTATCTAATTAATGTGAACATAGCATACTTCCGATTGTGTATAGTATGCACAAAATACTCAATACTCTCCAACTCATTATTCATTTCTATCTCGTTTGAACTAAAGTTTCTCCACATATCCATTATTTGACAACTTTGGTTTATTAACAACAATTTTTTGAGCTATCACTATGCAAGCAATTCTATTATATAGAGCAATTGACTAGAGTAGTTTTATAGGTCACATTAACTTAACCTATATTAATGTGAAATCAGACATTTTCACCAAATGTAATGTTTTGAATTTAATTTAATGTTTGGTGCCGAGTGAACTACACATCTCATTTTCACAAAATGGTGATTTTATTATAAAGTTGGACTGGAGGAGTGCAACTTTACTTCACTATTTTGGGAAAATCAAACCGCTTTTTCCTTTCAGACCTGACCTCTTTGTCTTCTTTTTCCTCTTTTTCCTCTTTTTCACACCTCTTTTCAGACCTCTTTTTCGAAATTCCTAAAAGTAAAGTTGGACTGGCGGAGTGCAACTTTACTTCACTATTTTGGGGAAATCAAACCGATTTTTCCTCTTTTTCAGACCTGACCTATTTTTCCTCTTTTTCACACCACTTTTTCGAAAATCCTAAAAGTAAAGTTGGATTGTGGGAGTACAAGTTTACTCCACCAAAAAATTACTGATTTTATTGTAAAGTTTGACTTGACTAGTGAAGTACAAATTTAATTAACCAAAGTTGGTGCATGCCATTTTCGAAACAGTAAAGTTGGTGCATGCCTATTTTCGAAAAAAATTTGTGATTGTATTTTAAAGTTGGACTGGGGGAGTACAACTTTACTAAACCATAATTGGTCCAACACTTTTTTCGAAACAAAATTGCAGATTCTATTGTAAAGTTTGACTTAAAGTGTGACTTGAATAGGGAAGCACAAATTTAATTAACCAAAGTTGGTGCATGCCATTTTCGAAACAGTAAAGTTGGTGCATGCCTATTTTCAAAAAAAATTTGTGATTGTATTGTAAAGTTGGACTGGGAGAGTACAACTTTACTAAACCATAATTGGTCTAACACTTTTTTCGAAACAAA
This sequence comes from Ipomoea nil, assembly GCF_001879475.1. Lineage (NCBI taxonomy): Eukaryota > Viridiplantae > Streptophyta > Magnoliopsida > Solanales > Convolvulaceae > Ipomoea > Ipomoea nil. The sequence goes on along the minus strand of NW_017617109.1, from coordinate 713,639 downwards.
ATTGCAGATTCTAATGTAAAGTTTGACTTAAAGTGTGACTTGAATAGGAAAGTACAAATTTAATTAACCAAATTTGGTGGATGTCATTTTTGAAACAATAAAGTTGGTGCATGTCTCTGCATGCCTATTTTCGAAAAAAATTTGTGATTGTATTGTAAAGTTGGACTGGGGGAGTACAACTTTACTTCACCATAATTGGCCCAACACTTTTTTCGAAACAAAATTGCAGATTATATTGTAAAGTTTGACCACTTTTTTCGAAACAAAATTGCAGATTATATTGTAAAGTTTGACTTGGCTAGGGAAGTACAACTTTATCCTTATATCTTCTCCCAAAACATATCTTCTTCCAAAACAGTGTGATATCATACCATGTCAAAATAAATATTTAAATATTTAAAACAATAAATATTGAAGTGTAGTTGGACTACTCCATACCGATTATACAATAGCCTTATTTAAAGCACCATCAATTTCTTAGTTTCGTGAAGACCATACAATTTATGTCTTTCCTTAATACCATATTGGAAAGGAGGAAACATCTATTTTGCTCATCAATAAGCATATCGTTTGTAGTTTTACCACTTCAACCAAGTCATCAAGCGTGTGATTTAAACTACAATGGTACGTACTCTTAAATTTTATTTGTCTTCATTATATTAATAGTACGCCCCTAACAAGATATAGAATATTAGGTGAAGACATATGTTGTGTTTATCGGTCGACAACCAGGAATATATGAAAACTGGGAGGATGCAAAAGCTCAAGTGCATCGATTTAGCGACAATTTATATAAATCATATACTAGTAAAGATGAAGCCATTCAAGCTTTCAACAAATTCATAAACAATCAACAAAACGATGTCGGAGGACAATGCAGTTCAAGTTGTATCACAAATCACAATGTAAAAAAAACTTCTAATGCCCAGATTTTTGAGCGTATACAGCAGGAAATAGCATGGGAGACTCATGAACATGCTATGAGAGTTGATGCAATCATTGAAGAATTTAAACATCTACTTTCAAAGTAAAAAAAAATTACTATGTATCCTTATATCATTACTTCAATGTGTATTGTTAAAAAATTTTTTTTACTATGATTGCTTATTATCATTAATTGAATATAAATATTCTATTTAAAACAAAATATTCTCTAAAAAAATGGCGCAAATGTATGCTTATTATCATTAACTGAACATAAAATATTCTCTTTAAAATATAATAACAAAAACCCGGCGATTACTTGAGTGGATGGGAACTTTAAACAGTTGGACTAGGGGAGTCCAACTTCAAATAAAATTTACAAAATAAATAACAGTAGGACTAGGGGAGTCTAACTTCAAAAAAAAATTAAAAAAATTAAACAGTTGGACTAGCTGAGTCCGTTTGCTTCTTCCCCTTTATTTACCCTCTGCCTGTGTTCATTTTATTTTTACAACCTCACCACTGTTTTCACGCATATAAGATCAAAATCCAATTTTTCTATTTACCCTTCACACCACAACCAATTTTTCAATACCCACCAACACAATTTGATTCAATATTTTATTATGGCATCATATTTTGGGAGTTATACTTCTCATGCCACACCATCTTCTTCAACGATCGTGGAAACTTCTTCGGAGACAGATGAGAGTTATGCACCTGAGTCAATACCATCAAGCAGTGACTATACTACGGACGAGGACATAGATGAACCAGTTGCAGTTTGACTTCCAAACTATGGGACAAACTGCTCAACATTATGGTGGTCGAGGTACAACTGTTCCTGATTCTGCTATTCCTTTTTACCATTCTCCAATACCCCAAATGACAACGACATTCAGCCACGGGTTTACAGAGAGGGATGACCAAGAAATGATGTCATATGACCCCTCAACAAATGTCATCTGCATCGGAATGGTTTTACCAGATTTTCCCACACTAAAAAAAGCTGTATCAACATACAGTATTCATCAAAGGCGGCGCTTCATAACGAATCACAAGAAAAAAAACAATTGGAAAATCTCGTGTCCAAATTTCCATGCAATACCTTCTTGTGGCTGGACATTATCAGCAAGGAAATTGCATGGGGCATCTTCTCAATGGATGGTGACAAAGTTCTTTGATACACATGACTGCACAGTACAATACAACCAAGGAGGGGCAAACAGAATGTGCAGCAGCGCATTAATTAGCGATTTGATTTTCCAAAAGATCGTTGCAGACCCACAGTACAAAATCAAACACATCCAAGTAGATGTGCGACAACATTACGGTGTGGACATTTCATACAGGAAGGCATGGTACGCCCGACAAAAATGCATTGAAATGCAGTACGGGAATTTTCAACAATCCTACAATGATCTCCCACAATTCTTGTGTAACTTGCAAGTGTCCAACCCGGGAACAATTGTCGAGATGGAGTGTATTCCTTCCGAACTACGTGGTTCTGAATACATGCATTTCAGGTATGCATTCTGGGCTTTCAAGCCGACAATTGATGGATTCCGCTACTGCGTCCCAGTTAATTGTATTGATGGTACACATTTGTACAACCGGTACAAAGGGCATCTCTTTCTAGCATGCGGATACACTGCAAACAAGGAAATATATCCACTGGCTTATTTAATAGTTGACTCGGAAAATAATGCTAACTGGACTTGGTTTCTACGACTACTCGCTGTACATGTCTTTCCCGATTAGGATTCAATGTGCATCGTTTTGGATAGACATGCTGGAATTGATGCGGCGTTTAAGGACGTCAAAGAATTGCATGGCCGAGTAAAACGTAGGTATTGCCTTCGACACCTTCGGAGCAATGTACTAACAAAGGTCAGCAGAAATCGATGGTTACGTAGATTGATATGGGAAGCCGGTACTGCTGTTACAACAAATCAATTCAATCAAAACATGCAGACCATCCAACAACACTGGCCCAATGTATACAACTATCTGGCAGCACTCAATGAAGAGGCATGGACATTATGTCACGATGGGGGTCATCGGTACGGCATTATGACAACCAATCTATCTGAGTCATTTAATAACTCGATTAAGAGTTGTCGAATGTTGCCTGTCACGGCAATCGCACGAATAACTTTTCACAAGTTACGAACAATGTTTGCCGACAGGCGTACTGCGGGGGAGATGATGCATCAACAGCAAATGCTTTTCACGCCAAAGATTCAAGAAGATTTGGTTGCTAGAGAAAATGAGTCAAACAATGCAAGCATTGAAAGATATAATGACACTCTTGGCATTTATGGCGTTGCTATAATTTCTGGATACATGGCTCACGGTCTACACCATTATTTTCACGTCAACTTGGTTGAACGTACATGCAACTGCGGCAACTGGAATGTGGACGGAATACCGTGCGTGTGCACATGTGATAGCAGCTTGTAATTTCCGAAGGGAGGCATTTTACCAATTCGTGCCACAAGTATACTCCGTCCAAAACTACAGGAATGTTTACGCAGGTAATTTCTATCCATTGGCCGAACATACTCAGTGGACAAATCATATCACTTACCTTCCACCTATTAACGCTAAGCGACGGACACAAAAAGGCCAACGACGAACAACAAGATTTCCCAATGAAATGGACTTTAGTAGCAATCGCAGAACAAAATGTAAGTATTGTCGAAAGACAACACACTCTTCTATGCAATGTCCAAATTTAAATCATTAATAAAATCCAATGTTTTAGTTCAGCACTCTAGTAAATTCTTTTTTTTTTTTTTTTTACTTACAAGTACATCAAAATAACACTTTTAATTAAATAATGTCATAAAAGATTTTAAATTTACATATATAACAAATTTTTTTATTTCGTATGACTGTAGCAATCAGATGAATTCATCTGATTGCTACAGCCACACAAAATGACAAACGGACTTAGTAGTCTGTGCCGTCAAACTCACGGACTATAGTCCGTATAGCACTTTGCTAAAAACAAAGTCCTAAAAGTCTGACACAGATAAATTGGAATAATATATCATATTGAATTGGAATACAACATTGCTAAAAATAAAGTCCTAAAAGTCTTACATGGATAAATTGGAATAATATATCATTGTAAGCATTGAAAAATTTCAATAATATTGTTGGACCGTGATGGATAATTGATCATTAAATTAATTACTTTAATTAGGCTAATTGGACTAATATTTATTTAGTTGGGTTAATTAAATGGCCCATTGAATAATTAATTAGTTTAATTACTTAATTAAATGTAATTAGATGTTGGATTGTTCGGCCCGAGATGACGAAATATTTAATCGAGTTGGACCAGGCTGCTTGGATGAATTGGGTTGCCTAATTAGCGGGCTTGACTTGGTCTTGGCCCACTAAAATTATATGTGGATTATATAATTTTGAGAAAATTTGAATATTTGATATTATTTGAAAATTTAATGAAATCATGAACCTGGGCGCAATGGTGTCCCGATACATTCCTTAATTTAATTAAAGAAATTAAATTAAATAAGGAATTAAGAGTTGGTTGGAGATTTTCCCTCACCCTCACCACTATAAATAATGGTTTCATTTTCAAAGGATAAGCTCTAGAAATCTGCATGTGCCGAAATCTCTCCAGGATATCGTCTGGAACACGCCCGCAGTTGTACTGCGTATACCACGCTACAACTGCGTATACCGCGCTGAGGAACACGCCACTTGAACACCGGAAGCCCTTCTTTGAAGATCAAGCTGCATATTAGCCCTTCATTGAAGAACAAGCTACATAACTCCGGAGGCCCTTCAGCAAGGAACTACTTCCAGTTCGGCATACTCCCGGACTCGGCATACTTCCAGTTCAACATACTTTGAACTCGGCATACTTCCAGTTCGGCACACTCCCGAACTCGGCATACTTCCGGCAAGGAACTACTTCAAGTTCGGCACACTCCCCGAACTCAGCACACTTCCAATTCGGCATACTCCGAATTTGGCACACTTCCAACAGGCATACTTCTAGTAGAGAATCAGAGGACTTCTCATATGCAGAGATTGTACCCCTTCTTGATTGATACATACTACTTGTAACCGATACTTTGAATTTTGAATATATACAATTCAAGTTTTTTGCGTTTACAATCATATTAAATTGGAATACAACATTGGAATACGAAGACTACATAGACTACATATATTAAATGAAATACAAAATACAGTGTACATACGGAGAGCTTAAATCGCGAACACGGATACCGAGTCTCTGTGGGAGAGAAATGCACTCCCCAAAGACGGTTTTCCTTGCTTGGTATCCACACTCCATGCAGCGACATTTTGAAATCCACCATATTTATTTGACTTATTCGGGGTTATGACTCTATCTTGTATGTGTAGAATTAATATGCAAAATATATACAAAAGCTTCATGAATATGAGATTAATGTTGACTTTTCTTTATTCGAACATCAAAATGCATATACTCATTTCATATAGAAATCAGCAACAGTATAGACACAAAGCAGGTATATATTTTTGCACTTATAGACTTCCTAAAGGTATATAACACGCATACAGAATATATATACAGTAATTTAACACAAGGCATTCTGAACACTTGATATATTACATAACCGGAACATACCTATGGCGATATGCCTGTCAAATGTAATCGCCTAATTACACTCCAACGGGCCAAATGTTACATATAGAATAATTGCTTCTCAAAATGAGAAATGTCAACAAGTACACACTTAAATTGCTATATATATTTTCGAAGAAAGAATAGTAAAAACATATACTTGATATTATACTATTATTCGAAAACATATATCAATGCAAATTAAACAACTAGGCAGAGATAAACAAGGCTCTGATACTAAATGTTAGATTAATTATACAATCATAGTATTTGTAATAATCTAACCTCAATAGTGGAAGCATAGGATCAAGCATACCTCCAACCATAGTTGATACCTTCGTTGTATTGCTTGAAGAATGGTAAGAAAATGAGTTTTGTCTACCACTTGATCTCCTGAGAAACTAGTGGTGTAGTTGTGATGATGTACATGAGCAGTGGGAGGACCATGCTTATATATAGCCTACATGCCATCATTGTAGGCTAAGTAACGGAAACCGTTACTTCCGTTTCAAACCACAACATTATGGTCATGAATGAGCCTATTAACTTGCACCACTTAATGATGACATAATGAAAAATGTTACACAACCTTCGTCCAAGGAAGACACCAAATCCACCACATCAAAATGATGTAAATGGATAGTATTATACAAAATATGGTGTAACACTATTCATTTACACCATTTTGGTGTAGAATTTTTAAAAATCTTTTTACCAATTGTTTCCTTTTAAAATTTTATATTATTAGAAATAAATTATAAAGATTTAAAAATCGCATTGAAACGTTTAAAACGATATCAATATCGACTATAAAATAATTAAAAATTAAAATACATAAAAAATAAATTATTTTAAAATATTATTATTTATTTTAAAATTATATTTTATATTAAAATAATTAAAGTAACAAAATTTAAAATTTAAATTAATACAAATGATTTTAGTGTATGAATAGAATTTGGTGTAAATGGGTTAGAGATAAAATAAAATTTGGTGTAAATTTGATGTAAATAAGTTGGAGATGAAAAATTTTGGTATAACCATGTAAGAATATGTTAAGAATATATATATATATATATATATATATATATATATATATATATATATATATTTTTTTTTTTTTTAATGTAAAATTTGGTGCAAAATTTGATGTTTTGAATGGGAGATCACCTCACAAATCACAAAGAGTAAGATTTAGGAAGTGGCAAAGTATAGCCCTATAATCTTTCTCTTGTGTATAATCACTTTGACAACCACAACGTCTGATTTATTGCTTCTTGGAATGGAATGGAATGGAAATTGATATAGTGATATAGATGGGAAAAGTTTTCTGATTTTATTCTGCGGCATTTGACTAATATTTCGTCCCACAGCCGCTGTCGTCGATGTCCGTCCCTGCCATTTGCGCCGCCTCTTCACAGATTCTCAATCTGCTTAGGGCCTGCACAAACATCCACAACCTCAAACAAGTCCACACCCATATAATCTGCAAAGGCTTAGAACAAGACCACATCATCATAACTCAGTTCATCTCTCACTGCAACTCCTTCTCCTCCAGCGTCGCCTATGCCACCAGAGTCTTTGAGCGCGTTCTTCACCCCAACATCTACCTCTGGAACTCGCTCATCAAAGGGTACTCTGAACATTCATCTCTTGCCCAGTCCTTGTCACTTTTCAACCAAATGAAAAAATGTTTAGACGTGATTCCGGATGGATATACATTCACTTCGCTTATCAAGGCGTGTTCAAATGTGCTGGCTTTGAGAGATGGGCAGGCTGTTCATGGGTTGGTAGTCAGGTATGGGACCGATAATAATGTGTTTGTTGGTTCGACATTGATTGATTTTTACGGCAAGTGTAAAGAAATTGAGTGTGCGCGTAAGTTGTTTGATGAAATGCCTGTGAAAAATGAAGTGTCTTGGACTGCTATTATTGTTGGGTATGTGAATATTGGTGACTTTTTGGAAGCTCAGAAACTGTTTAATGAAATGCCCAAGAAAAATCTAGTGTCATGGAATGTGATGATTAGTGCATTTGTGAAGTTTGGGGATCTGAATACTGCCAAGAGACTGTTTGATGGAATGCCAGAAAGGAATGTGGTTTCTTTTACGACTATGATTGATGGATTTGCAAAGGTTGGTGACATGGTGTCTGCAAGGTTTTTGTTTGATCAGTCTTCCGAAAGGGATATAGTTTCCTGGTCTGCTATGATATCGGGGTATGCTCAGAATGGACAACCTGATGAGGCTGTGAAATTGTTCTTTGAAATGATGTCTTTACATTGTAGACCAGATAAATTTGTTATGGTCAGTTTGATGTCTGCTTGCTCCCAAATAGGATGTTTGGATCTGGCCAGACGGGTGGATTCTTACATTAAGCAAAGCTCATTTGATCTCCACCAACCTCATGTTGCTGCTGCTCTTGTAGATATGAATGCAAAATGTGGAAATATGGACAGAGCAATGACTTTGTTTGAGGAGATACCTAAGCGTGATGTAATTTTGTATTGTTCATTGATGCAAGCACTTTCTGTTCATGGCCGTGGTGAAGAGGCTGTTGGGCTGTTCGATAGGATGCTAGGTGAAGGGTTAGTTCCTGATGGTGTAGCCTTCACTGTGATTTTGACAGCATGTAGCCGTGGAGGACTTGTTGAAGAGGGTTTTCGTTTTTTTGACTCTATGATAAAGGAATACTCTCTAAAGCCTTCTCCTGACCATTATGCATGCATGGTTGACCTTCTTGGACGGTCAGGAAAGCTCAAAGCTGCTTATAACCTAATTAGAGCAATGCCCATAGAGACCTATGCTGGAGCTTGGGGTGCACTTCTTGGGGCTTGTAAGCTACATTCTGATATTGAATTAGGTGAGGAGATAGCGCGCAAGCTTTTTGAACTTGAGCCTCTCAATGCGGGAAATTATGTGCTCTTGTCAGACATCTATGCTGCATCAGATAGGTGGTTAGATGTTTCATATTTGAGGGATAAAATGTGTGAGAGGGGTATTCGGAAGATACCTGGTCGCAGTTGGGTATAGGTATAGACATGGATTGGCCCTATAACCTCTGTTGCTATTTCTAGAATGGACTTGGTACAGTATTCTATTCAAGTCATTGCTAGGAAGTTTTAGTTTATAGATTGTGAGCAATGAAATATTGAAATTGTTTTACAAAATGTGGAAAGCAAATGACCTTCTCAATGGGGTACTTCATTTTGGTAAAATTTTATAAGAGAAGAAACACGATGTGCATGGTAATCAGTAACCACTGTGTTTCCATAGTGATGACAATTATTGGCTACCATGCTACTTCCACATTCAAGATGCTGCATGTTAAGGTAATTGGTCATGCACCCTATCGACATGGTGATTTTTTTATTTTTCTTTTTATTTTTAAATTTAAATCAAACAAGTTTTAAACTAAGAATATATTTGAGAAAATACAGTGTTGCAAAAATCGCGGCCAGGCGGTCTAGGCGCCCCGGCCGAACCGTCCCAAACCTGTTTTTTTTTTTTTTTTTTGGGTTATTCGCCAAAATGACGTCGAATATCCCAAAAAAAAAAAAAAATTAAATCGCGATTTCTGACCCTGAAGCCAAACCAGTCGAAACCCTTCCTAGTCGAGTCACACACCCTCACAGCCTCACCCTCCGCCTCCGCCAGCCAACGCTCGCACCTCTGCCGCCCGGTCCCTCCGCCGCGACGCCGCCCAGTCCCTCCACATCCGGCCTCCGCTAGCCAACGCTCACAGAGTCATAGACTCACAGGTATGTAGTTTTCTGTTTTCATTTTTCACTTTTCAATTTCTGACTTTCAATTTCTCATATTCTATTTTAGTATTTTTCTTTGTTTTGATATTTTTTTCTTAAATCTTAATTTCTGTTCTATTTAGTATTTTCTGATTTTGGTTCAATATTAAATATTCTGTTTTTTAATTTTTTTTATTCTGTTTTTGATATATGTGGATATGTCTATATGAAATGTGAATTTGTGAATACGTAATTTCTTATATCATTATTCATTATATTGTAAAATACTAAAATGTGATTATGCATTAATAATTAGGTATGGCCGTATGGGAATTTGAAAATTTATATTAATTATTAAGTATTAACTTATGGGAAAATTGCATCTTCAGTCCGTGAGTTATAACCAAGTTCCTGAGTTATAACCAAGTTTCGACTCAGTCCCTAAGTTATGGCCGTTTTCGAGTTTAGTCCCTCAGTTATGAGCAAAGTGGCGAGTTTGGTCCCTAGCGTTAATATTCTGTCTACAGCTAACGGAAAACTTAAAAACAATTTAATAATAGAGGGGTAAAATATGAATTTCAAATTATAATCATCTTTTTATGTTGAAACTCGTTGCGCAAAAGTCATTCTTTTCTTCTTATATCTACAATTGAAGGTCTTTTTCTTCCCCAAGCTCTGAAATCTCCCACTTCCGTTAGATATAAGAAGAAAATAATGACAGTTGTGCAATGGGTTTCAACATAAGAAGGGGATTATAATGTGAAATTCCTATTTTAACCCTTTATTATTAAATTATTTTTAAGTTTTCCGTTAGCTGCAGACAAAATATTAACGCTAGGGACCAAACTTGCCACTTTGCTCATAACTGAGGGACTAAACTCGGATACTGCCATAACTTAGGGACTGAGTCGGAACTTGGTTATAACTCAGGGACTAAAGATGCAATTTTCCCTTAACTTATTAAGTGTTAATAATAATTAGGTATGGCAAGTGATGATAATAATATTTTTCTCAAACACCAATTCAAACTCAAAGTCGGTGTTGGATCTTCTCAACCATCTACAACTACAATAAAAAGAAAGTCCAATGATATAAGTTGGGACTATGGGGTAATTAATGATCCTACTAAGTCAATGGACAAGATTAAATGTTTATTGTGCAAGAAAGTAATGTCTGGTGGATTTTATCGGATCAAAGAACATATTGCTGGCATTCAAGGGAATGTTAGCAAATGCCTCATAGCTTCAAAGGAAGATCAATTAAAATGTAGAGATGCTCTCATGATGGCAAAGAACAAAAAGAAGAACAAGAGAGCTGAAAAAAGTTAATATAAGAGCGGAGGTAAACATTGATTCGCATGAGAGTTTGAGTAATACAACTTCAAATACTATTGATGTTGATGAGTTGCAAGACTTGCAACAGTTTGGACATTTGAAGCCACCTCGTCCAATTGGCCCTATGGATAAGTTTGCAAACCAAATCAATCCTAAAAGTTCTTTGAGTTCAGGAAAGGGCAAGGCGCAACAGCGGATAATTGAGGCATTTGACAAGGAGAGGGTTAACCGAGTGAAAGAGTACATATGCTGATGGGCTTATGAATCAACTATTCCATTTCATGTTATTGAGAAAGATAGCTTCAAGTTGATGATTGAAGTTGTTGGTCAATTCGGTCCGGGAGCGCATGCACCAAATAGATATGAATTGAGTGAAACATATTTGAAAAAAGAGGTTGATCGAGTCCGAGACAGTTTGAAGGTGCATGAAGCGAAGTGGAGGCGGCTCAATTACGACCGATGCATGGACAGATAGGAAGAGAAGAAGCATCATGAACTTGTGTGTCAATTCAAGTTTGGGCACTGTTTTTTTTTATCTTCTAAAGAATGTTTAAGTAAGGCAGACACAATTCAGTTTATATTTGAATATGTGGAGCAGGGCATTCAACAAGTTAGAGAGGAAAATGTTGTTCAAATTGTCCAGATAATGCCGCGAACAACATGGGAGTTGCTAAATTGTTGAAGGAGAAGAGGCCACAGATATTTTGGACTTGTTTTGCAACTCATTGCTTGATCAAGAACTTTTTTAAACCGTGGTAAACCTGCAAGGCATTCAAGTATGAACAATTTAAAGATTTAAAGTTATAGATTAAAGAATAAAGATTGAAAGATACCTGAAATGCTTTCAAGCTTTAAATTAATGGAATGAGTTGCACAACAAGTCCAAAATATCTGTGGCCTCTTCTCCTTCAACAATTTAGCAGCTCCCATGTTGTTCGCGGCATTATCTGTGACAATTTGAACAACATTCTCCTCTCTAACTTGTTGAATGCCCTGCTCCACATATTCAAATATAAATTGACTTGTGTGTGCCTCACTTGAACATTCTTTAGAAGATAAAAAAACAGTGCCCAAACTTGAATTGACACACAAGTTCATGATGCTTCTTCTCTTCCTATCGGTCATAATTGAGCAGCCATTTAGTTTCCACTCCACTTCATGTACCTTCAAACTGTCTTGGACTCGATCAACCTTTTTTTTTTTTCAAATATGTTTCACTCAATTCATATCTATTTGGTGCATGCGCTCCCGGACCGAATTGACCAATAGCTTCAATCATCAACTTGAAGCTATCTTTCTCAATAACATGAAATGGAATAGCTGATTCATAAGCCCATATGCATATGTACTCTTTCACTCGGTTAACCCTCTCCTTGTCAAATGCCTCAATTATCCGCTGTTGCGCCTTACCCTTTCCTGAACTCAAAGAACTTTCAGGATTGATTTGGTTTGCAAACTTATCCATAGGGCCAATTGGACGTGGCTTCAAATGTCCAAACTGTTGCAACTCATCAACATCAATAGTATTTGAAGTTTTATTACTCAAACTCTCATGCGAATCAATGTTTATTAGGCCAGCTGCCACTAGATTTGTCATTGCATATTTGATGTTGCAAAGCATTTATCATGTGAGGCAACCATTGGAAGCTATGTTCACTTCTAAAAAGTGGACAAAGAGTAATTATGCAAGCAAAGCTAATGTGAGAGAAGTTAGAAAAATAATTATGAAGGATAACAACTTTTGACCAAGTTTGATTTATGCTATCAAGACTACAAAACCTTTGGTTGAAGTGTTGAGGGAGAAAAAGAGTCTGTTATGGGTTTTCTTTATAATGCTATGGATAAAGCCAAAGAAAAGATAGCAAAGAACTTGGGTGGAAAAGAAAAAGATTACAAGGAAATATGAGATATTATTGACGAAAAATGAGATTTTCAGATGCACCGACATTTGCATGCAGCTCCCTACTATCTAAATCCCTGTTGTCATTGTTCTCCTGATTTTTCTACCCATCCAGAAATCAAGCTTGGGTTATTCAATTGTTTAGACAAGCTCATACCCAATAGAGATGAAATAGAGAAAGCTGATATACAATGTTGTGCTTTCCACAGCCGAAAGGGATATTTTGGGTTGGTTCAAGTTAAAAACACAATCTACAAATATACTCCTGGTAAATTAAAGTTTGAATTCTTACTTAAATAGTTAAATATGAGTGTTGCTTAATTATAGTAGATTCAAATACTTAATGTTATTATTATTTTTAGTTGAATGGTGGATCAATATGGAGATAGCACTCCCGAGTTTCAAAAGTTTGCAGTTAAAATGCTAGGCCTCACTTGTTCTTCATTTGGATGCGAGCGCAATTGGAGTACATTCAATCAAGTACACACCAAAAGAAGAAACCGCTTGACCACTATGAGAATGAATGCTTTGGTTTATATTTTGTACAACAAAGAGTTGAATGATAGGCAGTTGAAGTCTTCTTAGGAAATGATGAAAAGAGCTTGTTCATTGATGAGTTGCCATCAGATGATGAATGACTTGTGGTGAAAATGATGAAGATGCTCCCAATATAAGTGTGGATTACCTTGATGTTTTTGAGGGGGAGCCATCACAAGCACCTCAATCTTAGCCAATTGAATGCTCAAGCAAAAACTCCAAGAAGACTAGTGCAAAAGGGTCAAGTAGGGGAAAATGAAAATGGAGACTAATTAATGAAGATGAAGAATGGGAAGATAGTGGAAATGAGGATGATGAGGCTATAGACTACAATGATTCTTTAGATGAAGTTTCATTGTGATTTATGATGTGTTTGTTTGTTTATTACTTTAATCTTGGATTGTTATGTGTTTGTTTGCTTTAGACTTGTATTATATTTGATGTTTCGTGGTGTGTTTCTTTAATCTTATATTTTGGAAAATTTTATTAATAATATTTACAGTTTAGTAATATATTCTGAGACTAAAAATTGAGGCTTACGCCTTGCCTCGACATTACAAAACGCTTCAAGACACGCCTTCGCCTTTTAAAACCTTGTATGAGAGGGATCATGATTTTAGTATGCACTTTGAAAAATATTATGGAGTAATAAACTAAGAATGAACATAGAAGTGTTTGTTTATTACTTTAATCTTGGATTGTTATGTGTTTGTTTGCTTTAGACTTGTATTATATTTGATGTTTCGTGGTGTGTTTCTTTAATCTTATATTTTGGAGAATTTTATTAATAATATTTACAGTTTAGTAATATATTCTGAGACTAAAAATTGAGGCTTACGCCTTGCCTCGACATTACAAAACGCTTCAAGACACGCCTTCGCCTTTTAAAACCTTGTATGAGAGGGATCATGATTTTAGTATGCACTTTGAAAAATATTATGGAGTAATAAACTAAGAATGAACATAGAAGTGTGAAATAATCCCCCACATTAACTACACTGACCATGATGGGGGAAAAGGAACTGTTTTGTGTCTTGTTCTCTTCTCTAACAAGCTTAGTTTATAGTCTGCTATAAATTGCTTGTAGAAGTGAGTTTAAGTCGGTTCTTGGATATCTTTGTGATAATAAAGCTTTTACACAATTGGAAGTGAATTCTCCATTTAACTTTTACAAAAGTCTTCTTGCTTTCTGATTTATTTCTTGTTACCTCTGCAGGGGCAATTAAGAAGGATATTTGCTGATATGACCAATTGTATTCTCTAGGACAGCATTCATAAAGCTACATCACATTAAAATATTAAGCAATTGTAACTTTCTCTACCTCATCTATTGGTGCATGTGAACTATTGGTGCTTCTTTTTGTACACAGCACATATCTAATATTGTATATACAGGAGAAAGGCAAGCCAACATTAAATACTGCAGACGAGTAGAAAAATGGTTCAATCATTGCTTTGGAAGTCACAAAAATGTACAAGGTTAAATATTGGGGCCTGCAGCACTGAAGACACAGAGCTTTGGGTAGCCTTGATTCTTGAAGGATATGTACCTCTTCACCTCTTGGGATTTGGGTTTGCATAATGCCATTGTTGGATGTGACTCTAGTGAATTGGCCAAGTGGTTAGTTAATGAACAAAATGCTCGTGGCGCCCACCTTGTGTAAGCGGCTAATGGTTCAGGATTAGGGTGTTCGGATAATGTACGTCTTTAAGGAACAAAATAGAGTCGTTGATTTCTTGGTTGCAAATTGCTTTGTCACGATTGGGGTTTGAGAACTTTGGTGGACCTTGTGTAAGAGTAAGATAAACACCTTGCTACATTACACAAGTTATTTAACTTGTTATCCATATGCAATTTAAAGAAGAATATATGTGCTGCCTTAATCACTGAAGACTAAAATGAAAATACTGATGTCCACAGAATAGCTAACACAAAGTTCCAGTATTCAATTCTGTTGCCCATGTTCCAGCATGGAAGAGATCCACAAGAAAGCCATCACAATCATATTATCCATCAACATCAACAAATGATTTCGGAACACTACATATCTTGGTCCAGAAGGGCAATAGGTTGCAATGGAAGAACATAGTAGTCCATAAAATGGAATATAGAGTTCATGCAACCCCAAGCAGCAGCTATGTAGTAATTAGCAAAATGATTAACTGTAGGCACACTTGAAAACAGAAAATACTGCAATTTTCCACTTTGGTAGACAACCAGAATTCCATTCTAATCTAAAACCCCTTATGAAGATCTCAACAAACTCTTGAGAAGATTCAAATATATATATATATATATATATATATATATATATATATATATATATATATAGGTCAGATTCAGGTGAGAACCATTGCTTGGGTGTGAACCTGTGAACTCCTATGCAGCGTTGAGATGTGAGATTCGACGGCCAAGATCTGAGGAGTGGTGCATTGGGTGCAGTTGCACACCCAACCCACTCAAGCCCTTTTCAAACCAGAAAATGTTCAATTCCTAGGTGAAAGCATACATAAAACTGACCTTTAGGAGTGCCTGATGGCAAGAACTCCATTACTGCTATTAGTTACACAAACTCTCCCAAGGAAGATAAAACATTTTGTCTTTTACTTTGTTAATATTTATTTATTATTGTAGGTTTGGGTTTGTAGCCCAGATAGAATTGAATGGAAATCCTGATGATAGAATGAAATATCTTTCTGCATAAAGATAGATTTTGGTTTTACAAATCACAATGCAACACATTAAAAGAAAGAGCCTCTAATTACAGTAGAAATTTTGAATTATGTATAATGATCTTCTTGAATGTAGAAGGTCATTCAACAATTAAGATAAAAGCATCAGAGTCTGAAGGTGTAAATTACAATGAATAGAAGAGACATATACATATATGAATTAAAGCTGTAAGTCTAACCTCTCATGTGTTTGTGGAAAATCAATAAATCCGAGAAGCCAAAGAAAGAATCAAAGGTACCCAAATAGCACGAAAATCCCAAGTAAAATGAGCCAAATAATGTGAACCAGCAACAGAGCTTGACCCGACACCGGACCCGATCCACCATTCCCCACATCGCAAAACCCTAACTTGTCCACCTTCACGCCGTTGCAATGCGCATCGGCACAACCGCACCAGTAGGTCACGCCATCGACGCCGCAAACCGGGTCGGGCCGGAAACACTTGATTGGGCAGGAAGCCGGGGGATCCAGCATGGCGCAGACGTCACCGTCGTCCTGATCCGACGGCAATCGGAGCGGGTTGTTGCTCGACTCTGCCAACACGGATGTGGACAAACAGAAAACGGCGATGAGAAGGGCGAAGACGAGGAGAGATAACGGAGGTTTCGATGACGAAATCATGGCGGATTTTGGCGAGCTTGAAGCGGAGCTCGCCCCCCTTTGCTGTCGATCCCCAAAATTATTGTACTGAGAAACCGTAAAAATCCTGTGAAATTATCAAACCCTAAGACGAGTTTTGAGAATTTGGGGGATTTGTGAGGATGAAAGAAAGGTATTTCGAGGAAGGACAGCGGTATACTAAGTATTCCTTTCTGGTTTGACACTTTCTAGGCTTGGGGCTTATATCTCAATCGCTTTACAGTTGTCCCAACGGCTTCAACTGCAACACCAACTTTGACAAATTTGAAGTGAGAGAAATTTTTCCGTCAACTATTACTTCGTAAAATTTTTAAATTTTGTATCACTTTCACTTATTGACTATTAATATTTTTAAATTAGGTGTATAACTATTCAATTTATATCACATTTAGTCTTACCGTTAAATTTTTCGCTCAATTTTTTAGGCAATTCATTAGTGACAAACTTATTTATTTAATTTTTAAATTAAAAATCTTTAAAAAAAAAAAAAAACGATGGCCACCCTACCCCTCCTCATTCATCTCTGTTGGGGATGAAGGAAGAAGGGGGTGGGATGGCCGGTATTATCTTTCTCCCCCTTCTTCCTTTGTCTCTGTCGGAGAACCCCATCCACTTCTTGCCGGAGACGAAGGAGGAGGGTGGGGGTGGCCGTCATTTATTTTATTTTATTTTGTTTTGTTTTGTTTTTATTTTTAAGTTTTTTAATTTAAAAATTATAAAAAGTAAATAAATTAGTCAGACACCGATGACTTGGTCGGAAATTTGGTCAGAAAATTTAATGACAGGACCAAATGTGATACACGTTGAGTATTCATGCACCTAATTTGAAAATGTTAATAGTCATGGACCAAATGTAATACAAATTGAATAGCTATGCACCTAATTTGAAAATTTTAATAGTCAAAGACTAAAATTGATACATGTATTATAGTCAAGTGACTAAAAATGATATTTTCTCGTCAAAGAACTTAGGTGATCATTTTGCCGGGCTAATCCTAAGTCCACAGGACCCCGTCTTTAGAGTTATTGTGGAGGTAAATCACGAGTCGTGCAATTAGTCCACCGATCAAATCATAGTCTTCATGTGCGCACAAAGAATCTAATTCAAACCGCCTCCAATTATGACCTTTAAGTAGGACGACGAACCAACTATTCTATGTCATGGATTATTATTATTATTATTATTATTATTATTATTATTAAAGTGTGGGATCCATCTGGGAGCTTAGAATAACCTAATGTGTCAAAAAATAAATAAATATACTTGTATACAACTCATTTCTAAGTACACCAAGACAGCATAATTGTATATTTGTATCTAAGTTCATCCATCCAATCATAAGCTATATTTTTTATTTTCATTTTTTAAAATTTAATGTCATTATTAGTCTCTATACTCATGTGAAATTTTCAATTTAGTTTTTATACTATAAAATTGGGCCAATTTAGTCCATTATTATTAACAATTGAACAATTAGCTAGGTAATTAAAATTGTTAATATTGTTTGTTAAATTGTTAGGTATACTTACCAATCGTTATGCTGTGCATCCGTATGCACAATGCATGGTGCATACAGATGCAAAACGACGTCGTTTTGACGTTTAACTTTAAAAAGAAAAAAATCAGAATTGCATAACTACACATCCATAATTATAACTATACATACAGAATTACATAACTACACATCCATAATTTCATAACTATAAATCCAGAATTGCATAACACACATCTATAACTTCATAACTATACATCCATAACTTCATAACTATAAAATCCAAAATTGCATAACTACACCATGCATAATTACACATCCATAATTTCATACCTATAAATCCAGAATTGCATACCTACACATCCATAATTTCATAACTAAAAATTCAGAATGAATGAACTAAAATATGAACAACATAATGTTGTTGTTCGGAATCGAAATTGATTTTTTTTTTAAAAGTAGAACGCGCATTTTGATACAAAACGACATCGTTTTTGCATCCGTATGCATATGGTGCATAATTTGCCGTATACTTACGTGGTTAGAAGACGTAACAATTGACTAAATGACATGGTTAACAAGGAAGATCCTTATTATCCCCTCATTTTCAAGTCATTTATTAATTATCTTAGATAGACATATCACATTATTCCATTTTTCTAAAGGAAATATTGTTCTAAGATCACTTGAACTTGTTCATAACTATAAGATGAGATCTTGTAAAAATAGTGTCTAATGTGAAAAATAAGAATAAATTACATTTGCCAAGACCTTGTGGTCTAATGGCATCTGAGTTGGACTCCCATATGGGAGGTTGTGAGTTCAAGCCTCAATGGAGGCGTAGGTAGTAGCATTCAAAAAAAAAAAGAATAAATTACATTTATATACTAAAATATTGGACGGATGAGATCTATATTTAAATGAAAACTGGAGTGATAATTTTGTAAATATGTATGACTATCTTATGACCTTTTAATTTAGTATAACTAGTACATGAATTTAAATGCTAAATATTTTTTTCAATCCATAAAAATTCTTGACATTCTATTAAATTTGACATCTTATCTCCCCCTAATGCCATGAAATAATCTTCATAAAGTATACAGTCAACGTACCTAATTATATATTGATCCTCTATTATAAGTTTTAGGTATTTAACAATAGACGGGGGCTTATAACCAACATATATACCTAGTTTTCTTTGATAGCCCCTAGAGATATTCTACAATGCTGATATAGGAATATAGATTTCACATTGATAATAAAACACAGATGAAAAATGCTTAGTCTACACATACTATGTGTAAGGTGAAATAATCAAGATATGCAGTAGGTCGAATTTAGATAATAAAAAAAAAAAACATCAATATCTGTGTGTAAGACTAAATGTCCCCAAAAAACGAAAAATAGGCAATTTGAGAATTTCCATTCACACATGGTTCATAAAATTCTCAATTGTAGAAGGAACCAACTAATTGACATATGAATAATATGATGTCCAACAAAAAATAAACATCTGTCACATTATGTTCTATCGAAGATGACTCACTAACTTCTGTCATAATTTATACGAAGTAATAATCTAGGTCTTTAAAACAAATTTTAAAGAAAGGCATCACAACATAACAAGCATAACAAATACTAGAAATATGATTCACTACTTTTGATTTCTCAAGCAAATAATATTTAGAACAATCATATCATATATCACGTGTGAAATAATTATAAAATTAACATTTTGATATATAAAGCGGCATAGCACTAATGATAAAAGCTTGAAACTTCATTCATGACATGAGTCACCCAAAGTGAAGTGATCATCACTCAAAAACTTAGAGAGTGTATCCCCATCGAAACTAAAAGTCTTTAATGCATCTTTCAAAAACAATAAAATTAAAAAGTAGAAAAAAATTGAAAAGAAATTGTGATTATATATAAAAAGAAAAAAAAAACTCAACATGAAAATTACAGCATATTGCACAACATCTAATTTCACATATTTAAAAATAAAATGTACTTAATGTTGCAAATTATAAGTTGGTGGGGACAAAAAAAATATTGTGTATCCTGTCATGCATATGCCAACTCATAAAGTTGGAGATGATATTGCATTGCAACCAGAACTGCTCGAAAAAGGCATTTTCTCATAGGAAAAAGTGAATTGTTAATTGACGGAATAATGATCTTAGTGTTAATTGTTTAGTATGGTATAAATAATTTTGAAATTGTGTTACAACTCACAAGTTCATCCTTTCACCTTGAAAAATTAAGGATTAAAATTATTATTTCATAATTGGTGACTACAATGACAATATGCTGATTGAACAATTAGTGATGGGTAAAAATGATGGTTGTTTAAATAAAATGTAACATTAAAAAAAAAAAAAAAAAAAAAAAAAAAAAAAAAAAACAAACAAAAAAAAAATTTGAAGACCCAAATTGGACAAGATAATGATAATAAATTAGGGAATAATAATAAAAATAAGGCAAAAACTTGTGTAAGACCGTCTCACAAATTCTTGTTTGTGTGACGTATCGGGTTAAGATGAAAATGTAATACTTATACTGAAAAATATAATATTAACCTAGAATAAAGTGTTTCTTACTTATAACGGGAAGTGTAATTGAAGAAAAATGTAATACATGCACTTTCTCAAAAGTATTACATTTTCTCTTATAAGTAACAAACACTCTATTCCTGATGGCAATTTATATCGTGGACCAGAGTCCACATAGTATAGCATTGTGGACCCTGGATCAAAACGGCGTTATTTAATGTTTAAGCTTTAACAGATTTCGTAACTTTCCGTTTCTCATGTTTCAACACAAATTTTAATTTATTTTAGGTACAAAATCCTTACGCTTAATGTACAGGATTGCATAACATGATGTACAGAAACGCATAACACGAAATATACATACACATGTTTTCTATTTTACTTATTCTAAAATCTGATTTATGTAAATAATTTATGTCCTATAGACACATAATTTCATAATACAAGACATAAATTCGTAAAATAAGACACACAATATGTTTTGTGTTATACACTTAATGTACATAATTGCATAACATGATGGACAGAAACGCATAACACGATATACATACATATGCTTTAAAAAAAACACTTCTATAATGCGAACTGAACAACAAACGATCGACGTTAAAATTAAAATTCAGAACGACGTCGTATAGAATCAAGATCCACAGTATAATTGAGTGTGGGGGCCGTTAGGGTTGGGAATTAGTATAATTGAGTGTGGGGGCCGTTAGGGTTGGGAATTCAACTTTTTGGGAGAAGATCCACAGTATAATGATTGATTCCTGATTAGTATTATATTTTTTGGTATAAATATAACATTTTCAACTGGACTGACGCGTCTCACTGAAAATTACCTCTAAAAATAATGGATTACAGGGTAGACTTTGGAAGCATGCACATTGTTGGTCATGAAAATGATACAAGGAAACAAGAGAGGATCAGAAAATGAGCTGTAAAATGATGATTAATGCTGGGCGCGGCCGGCCTAATATAAGCTTCCCCCACGTACAACAAACAACAAATGAGGCATCCCATAAAGTTCTTCCATTCCTCCGCATCATCAGCCGACAACAACGCATCAACACCCCTTTCACGACATCCTCGATGAACGCACAATTCCTCCCGTCCTATAAAACCTCAAATCTGTCGCTTACACTCTCCTCCATCATCATCAATTGAATTCCAACTAACCCATCCTTCTGGGCGAGTTTCCTTAATTGCTTGGTTTTTTCTTTAATTTGGTCGTCTCGCCAAATATATATATATATATATATATAATGGGAGCTTGCGCGAGTAGACCAAAGGATTTGAAGAAGGGTGGTCCTCCCCCTTCTGAGGCTCCCAAAAACCCCGAGGCGGCTGTCGACCCTCCTCTTCAGGATGATGAAGGGGCCGGGGAGACGACCAACAAGGAACTATTAGAGCCTTTGGTAGATGTGTCGGAAGCCCCACCAGCTCCAGAGGCTAATACCAAGGTTGATGAGGAAAAAGCCGAAGCGGCCATTAAGGAGGAGAAGGAGAAGGAGAAGGAGGATAAAACCCAAGACTCCAACGCCGTTCAAGCCTAGTTAGCATACATGAATTGGCTGGGCCTTTTGGTTTTATTGTTATATTAATTCCCAGATGGATGGGGTGTGTGTGACTCATTTGTTGAGCTAGCTAGGCTCATGTAATAAACAATATGCATGCAAGAATTCAATTGAAAATCGGATTGGAGTTCCCAACATCTAAACATTAATTCTCCAATTCAATCCAATTCTCAACTCCTATATATATATACAACTAATTATATACCTCGATGAAATTTATAAATAAAAAATCTATAAGCACAATTCACATTCTCAATCCCCTTTTAGATGAATTGACAACACACTCAAAGTACTTGCATTCACACCATCCTAAAAATTAGAGCACGGGAAAGTCATATTCTCAATTCCCATGGTGTTACATAAAGAGCATCGACAAGTGTTCATGTTTTATACTTGTTTGTATAAGTTTAATTTCTGCGTTTTATATAATTAAAAATGCATAGTGAATTGAACTTCTTTCTGGGTTAGGGCCTCGTGGATTCAACGTGGTTAAAATCTTGGTGTCTATTTTATTCATGCATTTTTATCTATGTTTCGTTGCACTTCATGATTAGTTATAACTCATAATCAAGTGGTTGGTCTTCCTTAATTACTCTAATAGAAATAAAGCAAACTTGGTGATATGCATAATAATTCACGTGGTAAGTTAATCTGATAGTTTTCATATAATAATTCATGACACAAACAGACTGCATACATGTACTGTAGTGAGGGTTCACAGAATTTATTTGAAACTAAAATTTATTAATTTATCAATATCAAAGCCCGAGTTTTTTCATAATAGTTAACTACAAATTCTCTCACTAGGTTTTCTCTTCAGAGTTTTTTTTTTTTTTTCTACCTCACTAAAAAGATTTAAATTAATATTGATCTAGTCCTCTTCTTGATCTATTGAAGCTGATCGAATATGTAGGCGATGAGCCATCCATGATCTGTGCGCTCCAGTAGAAGACATTGTTGAAGCCTCAGTCCTTATTAGGTTGAACACAACTCCTACATTGTTGAATTGGTAACTATGAATGAAATTAATTGCTTGCCCAAAACGCTGGCCACATCGAAACCGTTATTAATATCTTTCGGTTTGATAACAACCAATACCTTTGGAAGGTCAAACCGTTTCACAAATCCACAGCCACCAACACCCCTCCCTTGTATACAAACTCTGTCAGTATACCAAAAAAAAAAAAAAATCAAGAAAAAGAAAGAATAATTTCACTCTTACTTGATTATCATCATATAAACAATCTCAATACCTTCTTCCTGGATTTTCATCCGTCTATAATGTTCGTACCTTCAATCTTTGGCCACAGTAACAATTAGAGATGAATTTTGCCTTGCCGTAATGAACCCTTGAACAACAATAGGTCTCTTCGTTGTCGAGATCAAAATTGTTGTTCAAGGCGCTACCTTGAACAAGGTAATGCGAATGAAGCTTGGATGAGGAATGGAAGAAAATGGAAAACTATAGATTATTCGGCTATATAAGAGAGGAAATAGTGCTAGCAATGTGAATTCTATCACTACTCCCGAATTAAATAGACTTTTTGACGACTGACCAAATTAGGTACGATTTTCAAAGTTGAGAATTTAAATTGTCAAAAAAATAGTCGAGAACTAAATCAGTAATTTTGCTATAATCAATGAACCATTTCGATAATTAACTCAATACTTAATGGGTTAACACTTGTGTGAGACCATCTCACGGGTCTCAATCTGTGAGACGTGTCGGGTCAACATAATAATTTGGGTCATAGTTAGAATTATGAGTTGGTCTTTCTTTGGGCTATTTTTTTCAACAATAAGATATGGGCTTTTTTTTTTTGCCCATTCTTAATATTTCAGGGTCAATTTTTATTGATTCATTTTTATCAATTTTCACCACTTTTTTTTGCCATCCACGTTCTTCACGATGAAAATTGGTATTGTCCGAGCAGAGTACTAGATTTAAGTTATAAAGTATTAGATTTAAGTTATAAAGTATTAGATTTAAGTTCATGGTTAAAGTGTGTTATTTATTTGTGCTATGAAGTATTAGATTTAATGGCTAAAGTGTTAATTATATATTTGTGCTATGAACTAATATATATATGTGCTATTAAGTATTGTGTTTGATGATTAAAGTGTTAATTATTCAATTGTGATATGAAATAGTATATTTGCACTATAAAGTATTGTGTTTTATGATTAAAGTCTTGATTATTCACTTGTGATATAAAGTAATATATTTGCACTATAAGTATTAGATTTAATGGTTAAAGTGTTGATTATTCATTTGTGCTATGAAGTAATAGATTTAAGCTATAAAGTATTAGATTAATGGTTAAAGTGTTGATTATTCATTTGTGTTCTGAAGTATTTGATTTAGGCTATAAAGTATTAGATTTAATGATTAAAGTATTGATTATATATTTAATGTTGTAGATTTGTATTGGATTTTTTTATTATTATTATGAAAGATAAAAGCAACAAGAGGAAATCGGGCAAAAATGTAATTCAAATGTATTTTTTATGAGAAGTGTTATATTTATAACTGTTACATTATGATTGTTTAGTATTATTTTCCATTTTAATGCTATAAGCATTAATTAGATTTTGACTCATAAGTAACATTGTTATTGCAACCTAGACCACTTCATCCCACATTGACGATCAAAAGGTTTATGTGATTTGGTCTCATCTTTTTCAGATTTGCAAAAAGCTAATGTTGAATCAATTGGATTAAGGGGGGCTATTAAGAATAAAAGTTACAAGAGTAGGTTGTTCCATAATTTTGAAATGGATGGTAGAAATTTTTAATGGTTCTAGCCGTATGCTAACCATTAACTCTACTAATAGTTTCGTCATTACACCAGCTGATGTTGCAAATGTTTTTCAGTTGCCCAGGTACGAGTCAACCCATGTGTTGACATTAAAACACATTGAAACAGTGGAGATTATGGCTGAACGAAAAGAGCAGTATGGACTTGAGAACACATCTATTTTAAAGCTTGAAGAATTGCTTAAGGGTAGGTTATCTTGCAGTGGTGATGACTTCAAAAGGACATTTGTTTTGTATCGTTTATCAACTTTCCTTACTCCTACGCTAATAGGAAAGTAGATTTTACTACTGTGAAGTCTTTAATTAATGTTGGAGAGATTGGTTACTTTGATTGGAGCCAATATGTTTTAGATAAACTATGCACAATAGTGTCAAAATACAATTAAATCTACCACACAAAAGAATATTAGTGGATGTGTTCTACTACTGCAAATTCTGTATTTCCATAGATTGAAACGGCAGGGGATAGCTCAACCATGCACTGTTCCTTGATTCAACGTTGGACTTATGAAAAGTTAATGCAAAGGATGCTTGAGAAAATATCTGATGGAGCTTTTAGGCAAGGGGAGTTGGATCAATTTGCGTATCCTATTACTACTACTACTACTACTACTAATATGATACGTAGAATGATCCAACTCTCCCTGCCTAAAAGCTCCAGCAGATACTTCCTCAAACATTATTTGTTTTAACATTTCATAAGTCTAATGTTAAATAAAAAAAAAACAGTGTATGGTCAAGCTATCCCCAGTCATTTCAATGTATGGAAATAGAGAATTTGCAAAAGTAAAACGCATCACCAACATTTTTTTGTGTGGTAGACTTGTTGTATTTTGACATTATTGTGCATAGTCCATCTAAAACATATTGGCTCAATCAAAGCGGCCAATTGCCTACAACATTAACTAAAGACTTCACAACATTAAAATCTACTTTCCTATTAGCAAGAGTAAGAAAAATAGATAAACAATACAAAACAAATATCCTCATAAAGTCATGAGCAGCACATGATAATTTACCCTTAAGCAAGTCTTCAAACTTTAATATTGATGTGTTGTTGTCAACTCCATATTGCTCCTTCCATTCAACCATAATCCCCATAGTTTAATTATTTTGTTTTAATGTCAACACAAGGATAGACTTATACCTCGGCAACTGAAACACGTCTACAACATCCCGTGTAATGACAAAACAATTGATAGAGTTAATAGTTAGCATATGACTAGAACCATTAAAATTCTCTACCAACCACTTCAAAATTATCGAACAACCCACTCGTGTAACTTTCATTCTTAAGAGCCCCTGAAATCTAATTGATTCAAAATTGGCTCTTTGCAAATTTGTAAATGATGAGACCAAATCACATAGGCCTTTTGGTTGGCAATGTGGAATAAAGTCGTGCAATAACAATGTTACTTAATAATCAAAATCTAATGCTTATAGCATAAAAATGAAACACTCAGGGCTACAATTACAATGTTACTTATGAGTCGAAACTAATGCATATAGCATAAAAATGAAGGATAACACTAAACAATCATAATATAATAGTTCTAAATAAAAAAATATAACACTTTTCACAAAAAATACCTACAAATTACATTTTTGCCCCGTTTCCTCTTGTTGCTTTTATCTTCCATAATTAAAAAAAAAAAAAAATCTAATCTAATACCCAGTCTGCAACATTAAATATATAATCAACAGTTTAACCATTAAGTCTAATACTTTATAGCCTAAATCAAGTACTTCAGAACACAAATGAATAATCAGCACTTTAATCATCAAACACAATACTTTATAGCACAAATATACTACTTAGAACAAATAAATAATTAACACTAATCATCAAACAAATTCTTTAATAGCACAAATATATAATCAACACTTGAAACATTAAATCTAATACTTTATAGCCTAAATGTAGTACTTCATAGCACAATTGATAATCAACATATACACCTTACAAATGAACCTATTGCAATAATCAGTGTAGTAAATAAAAATAAGCAGTTTTGATCAACTCTTTTCCTGTTTCCTTTTTTCTCTCTTCTTGGAAGAGTAGTAGCATGCGGCAATTATCAGTGACTAAAGAATGAAAGTGGACATTTTTGTTCTGGCAATAAATCAACCAAGAAAACCAACACTCAAAATGAATGGGCCATTGCAAACACAAAGAAAATGAAAATAATTTCTTATATAACTTCCCAACACATTTTAAAAAGAATGATATACCTCAAAAATCACTTGTTTAAACTCAATGCTCCAAAACTTTGATCTTCTCGAGGCAATTCTGCATGTGCTGCTTGACATCATCATTAAGCTGGATTCCAGCCAGTAACTTGCAATTCTCAAACTTTGACTCTTCACACTTCAAAGCAGCATCTTTGCATGCCTTGATACATCCTACCACAAGAAAAGAGTAGGAAACTAAATGCCCAATAGGCAAATAACATATCATAGAGAATTCATTAGCATGGCAATGCAACAAAGCCCTTTTTTAAAACAAAAATACTCCTAACTAACAGAATTATAACAAAATAGTGCCAACCGGATGAAATTTTAGATTCAGATGATATTCGGCATGCATCTTAAATAAAACAGTGCACCAGAGTTGTGTAGCTTACCACTCAGTTTAAGTAAGTTGAATACCACAGGGCAGTTCCCTATACTTGTAATCATGGTAATTGCAGCCCAAACTTTTTGGTACTGTTGCCTGGATGCTCTAATGATGCACACTTTTGTAATAGGATTTACATACTTCACTGCACCAAAGAAAACAAACATTGAAAAAAAATGAAATAAGATAGCTACCCTTAGTTAAAGAGTATTTGAATTATACCCTTAATTTTAAGCAACACACCAATAAACAGGGAGCAATGCTCTCAAATTCTATGGTCACAACATAAGTGAAAATCAAGGACACCAATCCCAATCCCATACCTTGAAATGAATTGAGTGATGAGGCTAGACCACACTCTCCAAAGTTTGCTAGAATGCTATCCTTGATAGATTTTGACAAATTGAATTGGGTGATTATAATGGGGTCATTTCCAGTAAGATCTTTATTTGGATCCAAAAACACTTCCAACACCATGTATCTGTTCTTGAACCCCACCATGATTGCTGACCTTGTGGGCTAAAAAATGCATTGGGATAAGATAAGCAGAGTGGAACAACAATAGAGAAAAGGTAATACAAGTTGTCACTAGTCACTGCACTCTCATTAGCATTTAGCAAACAAAGAGTAAATGAAAAATGTTAGTGCAGAATTTAAAAAATAAAAATAAAAAAAAATTCATAGATTCCTATCGGCTTATGGAGTCAGCTTGCTGGGTTATTATTATTTATTAACAACCTGCTAGGCTGGAAAATAATAAGTTGTATGTTGAAGAAAAAAAAAAAAAAAGAAAGAAAAAAATTACTAAAAAAGTATATGCTAAATTAAAACAAGCAAACTCATTCAATTGAAGGAGAAAAAAAATTCAAAGTTCCAACATTAAACAAGTTCAAAGTGTACCAACAAACTAACAAGCAAAGTTCCAGGAAATCAATTAAAGCACGGCCTTCTTTGATCTTCAAGAACCTAAGTTGCATCACCAACCATGCCATTTGCACAAAAAAAATCCCCTAAAAGCTTTTATAAATTGATTAGATACAAGAGTAAGTCCTTAAAAAAAGGCAGGGCATATACCAGAGCTCCCCAAAAACTATTCATTTTTTTTTCTATTTCGTTGTGAAAACCATTAGTAAGAAACTACGAATTGATCCATAAAAGAACTCGGGATGCGACGATGCGTCTTGACTCCTGTGTGAGGCCGGGGACGTGACTTGCTGAGGCGTGAAGCACTAGGGGTGAGCAAAACCGATTGGAATTTTGACCATCAGTTTCGGATGGTTCCGAAAGATTAACAATTTATTCCACAATTAATAATTAAAAATTCTATTGTGCAATACTTGAGACTCCAGGATTAATTTTCTCAACCACAGTGATACAAACACAGTAACTCCTTTGGTTACTTCTCAAAAATTTACATGAAATATTAATGAACAATTACAGAAAATTTAAAATTTTCATGCCTAATAACACACTGTCCAGACTCCAGAATTAATCTTCATTCTTCAAACACTAGCAACAGAGTCCAGTGAGCACAATAAGATTTTGTATGAAATATGTAAAAAAATTAATGTATGAAATCCAGAGAGTCGGAGCAAAATAGCAGCATATAATGTATGTAATCCCTTTTAAATTTTAATATGTAAAAAATAAAAATTTACCTTGAGCCTTGGATTTACAGTGACTTAGTGGAGCAGAGCCGCAGAGGATGGACTGGCTGAGGAGCGAGGCTGAGGTGAGGTCCGCAGAGCCGCTGAGTGCCGTACGGTCGCCGCTGAGACGACTGAGTCGATGAAGTGAGGACTGAGGAGCGAGGGCGGAGAGCGTGACCACCTGACCGGAGTGTCGCTGGGCGGTGAGAGACGAGGGAGAAGCGGAGAACTGGAGAACCGTCAACAGAGGCAGAAGCAGAAGCCGTGAGCCCGATAACGTAATAAGGGATTAGGGATTAGGGCTATGCTATTTTGTGTTTTGTATTTTGTATTAGGCTATAGGATTGGATCAAAACATAAAGAGTTAATTATCAAAATATTCTCTTGACTATAGCGAAATTATCAATTTGGTCATTAATTTTTTTTAATCAATTAAGTCCCTTAACTTTAAAAATTTTAACCAATTTAATCCTCCGTTTGTTTGACCGTTAACTTGGGATTAAATTGGTAATTTCGCTATAGTCAAAGGACCATTCTGGTAATTAACTTTAAGGATGGGCAATTCGGTTTAGTTTTATCGAATCGAACCAAACCGAACTAGTTTGGTTCGGTAATATACCGAACAACTGAACGGTATTAGATTCTTGTATACCGAACGGTTCGATAAAAAATTGATCCGAACCAATTCGAATTGTTCGATAAAAAATTGAACTGAACCGAATACCGTTTGATTTTTTAAAAAATATATATATAATAATAATAATAAATAAATAAATAAAAAGTAAATCCAAGTCCCTTTCTGCTTGCTCTGCTGTTCAGCTTATATTCTCACGGGTATCTCTCGTAAATGTTTTATTTGATTTCTTTATGGTTTGTTATCAAAAGTTCTATATTATGTATTATGGTGTTTACATAGTCCATATCCAAAGTCTAATAAAAAAAAAAAAATAGCAATCCAAAGTTCAAACGGTATTCGGTTTGGTTCGATTTTTACCGAACAATTCAGTTCGGTTCGAGTTTTTACCGAACCGTTCGGTTGTTCGGTATATTACCGAATCTAACTAGTTTGGTACGGTTCGGTTCGAGAAAACTTAACCGAATTGCCCACCCTTAGGGGTCGTTTGGTTCACGAATGTTAGATTATTGGGAATGTTAGATTCTTGTGTTTGGTTAAAATTGGGGTATGTAATATAATCATATTTGGTTTAGGGTTATCTTTTATACACACTATAATATCCTTAACATATTTTCATATATTTTAATAAATTTAAAAATTAAAAGAAATAAATAAGATAACGGTATCATATATAATTACATGATTTTAAAATATTAACTAAAATCTTAAACTTGAGAAACAAAATTATTTTATATGCTAACATAACATAATAAAAATAAAAAATATATATAATTACAAAAATAATTATATATATATATATATATATATATATATATATATATATATGTTATCTTACATTACCTAAGATTTTGAAGGGAATCACATTCCCTTCAAAATCCTATGTGGAGGGAATGTGACATTCCTTGGGAATGTTAGATTCCCTAAAATAATATGAACCAAACACCGGAATGTGAACTTTGGAATGTCACATTCCCTCGGTTATGTTATATAACCTGAACAATTCGAATTGGTTCAGATCAATTTTTTATCGAACCGTTCGGTATACAAGAATCCAATACCGTTCAGTTGTTCGGTATATCACCGAACCAAACTAGTTCGGTTCGATTCGATAAAACTAAACCGAATTGTCCACCCCTAAAGTTAATTACCAAAATGGTCCCTTGACTATAGCAAATTACCAATTTGGTCCCAAGTTAACGGTTGACTAACGATCAAACAAACGGAGGACCAAATTAGTTAAGATTTTTAAAATTGAGGGACTTAATTGGTCAAAAAAATAGTCAAGGACTAAATTGATAATTTTGCTATAGTTAGGGGACCATTTCGGTAATTAACTCAAACATAAATTATTTCTTTGGGACTTTTGGCAGAATGAATGCAACTGCAAACAAAAGCAAGAGAAATTGATGTTTGCAGCACAAATTTGGAGCTGCAAACGGCAAATTATGGCAAATTATTGTGTGGACCATGTTACGTGGACCACAACAAAAAGAACATTTTTAATGTATTAAATGTACATTATTTTTTTACTGAATGTACATTATATAATATAATGTACACTCAAAACAAAAATAATGTACATTCCCTGAATATAATGTACATTATTTTTATACTGAATGTACATTATTTTTGTGTTGAATGTACATTATTTTACAGCAGACAAAATATGGTCTACACAACTTGTGTGGACCATGGTCCACACAATAATGATTGGCAAATTATGCTATGGACCCGGGTCCACTTGGACCCAGGTCCAAAACGCGCGTTTGGAGCTAATGATATTTTTTTGTTAATATAAAGTTCAAAAATTATGAATATAGAGTTCAAAATTTGTGAATATAAAGTTCAAAAATTGTATTATACTGTTGAATATAGAGTTCTGTAATTGTGAATATAGAGTTATAAAATTGTGAATAGAGAGTTCTGTAATTGTGAATATAGAGTTCAAATATTATGAATATAGAGGAACGAATTCTGAAGACAAACGACAAAAATTATGAATATAGAGGAACAAATTCTGAAGACAAACAGCAAGAAAGGAAGCAATTTTTTTTTTTTAATTCAGACGGCGTCGTTTTGAAGTAAAACGACGCCGTTTTGGATCCGTGTCTACCTTGCAAGGTGGACATGAGTCAATGGCATAACAATTGGCTACAAGCTGCAGCTCTTTTGTTACTGTTCACAACAAATTTGTAACCTTATGAAATTATAGTTACTAAATCAACAGTCTGACTAATTGGATTGTGGTTGCCCCTTATTGGAACTATTTTGTTATTAATAAAATTTTTGTATTAAATATTGCTATAAATTTTCATATAAAATAGTTTTGTTTGTAGGTGGCTACTAGCTAGGTGTTTATTAATACTTTATAAATAATCAATGTTGCTTAGGCGACCCATTTTTTTTTAATTAAATTAAAAATTTTAAAAATTCACTAATAAGGTTCCTCTAATTTTTTCTTACAAACTATTTATGCAAGTGGTTGTAAAATTGTTCAAAATATTGTTCAAACCATCTAAATACATAAAAAATTAAAATTAAGAGCAAAAGAAGATTTTTTTGAGAAATTAGAAGGGTAAACCGCCTACGGCTATTTGTATCGAATAGATCTCAAAAAAATACGCGATTTCAAAAAAAAATTGTCCAAAACGGATAACCGAGTCAAAAGTTATGCTTTGCCAAAGTTTCTACACTTTGCAACTAGTAGAAACTTCAACAAGTCAACACTAATATTGTAAAATGGGGTATTTTGGTCATTTGGCGAATAACCCTAAAAAAAACGGGCTTTTTAAAAATAAACCGACGTGTGCTAATGTTTGCCACTGGCTTTTATTGATTGTCATTGCATAAGAAAGCATCAAAGGGAATTGTTTCCTCTGACATTTGAATGGTAGTCTTGGATCTGAAGGTGTTAGTGACATTCGAGGAACTAAAACTTTTGTTCCTACATGAACTCCGCACAAAATTTTCGCTTCTATAACCCAATCAGCCAATTTGGTAATGATCAACCGAGTACCATTACAAAGACCTAATGAATGGTCAATGTTTCTTAACAACATCACTGGAGAGCTTACCTTTAGCATAAGATCATGGTTTGGAATACTCGAGCATTTGATTCCATTCAAGAATTCATGTGTGTAAGTTTGACAACATATCCACATTTGAATCGAATTTGCACACTGAATCACAACTCAAATATGTTCTACCTTCGGATTCATTCATTCCATTCATATACTCATTAATGCTGTCAACCACATCCAATGTTGGAGCTAAAATAACACGGTTTTCAAGAACATATTGATCATAGTTTGCACTACGGTAATTAGGGAACGTAGATTCAACTATTGTAGCAATTGGATCATCCCCACAGTGTAATACATTCTGTTGCGGTATAGATATATCGCAATCCATATCATTTGCTATCCCTACAACACCGTCACCAATCTCAGCTATCCACTTGGCGAAATCTTCTACTTCGCGATAGTCCACATCATCTTGGATGTTATGCAACCGAAGATTTTTTGTTAACCTCAATAGTTTACAATTTTTCCATAAGTACAACTTTTATTTAACAAATATTCTAAATATATAATTTAAAATATATAATTCTTACATTACCTTGAGTTGCGCCAGTGATTAGTGTATGCATTGAATGTGTATTTGGATTGGATGAGTACAATGTTCGCTTTGATTTACTATTACTGCTTGATTCAATCTCGTCTAGCTCAATGTTCTCATCTTTAATACAATAATAATCATTTGCAAATAAGAATATACAAAAAAAATCTGTCAGTTTATAAGTTTTTTTAAATAAGTCGTAGATATATCACTCACAAAAATTCTTCCACAAATACAATATCAATCATTACATTTAACAGTAAACAATATATATATATATATATATATATATATATATATATATATTTATATTTATATATATACTACAAAATATTTATTATGTTAGATAAATATATATACGCTGGCGTTTTGTCATCTCCCATCTCCATCGCATCTCCGACTTCTCTAAACCATCTCAGCGATGAAATCCTTTCTTAAGCTTCTGCACAGTGATAGCATTTGTACTTCCTACACAATTGACTTCTCCGACACATTTATGGGTCAGAGATGTCCGATTTGAAGCTATATCGCGCACAGATCTGTAATCCATTTCCCGAATTTTGAAGACCGATCGTTGTTCATTTCTTTTTTTAGTTTCGAAATTGCGTGATCCTAGTTGTTTGAACCTAGCTTCACTGTTTGGCAGATTGTTTCTTTATTTTGACTACAATTTCGCAATACACACACCTACAATTCCTAAAGTGTATGTATCTGCAAGTTAGAAGACATGCATGACCGATCTGAGTACAGATTTGGGTGTTTGAAGTGCTATGTTCTCCTCAGAACGCATACGGAGTGAAGTGTGGAAGATCTACGAAAAGATAAGTGTGGTTTAGGGTTTTTTATTTAGTTTTTATATAGTGATTTCTGATACAAATCTAGGATGAATATTGAACCGTTTTTAAATGTGTTGGTTTCTAATTTCTGCAAGCTTTCTAATAGGTTCTTAAGCCAGGATTTGAAAGTTATCTGCAAGTTAAGTGTTGGTCTTGTGCTTGAAAGTTAATCGTTCTATTCTTGTTGAAATCCTTTCTTAATCCTTTTACACGTACTAACCATTATGATTTTCCAGGAAATAGACAGAGAAGCGATGAAGTTTCAGGTCATTCAACAGGGTGGTCACGATGAGCAACTGATTTAGAGTGAAATGTTCAAAAAAGCAGGTATTGTTGAATAAGAAACTCTAAAAAATAATGTGTTAATACCTGGAAATGGTTTAGTTTGTTTACGTTTGCCCCCAGTAACTGTTGATGCCAAAATTTTCCTCATTTCGTTGTTAGTATAGTTGTAGATCCATATATCTATTCTAGATGGTGATTAGTTTTTAATATTTCCTGTTGTATATATAACATTGATTATAACATTAATTACTTATGTATGCTTTTGTCTCTTCAGTTTTCGTAATGTGAATTATTTTAACTGACTGTTCAACTTATTTTAGGGTAAACAAAATGTCTCCCTGAGTATTATTTTTCATATATGTTTATTTCTAGTGCAGTTTTTTCATGGATGTTAACTAAAAATCTTTTTAAAGATTCATGCAGATGATGATAGTTAAATTCTGATGCGCTTTGATTTTTTGTTAGTCAGAGACATTTTGTTGTCCTTGTGTTATAAATAAATTTATAATACAAATTTCAGAACTTAGTTAGATTTCAGCACTTAATTTTTATATTTTTAAGGCTTTAAAAATAGAATTGATTTTTTATGCGTATTAGACATTTTTCTTTTTAATCCTTCTTTTTAAGTGTTACTATTATTAGTTTACTTGTAATTTGAGTATATGTTTAGTCCTTTTTTTGTCAGTATCTTTGTAGTCTTATTTTTTTTACAGTATCTAAAAAATAATGTCTTAATACCTAGAAGTGGTTTGGTTTGTTAACATTTTCCCCGATAACTGTTGATGACAAAATTTTCCTCATTTTGCTGTTAGGATAGTTGTAGATACATATATCTATTCTGGATGTTGATTAGTTTTTAACTGCCCCTGTTGTATATATAACCTTGATTATAACATTAATTACTTAGATATGGACTGTCTCTTCAGTTTCAGACATGTGAGTTATTTTAGCCGCCTGTTCAACTTATTTTAGGGTAAACAAAGTGTCTCCCTGAGTATTATTTTTTATATATGTTTATTTCCAGTGCAGTTTTTTCATGGATTTTAACTAAAAAACTTTTTAAAGGTTCATGCGGATGATGATAGTTAAATTGTGATGCGCTTTGATTTTTTTAGTCAGTAAGCCATGTTGTTGTTATTAGACTGTTAGATAGTTGTGGTGTGTTAGAGTTTTTCTTGGGTTGTTTCCTATTCCTTAGTTAGTTTCCCGGTATCATTCTGTGTATAAATATTGTACAGGCTTCATGAATAAACGCATCCAGAACTTTAAACACTTCATTTGGTATCAGTTTAAGCCTTAAGATTATATGGCCTCTGAACAAAGTCTTCCAGCCGCCTCCAATGGCGCCTTGGCACCACCCATCACCGCCGTGGAGCAACGCTCTTCCAACATGCTCCAGCAGGCTCACCATTATGTGTCAATCAAGCTCTCCTCTTCAAACTACCTATATTGGAGAGCTCAATTAGTACCTTTTCTACGTGGTCAAAATCTTTATGGCTATGTGGATGGCTCCCTTGTTTGCCCGCCGGAAACTGTTGCAAGTACCATGCCAACTGCTGCTGCCAACATCAATCCACTCCGTGCCGTGTGGATACAACAGGATCAATCGATCCTTAGCATGCTAATATCATCCATGGCGGAGGAGGTACTGTACTTAGCTATTGGCCATTCCACGTCGCGGGGAGTCTAGGTGGCTATCGAAACAACACTGGGCTCTTCTTCTCGAAACCGGTCGCTCAGTTTACTCACGCAGCTCCAAGGCCTCCGGCAAGGCGACTCGACTCCAGCTGCATATCTAGGCAAGGCACAGGTATTGGTGGAGCAACTCGCCCAGGCAGGTCGCCCAGTGGGGCTTGACGAACAAAACTTCCATGTCTTCCGCGGGCTTCGACCGGAATATCGGAGTCTCGTAGCCTCCCTCACGACGAAAACAGCTCCACTGAAAATTCCAGAAGTGGCCGACCTCCTCTCGACGCATCAATACTTGTTTCCGGAGGAGGCGCCACCACCGGCGGCAATGGTTGCTCAACACAACCCGACTTCTAGGAATGGCAGCCGCGGCCCGCGGCAGAGGTCGCAATAACAATAGAGGTTGCGGTCATGGTGGCCAGGGTGGTCGAGGAGGTATTCTTTTCCAGCTTTGTGACGTGCCCGGACATACGGCGCTGACGTGCTACAGCTTCGTGGACCCTACCAGCCAGTGGCCGGTCCAGTAACATTCCGGCCAGCGCACGGGTTCAGCACCGCAAGCTCACATGGCTGCTCAACAGCCCCAAGAGGATTTCAACAGTGCACCCATTTCCAACGTGTGGTATTCGGACACTGGAGCGAATGCACACGCAACGCCGAATGGAGCCGCTTTATACAATGTTGAACAGTACACCCCGGAAGACACACTACGAGTGGGCGATGACTCAGGTCTGTCCATACTGAACGCAGGTTCATCTTAAAGGTCCAAGCAACGGGGGGATGTAGTCACTCATTATGTCCACTCCAGTCGCGTTACTGTCAGCCAAAGCTTCCCCTAAAGTGTGGCATAATTGCCTTGGGCACCCGCATAGTTAAGTCCTACGTCAAGTTCCATCTAATTGTCCAGTTAGTGGTTCTGTCAATTCCGTTAATAATGTATGTTCTTCGTATCAGATGGGTAAGTCTGCGCGCTTCCAACTCACGCGAATTGAAAATTCTAGTGAGTCTGTACTCTATCTTATTTTCACGGATATTTGGGGGCCTTCCCTGGTCCCGTCCATAGATGGGTATAAGTATTTCGTTATTTTTGTTGACGATTTTTCACGTTTCGTTTGGTACTACCCTATGAAATATAAATCGTACATTTATGCTATATTTGCCAAATTCCGTACGTTCGTAGAAAAACACTTTTCCACTCCCATTAAATGTATCCAGTCTGACATGGGCAGGGAATATCGCAAACTTCACACGGTATTTACCGCCACTGGTATTCTACACCGTCAGTCTGCGCCACACACAAACGAGCAAAATGGCCGAGTAGAACGCAAACACCGACACATAGTTAAAACCGGGCTAACTCTTTTAGCCTAGAGTCATGTTCCAAAACAATACTGGTCTTATGCGTTTGAGTCGGCGGTTCACTTGATCAATCGCCTCTCGTCTACTATTACCCAAAATGATAGCCCATTCTCTAAATTATTCCATAAGACTCCGTCCGAACTACGGTCTGTTACGTGTCTTCAATTGTGAATGCTTCCCGTGTTTATGCCCGTATAATAAACACAAAATGGACTATCGTTCCAAATCTTGTGTTTTTCTTGGGTACCCCAACTCTTTTCTTGGCTACAAGTGTTTGGACAGAGAAACATGCCGCATCTATATTGCAAGGCATGTGCATTTCAATGAGCAGGTGTTTCCTTTCCAATACATTCAGCAAGACTGCACCGCCTCCGCAACATAACCCACACTGCCTTGGGCATGTGCAAAAGTTCATCATCCATCACCGGCAAGTCCACCTGCACCATCACCACCACCACCTCTGGTCCTTAGCCAATCTTGCCTACCGCCGCCGCCTAGCACTCGATCGGAGAATCTGCCAACCTCTTCCTCGGCAGCACATGCGGCATCTTCATCTTTCCAACCCACCACCTCGTCGATGACAACAACCAGACGACGACGCGTAAGGCCGAACATCCGGACTCATGTCATGCAACTCTGGACAACAACACATGCACGTCAGCATACTCAGAGTCAACAACCGACTGCAATGGTGGCTTTGGTGGACGATAATGAGCCAACCTGTCACATGCCAGCTATTAAATTGCCACATTGGCGCACAGCTATAGACACCGAGTTTAATGCATTATTGCAAAATGAGACTTGGCGTTTAATACATGCACGAACTAACATGAACATAATAAGGTGTACATGGGTTTTCCATGTTAAGCGCAAGTCCGATGGCACTATCGAGCGCTACAAGGCCCGTCTCGTGGCCAAGGGGTTTAACTAAGTACCAGGTGAAGACTATTTTGAGACATACAGTCCAGTGGTCAAACTGACTACTGTTCGTCTTCTATTGGCATATGCTGTGTCAAATAAATGGTTTATGCGTCAGCTAGACGTCCACAACGCCTTTTTAAACGGGCACATTAACGAGGATATATATATATGCGACAGCCACTCTGCTATGCAAATCCTAACTACCTAGACTATGTGTGTAAACTCCAATGTTCGTTATACGGCCTCAAACAGGACCCTCGCGCATGGTTCAAGAGATTACATGACTTCCTACTGCAGGTCGGGTTCCGACCGTCAAAAACGGATATTTCTCTGTTCATTTTTTATTTAGGACAAGTGCGAGCGTATGTCCTAGTCTACGTCGATGACATTCTGTTACTAGGCAACGACCACGACATGATCAATACTGTGCTGACTCAACTGTCCATGATGTTTCACATTAGGGATCTTGGTACGCCAAGGTTTTTTCTCGGGATCGAGGCGGCATATAAAAATGATGTCGTAATGTTATCACAACAGCGGTATATGACGGAGTAACTACGGCGGGCCGGCATGGAGTTCTGCAAGCCACTAATGACTCCGATGTCTCTTAACACCTCAGGTGCTGCTACTCAGTCCCCGTTACTGGATGATCCCACGCCGTACCGGCGTCGCGTCGGGTCCTTTATGTACCTTCTCATTACTAGGCCATATTTGTCTTTTGCAGTAAATCAGAGGATCATTGGGTGGCGCTGAAACGAGTGCTTCACTATGTGCAAGGCACGCGGGACCTAGGTCTTCGCCTCACTGCCACATCCTCGCTGGTTGTGCACGTTTTCTCCGACTCTGACTGGGCCTGGTGCTCGCTTGATAGGAAGTCTACAGCAGGTTACGCGGTGTTCTTTGGCCCCAATCTTGTGTCCTGGGTCTCGAGGAAACAACGCACTGTGGCCTGGTCCTCCACTGAAGCTGAATATAAGGCCCTAGCTGATGCTGCAGTAGAAGTCACATAGATTCAGTCTCTCTTGCGTGAGCTCGGCTTGCATCCGCCAACTGTGCCGGTCCTCTGGTGTGATAACTTGGGGGCGACTTGTCTTTGTGCTAACCTGGTATTTCACGCAAGGACTAAACACGTCGAAGTGGATTACCATTTCGTCCGAGATAAAGTGGCGACCGGGGGATTGAAAGTGAATTTTGTGTCCACCCATGATGAACTAGCGGACATATTTACGAAGGCGCTCTCCTCGTCTCGCTTTGGTGACCTTAGGTTCAAGCTGGGCGTGGTCCCGTGTCCCACGTCAGCTTGAGGGGGAGTATTAGACTGTTAAATAGTTGTGGTGTGTTAGAGTTTTTCTTGGGTTGTTTCATATTCCTTAGTTAGCTTTCTAGTATCATTCTGTGTATAAATATTGTGCAGGCTTCATGAATAAACGCATCCAGAACTTTGAACACTTCATTGTTGTCCTTGTGTTATAAATGCATTTACAATACAGATTCCTCTAAAGAAAAAAAATATCTGCCTAAAATACTTTAGTTGGATTTCAACACTTATAGACTTTTTAATTACCTAGTTGTAACAAATAAATTTTTTTTATTTTTAAGTCTTTAAAAATAGAATTGATTTTTATGCATATTAGCCATATTTCTATTTGATCCTTCTTTTTAAGCGTTAGTGTTATTTCTTTACTTGTAATTTGAGTATATTTTTAGTGTTTTTAGTTTTTCTGAGTGTGCTGATCAATTATACTTGTAATTTAAGTATACTTTTATGCAGAGAGTTATTGTTAGTTATAGCAATATTTTTTAATAAAGTGCTACTGTTCTGTGTATTTTGATAAAGTGCTACTTTTCTATATTATTTTTTAAAACAGATTGTAATTAAAATTCTAAAAACATAATATAACACTTGTCTAAAAGTAATAAAGAACATATATAAGACATTGTCCCAAAACTTCAATGATCTCGTAACAGGCTGCATTTACACTGCAGCCTGACACTAT
This sequence comes from Ipomoea nil, assembly GCF_001879475.1. NCBI lineage: Eukaryota > Viridiplantae > Streptophyta > Magnoliopsida > Solanales > Convolvulaceae > Ipomoea > Ipomoea nil. The sequence continues at coordinate 673,127 of NW_017617109.1, read as the reverse complement.
GTCTGGAACTTGAGGGCTATTGTTGGGGTCTACAAGGCTTCAATGATCTGTCATTTCTTGCTTTATGTCTGAGTTGTGTATTGTCCTAGTTGAAGCACCTGCAATTGTTAGTAAAAAAAAAAAACAAAATAGTAGTTAAACAGTGATAAAAAGCATATATTCCAGGCTACATAAGACATTGGTCAAAAACACCAATAATTTCTTAACAGGCTACATATAATATTTGTAAACATAGCCTGGAAATAAAAACAGTGTTTGTTCACGCATTCACCAAGTCCACAAATCATGTTCAAATATGCTTAAATGATTCTTTTTCTTTTCTGGTTAGAAAATGTCCATCTAGGGCCATAATGCAACAATATCCTCATCATTGTAAATTTTCATAACAGCAAAACCAAAGCCATAATTCTGCTTCTTTTCTTTCTTGATTGTAATCTTGAAAACCATTGACTTTCCAATCATTGCTTCCACTTCTGTATGAACATCAACATCTTCCTAAATAACAGAAAAAATGTACATAAATTAGCAGTCTGTTAGTTCTAAGTATCAATAGTAAACAACACTTAATATATTTGTATACTTTATATGTTTGTATTTTGACAGCAATGAATCTGTTGTGATGCCAATAAGTTCTGAACACTCCCTATCCCACAACAGGAAGGGAGCGTCACTTGTTGCATCTACGACCCTAACAATGACCCTGTATCTGGCTGCACCATGTTGCCAGTTCTGTTGGCACGCACTACAATATAGTTATCCATTGGATGTATTAAGCTTCCTATTACATCCACTGGTTTTACATGAAATGTAATACCATTCACCCCGGCATTCAATCCCAGAAATCATGGCAGCAACAAAGAAATCGCCACCCTGCTACCATATTTGCATAGTGCATAATAAGTTTACTTATAGTCAATAATAAGATTAGAAGTATATAAATATATGTAAATAGTAAATAAATGTACCTCAGTTTGCTTATACAACTCTGAAATTGTAGTCATGACCACAAGCATTTTTGAAGAGTTTGTTTTCGCAGAGTTTGTTTTCTCACAAAGTTTCGTTGGTGAAGAACACTACCGGATTAGTGCATATTTATACTATTTTTTTTGAGTAGCAACTGTGACTCTCCATTAATGCTTCGTTATTAATTTCATTAGAATATGAACAATTTTCAAGGGTCATTTCAAAAGTGGGGCTAACATATTCTCAAATTAGTATTTGGAAAAGCTTACTATATTAGTATTATTACATTCTGATTACATTGTACATTATATATATGTCGGTTCATTGATACATAATTCATACTGTTGTGCGGATTCTAAGGATTATTTGAACAAATGTTAAAACAATTAATACACATGGAAAGTCACAATGTTTATTGAATACATGTGTACGTTATTTGCTTTCTATATATCTTGTATTGAATCAATGTTATTATATTACACATATGGAAAGACACAAGAACAGTAATGAAAAGGCTCAAAAATCTGATGATTAAAAGTAGTTGAAACGACGCCACCATTAATACACATATGGAAAGACGCAATAGTAGTAATCAAAATGATTCATAAATCTGATTATTAAAAGCAGCTGAACGACGCAGTTAGATTTAGGCGGGAAAATGATGTGGCAAAAACATTTTGCTATTATATAGAGTAAGATAAGATAAGATAAGATGGTTCATGGGCTATTATATTATATAAGAATATAAGTCTTTACTTTAGGGAAATTGGGCCAACAAACCAATTAAATAAACTACAAAGAATATGCTAGGGATTTATTTATTGTGAAGGAAATTGGGCTTTTAAATAAATACATATAGACTAGGAATTATTCATTTGAAGAATTTAGGCTACTAGAAATAATAAATCCCTTACAAGAATAGTTACGAGATATAACTTCCGAAATGAAAAATACGCGGTGTCACAAGTACATTGTCTCCAAATTGGCGGTCAAAGTACCTGCTAAGTCCTTGTACTATAGCATTTTGTTCAATTTAGTCTGTACATTAATTTTGTTTAATTTAATCCTTGTACTTTAAGATTTAGGACAATTAAGGACAATACTTAACGCTATTAACTTTTTCTGTTAAGTTTGTCCACGTGGCATTGGATTTGCCATGTCAGATTGTGTGATGTGGCATAAAATAATGTAGTTTGGACCAAAAGGATGTAAAAAACTCGAACCTAGAATCTCTAGTTTAAAAGATGAGCTCTCCACCACTAAATTACACACAACACTTATTTAAAGTTAGTTAAAATTATATAATATTAGTTATCCTTGTGAAGTACTAAAGAATAAAAAAGGAAAAGGCCTTCACTGATTCACAGATGGCTCCTCTTTCGCTCTTCGTATTTCTCTGGTTTCGGAATTACAATGTAAGCACATAAACCATAAATTCATGGATTCAAGAAGAAGAAGCAAGAATGATACAATTGAAGAAACAACTCAAGGTATGTCTCCACCATTTAATTCTTTAACTTCAAATTACGTTTTGACATCACATGATCGGATTATAGAAGTAAAATTCTCCAGTTACTTTTATCCCAATTCTTGAACCAAACTCTGAAAATTCTGATTAGATGCAATATGGCGATCGGCGATCTACGAACTGTAATCTCTTGCTCTAAATCCAAATTTCTCATATGCTAGTTGCGATCCTATCAGCTTTGAAAACATGGATTCTCAAATCTATTAAGCTATATATATGATGTCTGTTTGTGATTTTATTTATTGTTTTATCATTTATGAAATAAAATCTGAATTGTTTCACTGTATCTGTTGCAGTAGAGAGATTAGTTTTAAATCTATTTTTATTTTCTTTGCGTTTTTTATATGCTTGATTTAGAATAGTTATATTTATCAAACTCAAGTTAGAGTTATAATATTTCAGGAACTGAAACTTTGAAAAAAAAAACAGTATTTGCTTTCATCATGGAGGAATATTGGTTCAAGCTGTAGAATATTTAAATGGAAAAATGAATGTATTTGAAGATGCTGATGTTGATGTTGATACAATCTGTTCTTGGACTTTAGTAGAAATGGTAGTGAATTTAGGGTATAAGTTAGATGAGATTAAAAGTATATATTATGGAGAACTGGAGTCCACGATGGAGTTTGAAATTTTTATTTGATGATGAGAGTGTTCATGGTATGTGTGTATTATTGGAGAAGTCTGGAAATCTTTCATGGTATGACTTTACTTGTACATTTTTTGTGCTTGTAGGGTTTGTTACGTTCTATAAGTGATTTGTTACCATTTGTTGAACAAAGAATGTGTGCTAGACATATTTATGCTAGATGGGGTAAAAGGTTTAGAGGAGATGAATTAAAATTTCAGTTTTGGTATGTGCAAGATCTCCCAACAAACCTGAATTTGAGAAAAATATGACTACTTTGAGACTAATAGACGAGGAAGCACATGATTATTTGAAAGAACAGTGAGATCCAATTCATTGGTGTCAAGCATTTTTTTTTCTGACTTCTCAAAATGTGATGTAATTGATAATAACATGTGTGAGACATTAAATGGGGTGATTTTAGAGGCTAGGTGTAAGCCAATAATTTCTATGTTAGAAGAGATTAGAGTTTACATTATGAGAAAATTAGTTAAAAATAGGGAGTATGGGAGAAACTGGAAGGCTGATTATGCACCTAGACAACTTCAAAAATTAGAGAAAAATAGAAAATTGGCAGCAGTTTGGGAAGTTGATTGGAATGGGGGAGATCATCATGAAGTTTCTTGGGAGAATGTTGAGGCACAAACAAGGGAAAGTCACTCTGTGAATATAAAAGAAATAAGTTGTAGTTGTAGAGGATGGGATATAAGTGGAGTTCCCTGTCAATATGCAATCTCAGCAATTATGTATGAGGGTCAAGATCCAACAAAGTATTTAGATAATTACTTTAAGAAGGATGTTTATCTAAAGGCATACCATCACATGTTTCATCAAGTAAAAGGGCCAATGTTTTGGCCTAAAAGAAATGTAGAAGAAATTTTGCCACCTTATGTTAAAAACGTGTTTGGCAGACCATAAAAGGAAAGAAGAAGGGAATAATTAGAGGGTAGTAAAAAGGTTAAAATGTCTAGGATCGGAAGAAAAATGAAGTGTAACATATGCCGATAGGACATAATAGGCTAAGATGTCCAAAAGTGGTAGATCTTTACTAACAAAGGCCTAATATTCAGGTACTACTATTACATTTCTTCATTCACTATGTTTTTTTTTTTTTTTTTTTTTTTTTTTTTTTTTTTTTTTTTTTTTTTTACTAATATAACTTGTATTATTATGTGTTTAGAAAAAAAAAATGAAGACTGATGCAAGTAGACAGACAAGGCCTGAGTCATCTCACCCTACTCCAATTCCATGCCAAACTAGTTCATATCAACCTTCACAAAATGTAAATATGTAGGCAAAAGCTGATTCATTGCACCTTACTCAAGCTAGTTCATCTCATCATACACAAAATGCAACAAGCAGACATTCAAAAAAAATTTCAGTTGTTAATGTAAGCAAAAAAGTTTTGTCTTATATATATTTTTTACAATACTAATTCCCTTTTTATTTACCACATAGAACTAATTTTTTCTTTCATAAAACTAGGCAGGAAAATATAATAAATACGTAGTTGCAACATCTAATACTGAACAATACATTTCACTTGGTCAACTACAGGTGAGTGACAATTTTAATTTTCCAACCAAAGTAAATGTGCTCATAAGTTTTTATAACTTAACATTTTCTTTGCTTGTGATATAGGAAATACAACGTGAAAAAGCTAAGGACAAACTACAATCTTCAATTCTTGCAAGAGATTCTACACCGTTTCCAAACCAAGAAAACATCAATTACGCATTGGATTCATGAATTATTTTTTTATTATTGTGTATTAGTGTTTAATACGATTTGGGTACATGTGTTTTTAGACAATCAAAAATTTGGTGGCTTGTTTAAAATTAGTACATTGTGATGTTATTTAAGATGTTATGTGATGAATGAATATTTGTCTTACTATTTAAGATGTTATGTTCTCAACACCTTGTCAAACAGTCATTTTTAGCCCATAAATTGTGTAAAAGTTCATGATTTTATTTATTTATTTATTTTGCTTTCTAGTGCAAAAATTTATGCGTTTTGCTGGACAGCTTGGTGGTGGAGAACTTGGTGCCCACGTGTAAACAAATTACTATTATTACAAATTTTAACTATTATGTAACAAGATTAATGTGTAGCTTGGTGGTGGAGCCTTCATTCTCTAGCCAGGTTGTGGGTTTGAAACTTACTCCTTTTTAGTTCGAAAAATATATTATTTTATGTCACATCACACAATCTAACATGGCAAATCCAACGCCACGTGGACAAATTTAATGGAAAAAGTTAACGGCGTTAAGTATTGTCCTTAATTGTTCTAAATCTTAAAGCACATGGATTAAATTGAACAAAATTAAGGTACATGGACTAAATTGAACAAAATACTACAATACAGGGACCTAACAGGTACTTTGACCCAAATTGGCACACCAAGAATATCATTGCCTAATGCATTGCCTAAGCTTTTTGGTGGTTGGTCTATCATGTTAAAGCCCGGGAGATAGACTGATTCCAATTTAGCTAACTGGTCCGCTGCTACATTTTGTTCTCGCATCACGTGATTAACTTGCCATTCTTCGAACCAGCTCAATTCTATCATGCATGTAAGTGCAATGTTATCCACTGGATTAAAAAGCAGCCTTCCTTGAACTACCGCGTTGACCACCTCCTTTGAATTTGATTCAAAGATAGCATACTTGAATCCACATTGCCTTGCCTGTTGGATTCCTTTGAGAAGGCCCCATGCTTCTGCTTCTTCAAATGAATATGCTCCGTCTAAATTTACTTTTACCCAGCCCTCTGGCGGTTTTTTCCACTTGATCGGCTTCTAAGAGGAATCCATGCATAGATTCCCTGGCATTTTGGCCTTTGAGAAAGCTCTGTTAATTTCAGCAAATTGCAAGTTGATCCACTGAATCTTATACCCCATTGATCTAACTTGGTGATTGAAGATTTCTTCGTTCCGCCACTTCCACAGCCACCATAGGTTGATGATTATTCATGTTACCACCAGAAATACCTTGATCAAACCATTGGGTGAAAGGGAGATTATTTAAGCACGATTGATTATACTGCTGAGAGGCTGTCCAAACTCCTACCGCCTTAGGGCATTTCCTTAAAATATGATCGGTATCCTCTTTATTTTCGTTGCAAAGCCAGCACTTAGCATAAACTGTAAAACCTCTCTTAACTCTGTTGAGGTTAGACATGATTTTGTCTTGCCTAACCAGCCACAGGAAAGAGCATATCCTATTCGGGACCTTCAATTTCCAAATACTGCTCCCATGGTTTCAGTAGGCGCTAGGCGCTAGTCGGGCGCCCGGAAAACGCCTAGCGCCTAGGCGGTCTAGGCGGCGCCTAGGCGGAATCTAGGCGGGCGCCAAAAAAACAGTGGTAGACTTGCAGTTTGACAATTTTAATGAGGTTGTTTTCAACATTTAATCAAATAACACATACAAATAAATGAATTAATGATAATTCATAAGTCATAACATCAAAACAATGATTTTCAAAAAAAAAAAACATTAAAACAATATTAAAAATTAAAAGTACTCAAATATGAAATACTCAAATACTTCAATCATCCAAAGATTCAAAGTATCAAACTAGTCTACGAGTGTATATATGTCATATTATATATATGTATGTGCGCGCGTGCACACACACATATATATAATAAAAAAAATAAGCCGAGCCGATCAGGATAACTCGACCGAAATGAACGAGTTAACTCGACTAACTTAGACGCTAGGCGGCCAAATTGGCCGAGTTAGGCGTTAGGCGCCCGCCTAGGGGGAAATCGGCACGGTCTAGAGGCGCCTAGACCGATTTTTACAACCCTGACTGCTCCATAACAGAGAATATGTTCGACGCAACCTTTCCCCTACAGAATCCGCCGCATCTGCGTCCTGATGAATGGTTACAGACCTTAGCTTGGTGATGGCATTGTTAGAAAGTAATCCATGCAAGTTACTCCATTTCCAGATCCCTGCTCGATCCTAGTAGTCACTGACTGATGCAAAAAGATCTTCATCGGGTATGTGATTAATCGTTTCTTCCTTCAAGGGATGATTCCCAATCCACCAATCAAGCCAAAAAAGGGTAGACTCACCATTTTTAACACCTTTCACCAAAATGTAAGAGTTTTCAACTATGCCCTTCCAAGCAGAAGACATACCCTGCTTAGCCTTCCAAGTTGTAAGGTCGTTATTGTTGGCGTGATATTTAGCCTTCATCGGTTTAACCCAGAGGCTGTCATCATCATTCATAAACCTCCATCCTAGTTTAGTAAGGAAGGCTCTATTCATTTGTTCAAGCCTACGAATTCCCATTCCCCCCAACTGTTTGGGCATAGTTACGGTGGACCAGTTAACCAAGTTACACCGCTTCTCTCCTTGTTTGAATCCCCACAGGAAGTTACGTGGAATCAACTCCAGTTTAGAGGTTACTCCTTTAGGGATGAGCATAGTCTGCATTGTGTAAGATGGGACCGCCGAGAGGACCGACTGAACCAGAGTTTGTCTGCCAGCCAAAGAGAGGGTACGAGATTTCCACCATGCAAGCCTATTCTAGACTCTCTCCATAGTGTTTGCGAAAGAATCCTGCTTTATACGTCCATGAATGGAAGGCACCCCCAGGTATTTACCTAGATCTTCTGATTTCTGCATGCTTGCTATGGCTAAGATTTCTCGTTGCATGTCCAGGGGGGTATTCTTGGAGAAGTATATAGATGATTTCTGCGTATTAACTCTACCAAATATATTTACTAATCATAAAAGAATGACTAAGTCACATATACCTTCACCAACTTGGATCCAATATTGATATAAGTCACAAAATATCAATATTTTCGTCTTACTACGAAGAACTTGAATCCACTTTGACCCGACCCAAATCGAAAGTGGACCCCAATTATATTTGTACCACAAAATAGTCACTTACAATGTCATTTTTATACTGTTTTTCCAAGAGTTGTTTAGTAGAACTGTAAAAGTCTCATGAAATTATTAAAGAATTACACGGTAATTTTCACGATACCCATCATGAAGAAATAACCCAACAAATAAATGAATTTTGTTAACAAATAAAAAATTATGAAATCCACATCAAAAATTTAGAAACTTTAAGATATAGGGGGCGTTTGGTTATTGGCTGATTAGCCAAATTTTAGCTGATTTGACCAAGTTTGGTTGTTTGACCCACCAATAAACTGTTTTGAAGTGTTTGGTAAATGGCTGATTGGGCCAATAAGTCAAAAGTTGAAAAGCTAATGGATATAGCATTTTTGATCAGTTGGTTGGAATCAATGATATATTGACTATTTTATCCTTTGGAATCAATGACATTTGCTTTTAAATGGGTGGTGGGTTTGCTATTTTATAATAATAATAATAATAATAATAATAATAATAATAATAATAATAATAATAAAACAACGGGGGGTGGGTTTGTCATTTAATAATAATAATAATAATAATAATAATAATAATAATAATAATAATAATAATAATAATAATAATAAAAAATGGGTGGTGGGTTTATACATTTGACAACAACAACAACAACAACAACAACAACAACAACAACAACAACAACAACAACAATAATAATAATAATAATAATAATAATAATAATAATAATAATAATAATAATAATTATTATTATTATTATTATTATTATTATTATTATTATTATTATTATTATTACAGTAAATCATTTTAAATTATTATAATTGAAAATAATTAATAAAAGTTGATTTAGAATATAATTTAATAAGAGTTAAATAAACAAAAATAATTAACTTATTATATCCTTAAAAAAGTATAGATAATACCCCAATTTTATAATTATTTTATTTATTTATCAATAATAGTTTATCATCTTGTTATATTTAAAGGTTAAAATAACACAATATACTCATACCTTTAAATGCCATTTGACATTCAATGAGCTACTAGTAAACAACTAATTTACTAAACAATTTTTTCTAACCAGCTAATACAACCAATTGGTTAAACCATCTAATATAATCAGCCATCAACTAGTTAAACCAATCAGCTATCGCCCGTTTGCCAAACACCCGCATAGAGTTTTAATGTAACATATTTATTTACTTAATTTATTATTTTCAAAAAATTTATATACTCCTACGAATTGAACCTTCCACACCCTAATATATACCCCTACGAATTGAGCCTTCCACACCCAAACTAAAAGGATAAAAATAAGATAAGTGATACTAGTAGCGAAGACACTCAAAATGATGATAGTAGAAGAAAAAAAAAACAGAAAATAATAAAAAAGATTTAAAATTAATAGGATATATAGAAGGATTAATAGATGAAGAAGAAGATGACTCATAAATAGTTAAGGAAAATGATCAAAATCACAAAGTATTAAGAAAAATGAAATTGTTAAATGCAATAATAGATGAAGAATCAACAAGTGATATAGAAGAAGAATTTGATAGAAATAATATAGAAACAGAAGTTCAAAAAAAGGATATAATTAATGAAGATCCAAACTTGGAATTAATCATTTATTGATTCATTTTTTTTTAAAGCAATTATTTATTGCTTCATAGATCTTATAAAGTATTTAAATTCAGATTGTTATTCTATTGGTATATATATGGTCGGCTTAAGGTCCACGCTCTTACCTGATCTGATTATCTTTGCATCCAATTGTATTTTTTTTTTGGGAAGGGGTGGGAGGGGTAGCCCTACTAGTCTAGTGCTTGGCGATCCAACACATAACTCTCATCATCCATGCTCAACATAACACTGACTTCCCTAGGAGGGCACCGGAAGTCCACCCACTCACATTGTCGTCGCGGAGCAATCTTTGCCAACCAGTCTGCAACACCATTATTCTCACGGGGGATAAAATCTATAATGACTGACCAATCCTTTTACAGCAATTCCTTACACCATTTGACAAGAGTATCGCAATGGCCCAGAATATCGAGTGCCCAATTAGGTTTTGGCAGTGTTTTGCCTGTTGGATGTGGGTATTTATGGCAATTCTTAGTTTCTAATGTTTTAATTTGTTGGAATTTGGGATTTTGAATTCACACCCTATCACCTAAGTTTAATTCAATTTATGGGATTTAATTTATTTAATTTGATGAACTGTGAAGTTTGATTCTATTCCTCCATAGACATGTATATATATATATATATATATATATATATATATATATATATATATATATGTACTTTATTTCTGATTTGTGTTTATGGTAAATTTTCTCACGGTTTATCAGGAATCACTGGACTTTGATGATGAATTTATTATAGTTTGAGTTTTGAATCTATTCATAGGATTGTAAAATGTGGTAGGAGTGTGTTTGGACTTTATAATGAATAGTTTTTTTCCCACCTCAACTAGGACTTAGTTGACTATAATAATAAGTTTAAATAGACACATGTAAAGAAATTTGGATATGTTTGAAATTCCGATAAGGTCCATGTAAATGAGTTCCAAGCAGTGTGTGGTATTGATCATATTTTGAGGGGTATGAGCTGCTCTAGTTTGTTTTCCAGCTTGACATGCACTGCATACTCCGGCTGTTTCTACCTTGATGTTTGGTAGACCTCTTACACCCTCAATCTTGATTAGCTTTTCCAGTGAGCGATAATTTAAGTGACCCATTTTTTGATGCCATAATTTTGATTCTTTTATGCTGGACCTGTAACAAAAGGAATCGTTAGTAAGTATATAGCAATTATCAGAAGAGCGTTTACCTTCCATGACGCAGTTCTTTTGATAGTCTGTAACATTGCAACTGTCCTTGGTGAAGCAGACTTTCCATTCCTGGTCACACAATTGGCTTATGCTTATAAGATTTGCATGAAGGCCTTCCACCAGAAGAACTTGTTTTAGTCTGGGTAGCCCTGTGACATTTAGAGTACCAATTCCAGTGATCTTTCCCTTAACTCCGTCGCCGAAAGTCACTTCTCCTGTACTTCATTTTATATTGTTTAGGAACTTAGCATCTCCCGTCATATGACGTGAACACCCACTGTCAAAGTACCATCTTTGGTTCGGAGAGCACTTGTTGAGTGAAAGATTTTTTTGTTGCTAAATGTATGTTACGGCCTAAATGAGAGTGGAAGGAGACATGGCAGACGAAATCACTTTTCTTCACCCAAATTTGCTTAACAAACGGGGTGATAGATTTTTTGGTGTATTTCTCAACACGTTGGTCTTTGTAGAAGTAGAAGCACTCTGATTTCGTATGTCCACGTACCCTGCAGTAATGACATATAGGATTATAAAATCTAATCTTAGTTGTCTTTTTACTTGGAGCAAATTTGACTTGACGTTGAGCTGTACTAGTTTCTGGACTATCTTGATCTGCTCCAGTGCCTGAGTCCAGGCCTGAGGCTTTGACAAAAACTGTAACAGCTTTGTCCTTTCCTCCAGAATATCCTAACCCATACTTCGTGGGTGTCTTTCGACCAGAATCCAAAATTTGGTCTAAAGTGGATGTGTTGTCCATCATTTTGATCTTGCGTTTGAGTTGCTCCAGTTCATTTTTGAGATCTTCCAGCTCATGTTTGAGAGTTTCTTCTTGCTTGTGACTGTCTTCAATGATACTGTCCCTGTAAGATATTTTAGATAGATACACCTTTTTGGCATTTTCTATAATGTTAACCTGACTAGACAGAGATCTATTCACTTTTACAAGTATTTCCCATTTTGCATACAATTTTCTATATTCTACTTCAAATGAAGGCGCAGGTAAATCTTGATCTTCTGATGACACATACTCTTCAATTTTAGATTCTTCACCAGTTATTGAGTCAGGTACAGTAGTTGTGAGGGCCGTGAAGGCAACAAAGTTCCCAGAGATCTCATCTGGATCAGATCCTGGATCAGTTTCTGGTTCATCATCATCACTCCAGGTAAGGACGACTTTCATCGACTTCTTCCGTCTTAGGTAGGTTGGACATTCAGCTTGCACATGACCATATCCTTCACATTCATAACATTTGATCCCTTTGCCTCCGGTTTTTTCTTTGGATTGAGAGTTTCTTGATGTGCCTGATCGTTGGTTGGACGAGTTTGATTTTTGATTGTTTCGAATAGCACTCGACCCTGATCCTTTTTTACTTTGAAACTTGCCAAATTTTCCAGTTTGTCGTTGTTTTACCTGTTGCAACAGTTAAGAAAACTACTGGATCGTCACTTACCTCATCTGGATCAGAAACAGCTCCAGCGTCTTTGACAGTGAAAGCTACGGTTTTTCCTTTTGTTTCAGGGCCGCCTAAAATTTCCATCTCATAGGTTTGTAGGCTTCCCATCAATTGTTGTACCGTTTTCTTTTCCCATCCATCGTGCTCCTGAATAGCTGTAACTTTCATGCGAAACTTGGGAGGGAGTGAGCGAAGAATCTTTTTGACAAGTCTTTCTTGAGTGATTGGCTCGCCTAAGATGCTTGCCCTATTGGCTAGTTCTTGTACCCGAGCATGAAAATCCACTATAGTTTCATCATCTTTCATCTTTAGATCTTCAAAGTCTGTTTGAACCATTTGTACTTTGGATTGTTTAACCGATGCGGTTCCTTCATAGGTAGTTTCTAAGGCATCCCAATCTTCTTTAGCTGAATCACACCCTGCAACAATGGTAAACTGACTCTCATGCATTAAAGAAAAAATAGTATCTAACGCTTTATGATTGCAGCTTGCGGTGGTCATCTCAGTCTTTGTCCATTCTGCCTCTGGTTTGAGGACTGGAGGATCTCCTGTATTGTCTCCATATTTGGTAGGATGAGACCAACCAGTAAGAACAGCCCTCAAGACCCTCTCTCCTTGAGCTCGTAGATGCATTTTGGTGCGGGCCTTCCAGTACGCATAGTTGTCACCTGTTAATTCAGGAGGTGCTCTATGTCGTTCCATGCTGTAAGACTCAATGCACAGTGAGCAACAAATAAACCAGATAAACAAAAAAACAGACAGATGCTGAGATCTTAAGTTCAAAAAACACGTGATCGCCAGATCGGTTAGACTAGTAATTTAAGTCCCCGGGCTCTGATACCAATTGAAAAAGCACGTGAGTCTTGAATGCAAGATCTAGCTTAAGAATTTAATTTTATTTCAATTATAATGCTGGACTAGATGCAATCCTACTCCAGATATAATAAAGAACATAAAATAGATAACAGTAAAAGAAAGCATGCACTAGAAAATGTTCACGCAGTTCGGAGCCTCACTCCTACGTCTGCAGGGCCACTCACATCAACCCAAATCCACTATGATAAAAGGGAGTACAAGAGGAGAGTTAATTACACACTAAAGTATAACCTATAACTACTCCAGAGCCTACTCCAGTGGATCCGAATTGCAGGAGATCTTCATTTCTTCATGAACTGGTTAAGGACCTTTCTTCACACTCAGCAATACGAAATATCTTTGGAATAAATAACCAAGGAATTTCAGAGTAAAATCATGTGAAAGAGTGTGTAAAACAATGCTAAACAAAGTAGCATTTTATATAGGTAGTAAAGAGATCTTTGATCCACAAATCAAGCACTCTTTCCATCATTGATTTCGGCTGCTCCAGTAGATTTAGATCTCCTCTTTGATAGGGTTTTGACTGAAAAAAAGGATTTGAAGAAGCTTCATTCCTCCTGGATTACTTTCTTGCGCTGATCCAGTCAACTACTCCAAACGTTGTGACTAATCCAGCAACTAATCCAGATCTACTTTGACAACTAATCTAAGCCAATATTAAGAGGTTTAGACGTGCAATATTTTCACACTTACAATGTTAACTATGAAGCTCAAAATTTTGGATATGTTTATTTCTTATGGAGGATGGTGAGGAAAATTCTCCCTACTACATTTTTGCTTCTTGGAAGTGGATGACATTTGCCTTATCTGTTGGGCTGAGGAAGAAACACTAGAGCACATCTTTAACTTTAATATATAACTGCATCTATATATGCACACAAAGCATGGGAATAAACAAGATTGTCGCCTCTTCCCCAACAACAGTTTATTGTGATTTCTTGGGTGGAGGATCTGCTGCAGAATGGGAATGGAAGTCATGTGAGTGAGGTGGTGGCAGTACTGCATGGAATTTGGATGGGAACAATTTTTACCAACTCCCCATGCGATTGTAGTGAGAGCCAGACGAGACTTAGGGTGTGTATGGTTTGAAGCAATCGGGTAGAATGTAGTATAACCGCTTTAATGAATTCCTCCTGAAGGTAGGATATGTAATTGATGAGATTTGTCCATGCATCTTTATTAAGAAATCATCATATGGATTCTACATTATATCCATTTATGTCGATGGCATTAATATTGTTGGGACACACAAGGATCTTATGGAAGCTTCTTCATGTTTTAAAATGAATTTTGAAATGAAAGACTTTGGTGAAAACCAAGTTTTCCTCGACGATCGAGCATCTCCCTAAAAGAATTTTTGTATACCAATCCAACTACATAAGCAAACTATTTGAGAGATTCTATATGGATAAATAACATCCACTCAACACTCCAATGGTGGTTCGATCCCTAGAAGTGGATAAGGACACATGTAGGCCTAAGGAGGACAATGAGGATATTATAGGACCTGAAGTTCCTTACTTGAGTGCTATTAGGGATCTACTCTATCTTGCCAATACCACTATGGTAGATATTGCCTTTTTAGTGAATTTACTAGCTAGGTTTAGTGCATCTCCAACTAGAAAGCATTGGAATGGAGTAAAGCTTATACTCAGATATCTCCAAGGTACAAAAGATCTTGCCTTCTATTTTGAGAAAAATCAGGATATTACATTGGTGGGGTTATTCAGATATTGGCTACAAGTTTGATCCCCATAATGCCAAATCTCAGACTGGCTATGTTTTTCTTTGTGGAGGCACAACTATTTCGTGGAGATATGTTAAACAGACCCTAGTTGTTACCTCATCAAATCACTCAGAGATTATTGCTCTATATGAGGCTTTATGAGATCGAGTATGTATGGTTGAGGTCGCTAATACATCATATCAATAGCTCGTGTAGTATAGAGAGCAAAGATGATATTCCCACTGTCCTGTATGAGGACAATGCGGCACATGTTACACAAATGAGTAATGGCTACGTTAAAGGAAACCTTACAAAACACATTGCACTTAAATTCTTGTATCTACATGAACTCTATAAGAGTGGCAAAATTATTGTTCAGAAAGTTCGCTCATGTGACAATCTAGCAGATTTGTTCACCAAATCCTTGCCTACATCAACTTTTGAAAAATATGCTTAGAAGGTTATTACCTTCAGGAGGAGCAACAACATCTATATATTCTTGATCAATGTGTCCAGAAGCCCATCATAATCCAGAAGGTTAAGCCTTGAAGACATTTGATTGTATTCTTTTTATCTAAGTTAAGTTTTTCCCAATGAGTTTTCTTAATCTAAGATTTTTAATGAGACAACCAGTGTAACACATGATTATACATACATCATGTACTCTTTTCCTTGTCTAGATTTTTCTCACAAAGATAATATCCAAAGGGGAGTGTTATAACTATATGAGGTGCGTGGATGGCCATTATCTTAGCTTAGTGGTTAGTTAATTCCTATTATTTACAAATATATATACATTGTATGTACAGAGTTCAGTTGATTGAATGAATGAAAATTTCTCGTTGTGTTTTCCTCTCTAGTCTGAGTTCCAGTTTTATCTATTCCTTTTGTTCTATCATCATGTACTGCGTAATAGAGGTTCCAACCAATAGAAACGAGATCATCACTGAGGAACAATTGTGATAAGGAGGATCCTAATCTCCAACAATATTAGATATCATTGTCACATGATAAAAATGTTTTGATTTTACATTAGGAAAAAGGGTTAAAAAGTCAATTAGACTCTTAAACTTTCAAAAGTAACAATTAAATCTATAAACATGTTATTTTGAAATATTGAAACCTAGAAACCGGGTGACTTGTAATTACAGGTTACCTAGGGTTCCGGCAACCCTTCCAGGCTTCCACCATTTTCCAACAACAATCACCTACGATCAAAGAAGGCAACCAATTGGCCTGCCTCTCCGATGGCAACCAATTTGGTCACCTACTCCAAATGTGATTGGCGACCGTCCGGTCGCTGGTGATTATTGTCGTGGAATGGTGGAAGGGTCACCAGAACCCTAGGTAATCAATTGATTTCTAGGCTTCAATGCTTCAAAATAACGTGTTTAATTGCAAATGTTGAAAGTTAAAGACCTAATTGACTTTTTGAGTAAAGTTCAAAAGCTTATTTGACCTTTTTTCCCTTTAAATTACTACATTTTAAAGATCTAAATATCAATATATCATTGCTATAATGCATAACTTCTCTCAGAGGGACGATACGGAAATATCAATCCAATCGCTAGGTGAATAGCGAGTGGGACCGGCTGGATCAACCCGGCTTCCGTGGAAAATTCAGACTTTGTTTTTGATGCTGTGATTAGGGATGTCAATTTAGCCCTGAACCAATGGGCTGGCCCATTAAGCCCTAAAAATTGCAGGGCTAAAATCCAAAAAGATCAATCCAATAAGAAAGTAAGCTCATTGGGTTGGCCCTATTGGGTTATTGGATTGAGTTGGGCCAACTCATGGATTGTTGAGCTAGCCCATGTAATATTCAATGATTATTGGATGGACCATAGTCTATACAACTTGTGTGGACCATGAATATAAGGTACATTTTTAATATATTAATTGTACATTATTTGTATATTGAAGGTACATTATTTGATAGTATATATGAAATAATGTACTTTTATACACTACACATATTATATGTACACTACACACAGATTGTACACACACACACACACTATATATATATATATATATATATATATATATATATATATATATATATATATATATATATATATATATATATATATATACACACACACACACACAGACACACACTGTACACTGTACACTGTACACACAATATATATACTACACACTGTACACACAATATATATACCAGACACACTATATATATATATACACACACACTGTACACACAATATATATACTACACACACACTATATATATATACACACTGTACACACACACACTCTATATATATATATATATATATATATATATATATATATATATATATATATATAGTTATGAACCTACTCTATTTGTAATAAAAAATTTGTTTAGTGATTTAGCCCGTTGGATTAACCAACAACCCGTTGTTCAGGGTTAGGTCCAACCCAACTCAAAAAGAAAAAATAAAAAACCATTTTAGCCCAAGCCAACAAGTCCACCAACCCTGTAGGGCTAGTCCAAAACCCAACGGGTTCGCCCATTTGACATCCCTAGCTGTGATCACATAAAAACATAATGTGAACTTTTTCCACCCAAACAAAAATTAAAAAAATCCGTAAACCGCTAAATTGTAGCGAAAGAGTGAATAAAGAGACAACTGTATGAAAGAAGCAACACATCAATCAGAACACATCAAGTTCAAAGGAAAACAATGCAAAAGATGTTAATTTTGTCTTATTTACTTTCAATTTGACATACACGAAGGGAAAACATTATATATGTAAATCAATCCATGAACATATAGGCATTCATAATAAAAAGTATTCGTAATGATTTCAATTACGTGAATATGATACATATATAGAGATTTTTTTTTTACACATTCAATTCTGTGTATGCATGCACAATTGTAATCAAATTCACAAAGAATAGAGATGATAGGGGCTTCATTAGAAGTTTAAGTTGCACCAAGAGCAGTTTCTATCAAGTGGCAAATTATACTGGGTACCGCAGTCCACAATGCATTGTGGTTCAGGCATCAAATATGCACTGCAGTT
Source organism: Ipomoea nil (assembly GCF_001879475.1). Taxonomy (NCBI): domain Eukaryota; kingdom Viridiplantae; phylum Streptophyta; class Magnoliopsida; order Solanales; family Convolvulaceae; genus Ipomoea; species Ipomoea nil. The sequence continues at coordinate 655,197 of NW_017617109.1, read as the reverse complement.
TCATTTCAACACAATTACGATATCATTTTGATATAACTATAGTTTCACTTGACAATATACACTCAAATATGTGAAATTGTTATTCAGTTTCATTTTGTATACATTGTAGTTTCATTTCAACACAACTACAGTTTCATTTCAATTCAATTGTAGTTTCATTTGATAATATAATAAAAATAATACGTGAGACAGTATCAGTTTGGATACACTATAGTGTCTATCATTTTGGACCATGATCCACAGTATAATTGCTGCTATCAAGCTTGGGCTCCCTACCAAACAATTGATAATTAGGATTGGAGAAATCTATAAAACAATTGAAGCTTGCTAAAACAAAAATAGGAATACAAGCCAAGAAAATTAAGAAAATGTACACGATATGAAGTGAAAAAAAAAAAAAAAAAAAAAAAAAACCTTCTCATTTTTTCTTGTTTTTCTTTGTGACTTGAGGTTTCTTTTTTGCTTTCTTTGGTTGCTTGCCCCCTCCAGTTTTGCCCTTCTTTTGCTCACCCCCCTAAACAATAAACATGGATCCCAACAACTTAATTTTAACGCCAAAAAAAAAAAAAAAAAAAAAAAGAAGATTATTTCTTTAAATTAAAAAAAAAAATTCATTATGCATACTAATGATTTTTTAGCTTTTCGTTCTGTTTTTCCATTTGTTTCATCCTCAATGGCTTCATTTTGATTGCCTTCAGCAGTCTTTTTGGGCAAATTGTCAGCCTCCTCTTCCGAATCAAATGAAAATCCATCAAGAGTTCCTGAATGGAATATATTCAAGAGAGTAAACATCTTTTACACCTCAAAGAAAAAAGGAGATCTGAAGGAGAAATCAAACCTTCAACCATTGTTTCAGCTTCATAAACATTTGATTGTGGCGTCAAATGGATGAAGTCATTCATGATGGCTTCAATCTGGTGAAAAGACATGGAGGAATAGGTAATTTGAACACATCAACCAAAATGCCTTTTTTTTCTTCGTTTTTATCTTTCCAACCATTTTTATATACAATGCGACATGAAAGCAGAATGCCAGGACTCAAGATCAGAACAGCAAGTAAAGGTGAATTAAAGTTTCTTATTATGCTACACCTATGCCTAACTGCTGGTGCATAAAGGAGGTAGGGAAATTAGTACGCTTGAAGTAAGTCAAAGGTTATGGGTCAATCCATTACAAGCAATGTTATAAAATCTACCAATTTTAAAAGGGTGAATCAACGATTTGGTCCCTCAGTTATTAGCGACTTGTCAATGTAGCCCCTCAATCGCGTATTCATCGATTTGGTCCCCGAAAATAATTGTTTTTCGTCAGTTTAGTCCCTATGGCCGTATTCCGTCAAGACTCAGGCGAGAGCTCCGATTTGCCCTGGGCATTTTAGTCATTTCATGTATTCTTCTTCATTAACTCTGACCAAGCTTCGCTGGAGGGAGCTCCATCTCTTCTCTGCTTGCCGGATGGGTGCTCACTGCTCACTTAAGCTGAGGCCAATATATACACAACATCTTTCCCCTAAAAGGAAGCTACTGACACGGCTGTAACTCTAAGCTTCCTTCAATGGCGGCTTCAACGTACAGCATTTTCCGGCTCCCTCACATTCAACATTTCCTCCGCTCAACACAAGACTTCCCGTCCCACCCATCTTTCTTCCGCCATACTCACTCCCAATGCCCGTATCTACCCCTGCAAACCCCTTGTTTCTAGTTCCACTCCCTCACCATCTCACCGAATAGTCGCCCCTCATCCGCTGGAACGCCGCTGTTAGGCTCACTTTCGCCGGAAGATTCCCCATTTCTAATCCTAAACATAAAAAAACAAATAAAATGTAAAATCCACCCTCCATTTCAAATTTCAACCTTGTCCAAACAGATAAAAGAAATAGTGATTTCCTTTCTTTAATTCTTCTGGGGATGAGAGAGAGAGACGACAAAGAAGAAGGTGAAAGGAAACCTCTCTGTGCCTTTAGAGGGTTAATTCTCGACGAGCAGAAGAGATGGAGATCCCTCCGGCGAGCTTGAGCTTCTCCGGCGAAGCTTGGTCAAAGTTAATGAAGAAGAAGGCGTGAAATGACCAAAATGCCCAGGACAAATCGGAGCTCTCGCCTGAGTCTTGACGGAATACGGCCATAGGGACTAAATTGACGAAAAACAATTATTTTCGGGGACCAAATCGATGAATACGCGATTGAGGGGCTACATTGACAAATCGCTAATAACTGAGGGACCAAATCGTTGATTCACCCATTTTAAAATGAAGTATTATGTGTTCTTCCTTTTCAAGGTGCATGCCGGTATGGCTAGAGCAAATAAATCAACAATGCATAATCAACAAACACACCTTTGCTTCTGATTGACCAAAGCTTACCTACAGCAAGGGAGGAGTGTCAGATCATATACATAAATATATGTATTCATGCATGTATAGAAGACAAGTGGTCAATTTGGAAAAGTCAATGTACTAAATATGGTCAAATTGATAATTGAGAACTAAATGTGAAAATTCCACTATAGGTTTTGAACCAAAACTGGAACTAGTCCTATTTGGAAAAAAGGAAAATACAAAGATAAAGAGGTTTCTGTATTAAAGAAAACATATACCACACAGAATGTCCTGGAAGGAACTATTGTCGTTTTGTATATGGTTCCTGAAATTTCAAACCAGATTTCTAAAATCAGAAAAGCCATGAGTAATAAACCTTGTTGCTTTGCAGAGGAGGGCGTGAAGCATCTATAACTAGAACATATAATTACCACACTGAATCTCATCATACCACCTCAAGAAAGATATTGCTACTTCATGGTTCTACACGACATGCAAATCAAGAACTTTATCATCAGATATTAGAGAAACTTGTACATGCCTTTTAGATCCAAAAGCATTTCATTGCTTCCAGATGGATTATCTGAGATTACAACCCGCCCAACAGCGCCCACATCACCACTCAAATCTATGGAATCACCATCACACTCCACAAGTGCCTTTATGAACAAAAGGAAAAAAACGGTGTCAACAAGCATTAACATGTTAAATCATGGGATATTTGCAGATGACTACTAAGACATTCAATTATTATCAAGAAATATTGAAGTAACATCAAAGTAGCTAGGTCTAAAGGCACCAACATTGACGTCTTTTAGCTCATGCAGAAAGTGGGAGTTGGCTTTTAGAATGCAGGAGAAAGAAAACAAAGGAACACAGATTAATCAGTTAAGGCCTGCTCAGACTAACCTTTAACCTTTGCACTTTCTCAGGAAGTAACAAAGGGAGTCTTGAATATGAAACCTACACAAATAGATCAGAATTCAGAACAACGTTTGGCTAAGTTACTATCTCCAATATCAACCATAATTGCAATAAAAGTACTCTATATCTCACATGTGTTCCATTATGCTTCTCTGGAATATCTTCCTCTAGGACATCAGCATTAGCTTTATTCTCTGCATCTAAATGATAAAATAAATAAACAAGACTTTGGCTTAGAAAAGCTACAGTCTCTAGAAGCTCAATAAGTAAAATTACTTTTTTAAAATGTTAGGGTGACTACAGCCTTATAGGTTCATTCATCATATCCATTACTTAATAAGAATTATAGCAATGTCCAGAAAGGTCATTAATCGCTTCCTTACCCTCATTTGTAGTCTTTTCTACTTTCAGGTCATTAATCGCTTCCTTACCCTCATTTGTAGTCTTTTCTACTTTCTTCCTCTTTTTTGGCGTGTGGTTGTCTTTTTCAGATTGTTTTTTCGGAGATTTCATCTTCAAATCCTCGGTGGGGACAGGTTCTCCATCACTGTCAAGGAAATCTGGATCTTTTGTTCCTTCAGATTTCATCTCTTGAGCTTCATTATGTGCAATTAAGTCTTTATCAAGGATATGGCCCTTTCTTACAGGACTGGTATCAGGACAAGACATGGGGTCAGATGAGAGACTCCAGACTGAATGTTTAGGTTCCTGTAAAAGAACAGTCATCTTTGAGGAGTGCACTAAGATGGTTAAAACTTCAAATGCTGCTAGAAATCTTCCTAGAAAACTGTCATCATCTAGTTAGTTATGTAATGGTTCTGAACTTACCTTGGAACAAAACTAGGGTCCAATAAACTTTAGACAACAAAACCAATAAATCAACGATCATCATATATAAACTAGATTGTTTGTAGTTCATGGAGAGAAAGTTTTATCATTCCCCCATTGCAAGAAAATAGTCAATATCAGCAAACCAAAATCAGCCCTGTTCACAGTATCTACATTTTATATTCCGCAATCCAATAAGCTCAGCATATATAAATTCACAGACTGTAAGGATACATCATCAACAATGATAGGTGAAACTCCATCTATGTGACTACAAAGTTCACTAATACAAAGAACAATTGAGTATAATTGCAAAGCACTGCCTACCTCATGTGAAATAAGCTTCTCTGTAGCTTTTCTCTTAGCATCTTTTCCTGTACAATTAGAGAGTGCATTTATTGTCTTATTCTGCTTTAGCTAAAATAATACGTATTAACAAATTTTAGAAAGCATACCTTGATTTTCAGGTTGACTTTCTCTCTTCCTCTTTCCACCTGGTGTATGCTCCACTCTTGCCTTCTTAGCAGGAGACTTTTTTTTAGAAGGCGTGTAAACCAACGAGTCATTCCCATCCAAATTGTTTTTAGTCTCAACTGTATTGGATTTATCTTTGGAAAACAATTTCCCGAGACTCACTCCGTCCTCATCACTATCATTTGAAGGGGGCTCTGAATCCGACGATAATGATACAGGACTAGGTGCCTGTTTTAGCATTAAAATTCTCAATTACCATCAACAACATTAACATCACACTTCACTATATCCAAACCAAACATATGCATCTGCTCAATTCACAGAACCAAATAAATCATCAACCAAACTAATTGCATTGCATCAAAGAATATAAAATAGTCCAACTCTGGGTGCTATATAATTTGAGACTAGAGCGCATTTTTTACAGGCGCAAAACGAAAGGCAAATCGTTCATAATCCAACTGCATAAAATACAACTGAAGTTTGAAGTAAGCATACATAATACATTCAAATGCCATTATTAGTTCTGTAACAGATATTTCAGCTCTAGCAGAAAAGAAACCAAATTCTATGTGGAAAAGATTACAAGAGAAAATCAATACATTTACCTTGAAAGAACGAAGCCAATCTGGAGATTCTTCTCTTGAGGTACTCATTGTGAGCTTTGAGGAGAAAAATATAAATAAATTTAGCTAAGAATTTGTGTACGGGCGAGCATTTACGGTCGGTTGTTTAGAGTGAGAACTGAGATTGAGGGTAAATCCGAAGCAGCAAGAACGCGATAAGCTTATGAAGAAATTTCTCACAAAACCTTCATACCATAGCGATGTTTTAATTCGTCCGCTTGCTCCGATGAGAAAGAGAATAGTTTACAGGGTGCTTTTGCAGGTTAGGTGTTTTTTTTTCTTTTTTGGTGTTTGGGATACCAAAATGGACACTTTTCTTTGGACATAGTAGGGTATATTATACGAATAAATATACATAAATAAATACAAAACTTATCTATTATAAATACCCTAAATAATAAATAACTTTGCCATGTAATTAATAATTAATTAATTCTTAAAATTTTTCAGAATAAAAAATGTTTAATGTAAAATAATAATTTTTTTTTGAAAAATGCATCTCACATTTATCATGTCTACGTATATGTCAAAAGATTTAAAAAATAATTACATTACATTAAATAAATATATACCATTACGTAATATCATAAAAAGTTTAAAATCTAATCTAATTTAGACTATTAAAAAATATTATATGAATGCACACGATTTGTTCTCACGTTCTCACCTAGGTAAGTATTTTCATTGGAACTCTACTCTCTCTCTCTCTCTCTCTCTCTCTCTCTATATATATATATATATATAGTATGGTAATTATATTTATATAAGGATATCATGCGAAATCTATTTATAAATTGCTATTTCTCTATATTTTTCTATGTATGCATTATTCAATTTATATTAGCAATTTTATTATATACTAGTAGTTGCACCCGCGGTGCACGGCAATATGTATACATATTATAATATATAGTATAATTGTCAAAAATAATTGGATAGTCAACTATTTAAAATTTATTAGACATTATTGAATACTTCTTTGTATATGACATTTGTAGTCGTATTTTTAAATTTTACATTTTCATCACAAATAAGAATTTTTAATCCCTTAAGATTACTAACTCTTGACACTGCTACATACATTTGACCATGATTAAAAACCGGCCTCTTCAAAAACAAACTCACGTTGGATAGTGTCTGCCCCTGGCTTTTATTTATTGTCATTGCATATGACTACATCAGTGGAAATTGCTTTCTTTGGAACTTAAAAGGCAATCTTGGATCAGAAGGTGTTAAGGACATTCTTGGAATTAAGACCTTTGTACCAGCACTTGCCCCGCATAGTATTTGAGCTTCTAAAACATGATCTGCCAACTTTGAAATGATCATTCTTGTACCATTGCACAACTCCAATGAGTGATCAATATTCCTCAAAAGCATAACTGGTGAGCCAACTTTCAGAGTCAATGAGTGATTTGAAACCCCAGAACACCGTAATCCATTTAAAAATTCCGGAGTGTGCAGATCAGCAAGCATGTCAACATTTGAATCAGATTTACAAACCGAATCACAACTGAGATACGTTCTTCCTTCAGCATTATTATAGTCATTCATGTATTCATTTACTGCATCCACAATATCCAAAGTTGGTGCCAAAATAGCACGATCTTTTAGATATGTAATATCTCTGTGGCCACTGCGGAACATAGGGAATGTGCTATCAATAATTGTAGAAATATGATCCTCAACACACGTTAGCACAAATTCTTGAGGAATATTTATCTCACATTCTCCATGCAAAGAATCACCAATTGTTCCATCACCTATATTAGCAATCCACTTTGCAAATTCTTCAATCTCTTGAACTTCAGTATCTTATTGCAATGACCTAAGCCTGAGATTCTTTGTTAGCCTAAATACTTTACAGCTTCTCCAAAGATATGATGCATTTATACTTGCTCCCACAATATCTTGCCTCGTGCCCTTTGGAATGACTGGTAAAATCTGTCTGAGATCTCCCCCTAACACCACGGTTTTTCCACCAAAAGTCATATCCAAGCTTTTTGGATTTTTGGCACGCATGATATCTCTCATAGTACGGTCCAAAGCTTCAAAGAAAAATTTATGCATCATGGTGCCTCATCCCAAATGATCAACTTACTTTGCATGATCAACTGTGCCAAAGGACTACTTTGGCTGATATTGCAAGTTGAATATTCATGAACAGCTATTGGTATTGCAAATCTCGAATGTGCAGTTCTTTCTCCTGGTAGTAGAAGAAAAGCTATGCCACTTGATGCAACGTTTAAAACTATCTCATCCTTTGACCTTAAAGCAGAAGACAATACTCTCCACAAGAATGTTTTTCCCGTTCCACCGTATCCATAAACAAAAAAAAAAAAGGCCTCCCACATTATTCTCAGCATCTTGCAATACATTGTCATATATAGCCCTTTGCTCTTCAGTGAGTTGTTGCACCAAAGTATCATTCTCTTCCCTCATGACATTAATATCATATGCTAATTCCTCTTGTATCAACCGATTGGTGGTTCTAGCATGATTCTCAAAATCCGGTTCTGACATCGACTGAAAGTCTTTCAAACTCTTTCCCATAGCCGAAAGCATTATTTCTATCTCCCTAAGTGCAAAATTCTTTTTCTCATCTTCAGATAAAATCAAATCTGTGATAGTATTATTACTCGCATATTATAAACTTGTGTATAAAAATATATTGTACAACATGAAACTACAAAAACAAAATATTACCTGTAATTCCCAATTGTTCTCTAATCCCGAATTGTGCATCCTCAGACAAATAGTTCCACGCAGCTTCCCAGACAACTTATGGTTTTGCCATTGAGTTTGACATTAAGAGAGTGGCAAAAAATCTTCTCAAATTTACACATGTCGCCCATTGACTTGCTTCTTCTATAGCATGAACATATTCGTTGTCGTCATCTACTAATCCTCTTGCAGAACACGCATCCCTAAAAGATTCGTATTGCACACCATCTACTTTTTTTTTATATCCAAATAACTTGTGGACCCTTTCACTTTATTCAAAAGACATCTCAAATAAAATATCTCACCTGTACCAGGTGGCACATAGAAAACTCTACCTATTGCAAATCCTCTTTTCCTTGGTTGCCATTTCCTAACATCTTTCTTCCATACAAATTTAGTTGGCATTTCAGCATATGTCAGTTATCTGGCAGCAGGGTAGGTTTTATTTGCCTCAAACCATTCTAAGGTTTTATTTGCCTCAAACCATTCTTAGAACATGCTTTGTAAGATTCTTGGACGGCTTAGTATGTTATCAACTAGATCATCATCTGCGAATACGACACTTTCTTGATTTGGCAAGTGAAATCTTAATTGCTCAACCGATGGTGTCCTTAACTGTATATCAAATCCAAATAATCGCCAAGATGCTTCACACGGTGAAATGTACCGACAATCATAGAACATACTTATTTCATCAATAACTTTCAGACAATCTTCCTCGCTGTTGGTTTTGTAAAACTCTGTTGTTACCCTATCATGCCCCTTGTTGACGTACTTATACTTGATTGGACGGGACTGATTACACCATTCCACATTAATATGAGCCCTATACTTTAGCAACAAATGTCTATTGTGTGGTACTACGTACCTATTATCCAACTGAATACCATTGCGCATGACAGAACGACCATTGTCTCGTCTGCGATATATAGGATAACCATCCCCGTCCACAGTTGATAAATTAACAAACTTCTTGGGAAAGTGTTTAGTACATTTACCATTCGCCATACATGGAGAAGCCAACCGTGCTCTCCCGCAAGGACCATGCATCATAAACTCCTCAACAACTTTGAAGTATTCTGGATCTGTTTCTTGATCAGATAACTCAGCTGAAATAATGTTTTCCAGATTTATCCCACTTTGTGCTTGATTTTTTTTTTTATCCAGAAACAAAAGTATATGAGCATGCTGTAGACCTCTTTTTTGAAACTCTATGGTATAGATCACTGTTAACATTGAAAAAGATAACAAATTTTAGAATAGAACTAAATCTCTTGACATTTATATGGTTTAAAAACTGCATCATTAAAATAGTAGCTTATTTTTCACGTACCTCCCATGACTGGCCCAAATAACTTGTTCTTCTAACATTCTGATAGTAGGGCGTCCAACTTCAGTTTGAATATTCTACATATTATGTCAGGACGATCTTCTGGCTTTAATTTTCTATCATTCAAGAAGCGTTGTACCTCAGGCCACTTGGGGTTGCAGGTGAATGTGATGAACAAATCTGGATATCCAACCCATCGACAGACCACTATGGCGTCCTGGTAATTTTGTATCATGTATCTAGCACCACCCGTAAAACTCGAAGGCAATATTATTCTTTTTCCTTGAGTAGTGGGGTCAAGTTCACCTCATGTTAATGCATCATTCAAGAAATTATATGATTCACACCTCAAACTTTTCTGATGTGTCCTTATATATATTAACCTTCCGGACTCAACCATTGTATAGGCATCAACCAGAAATTGTTGAATAGCCTTTTTGCATGCAATAAAGTTGATATTTCCGAGATTCTAGATTGGATACGGTATGAAAAATATTCTCTAGGGCTTATCCTTTGACGTCCATTAGCTGTGTTTCCTCTTAATGTTGAGAAGGGAATGTCCTCCCTATAACCGTCTTCACCATAAGGAAACAATAAAGGGTACTGCATTAGCAAGTAAGCAGGATTTAATTCAGTAATTCTTTACAATAGACCGCTCTTTGTTTCCACCAAAATGTCGCGTTCTCCAATATTGGTATCGATATCACCAACAATCAACGCAACAACTTTTGAAACCTGTGGCAAATTGTATGTTCTCGCATCCTTTGATCTCTTGCCAAGCAATTTTATCTTAACCTCGGCCAGTGGATTCTTTTGTAGTTCATCTCGTATCATGCAAAATGTTTTTACCAACACATTCTTGTCATCCAAAACTTGTTGAATAGCATTAACAATTTCCACATGGATGTCATTTTGCTGACCATCTTGCCTAAAAATTGAAAGGGTCAATAATAAGAATTTTAATCAAAGAACACTTTAGAAATTGCATTAAATTTAAAAATAAAAGGCCACACACTTACCTTACAGAATTGACACGATTGCCTAATTCATTATTGGTATCATAGATATACAGCTGTGCGAAATGTGGTTTTTTACCGTCTACCGGCAAGAAACTACCAATGTAATGGAAGTTTTGGCCATTTATACGGAAAATTGGTGGACCACCGATTCTGTTCACGGTTCGGTCTATTTTACTACCCATAGACGTGAAGCAGAACATACTATTGTATGTTCTAATGTTGTGCAGAAATTGCTTGGTTTTTTCTCCTTCTCCAAAAAAAAAAGATCATATATCACTTGTGGTGGCATCATCATTTGTGGCAATTGAACCTTACCATTGTTGCAACACAAGTTATATTTTTGGGGGCCGTGATTATCTGTTTTGTGTGTCCTTTCTTCGTACCAAAAAAGCGCTCCACAGTGTTGACATGTTATAGTTGCATCACCAAGATCTTTGTATTCCACTAAGTTGATAATTCAAAACCAATTATTTTCATTATAACATATGAATTAGAAGAACGAATAATATTATACATACCAGTATTGTAAGCAGTCGTTTCTGAAACTTGAGACGTATTTGCTTGTTCATCACCTGATTGGTTAAAATTTGAAATTCCGACTGTCGACTGCATTAGTAATGTAACTTGGTTTGTGCACGATGTCTCGTTGCATTTTTTTGTACCTACCATGTACATAAATCATCTTATCAATAACGATTTTCACAATTAGTTAAAAAATTGAAATGACATTGTAATTTGTAAAAAAATAATTACTTACCATTTGCACTTTCTTGGATATGTTGTTGTGTAATTGGTGAGAATCCTACGTAGAATATATTATATTAGTTTCCCAAAAATAATAATCCGCTTCGTCGTAAGAACTAAATATGACTGAAACAAAGAATTACCCCATTAAATATTTGGAAAATACTATAATTTAATATTAAACGTACTAAAATTGTCTTGAACGGTTTTTGAAATTAGATCCATATTGGAAACTTCTTCAAAATCTTGAAACAAATCTCAGTTGACAACATTACACTGGATAACAGCTTTACCCTTATCCTGCATGTCCTTTTGTTGCACTTTGTGTTACCTAATTAATTTATAGTTTACAACTTAGCTGGCATAAAAAAATACATTTATTAAGCAACTAAACTAATATAAAGAATACTTACCATTGGATATATCCTGTAGAGGTGGTCGTGGGCTGTCGTAGCCGAGGAGATGAGGGGCTGTATGGTGTCAATACAACTACCGAGAAGTGCACTGACAATGATTTGGTCTTGAAGATACCAAATTAGATGGGCCGGGTTAACGGCAGTTTGAGCAGTATCAGTGAATTTGGCGGGTTCCGTGGTGGTACCATCGATGTAACCCAGAAGATTAAACCCAATAAGTGTGGAGTGGACTTGACGTCTCCACACTGGGAAATTCGTGGTATTGAGTTTAACGTGAAAGTTTGTAGGGGCATTTAGTTGGATTATATCGTTTGTGGCTGTAGTAGTGGAAGCCATGTGGGTAGAGAAAAAAAACTTCGTAGGAGATTCAAGGCTCTTGATACCATGTAAAGATTATAAACTATACTTTATTGATGTAAACTAATGAGCTATAAATAGTGTACAAGAGAGGGAGAATAGTAGGAGGTTGTAACAACTTGTTCAACACACCTATTCTACAGGAACATAACTACCACAAATATAAAGAGATAAAATGTCAGTCACACATATCCTTAACAGTAGGTACCTTTTATATAACATATGTAACATTTTTAATGACTACTGTTTCAAATTTGTAACTGGAATAAAAACAATTAAGTAATTCCCCAATTACTAAAAACTAACCATTAAGTATATCGCTTGTTACACTGGAAGAAAATGACTTTCGTCTTCCTAACACAAAATGCCTTGATTTACTGTTGCTTGTCGTATATTCCATGCTTTATGTACTAATTTGTATATTTAAAGATTCTTTATTAACTGAAAAGACATAACATTTTTGTAATATGTTATAACCTGTTAATAAAAGGAAATGACATTTTACTAAATTTGAATTTGGTAACATTAAATGGTTTACCTGTTGTAAGAGCACTTTTTGGTCTATCATTTGAATTAGAGTATGGTTGTGGTGTGTATTCCATTTGTGTATTATTAGTATTCTATTTTAGAATGGTATTGTGGTTCTCTACATTTTCTGCGCACAAAAAAAAAATTGTCAGAAATGATAGATGAATTAAAATCGTGATTACATTAACAATGGTCCACACAATACCGTGTAACATAAATAAAAATGCAATGTTGAAAGGGTAACATATTTAAACCCTGAATGTAAATAATGTACATTTATTAGTAATTTAAAATGTATTTGATATTCACGGTCCACACAATTGTGTGGATCATGATGCACACAATAATTCAACATGAAATTCACCATTTGAATGCATTAGCCAATCTTTTTAAAAGATTTGAATTATTTTTGCAGGTTAGGTTGCAAACAACCCCAATTCATATAAAACTAAAATATTAAAATTCCTATATATGTTTAGCCCAAACTATGGTCCAGAATTTAGCCCAAACCCGACCCAAGAGAGAGATAAGAAATGTCGAGAACGAAATGTTCTCGACATTTCTGATCTGCTATCTCTCTCTGTCTATTGTTCTCTAAGTCTATTCTCTGTCTACTGCTCTCTAAGTCTACTCTCTGTCTACCTTCCACTCATACTAGCGTTATCGTCCTCCTCATTCTTCTTTAGATTATATAATAATCTAAGTTGGTTTGCTTTCGTTGTCGAAATCGCGATTAGAACGATTCTTAATTAGTAAGGTTTCCAGATCTGGAAACATAGAACCCTAATATACAACTCTCGATCTACGTTCATTCCTTTGCTATGTTTCGTCTTCTTTTTTTTTTTTAGATGTAGCTAGTTCTCATCAAGGAGAAATCTGAGTGGATCAACCATCATCTGCAAATCAGTGAAAACTAAGGTAATAATTTCATTAGCCGTTTTCTAGGGTTTTCTTAATTTGTTTGAAATTCATGTATTTTGTTTTGAGATTTCGAAATCCATGTATAATAACCTACTTTATTTGTTAGATTTGACTGTAATTTGAATTTTTTTTTGCATTTTTTGTGAGTTTATTAATCTAGTCCGTGTAAATATTAGGATTTATTAATTTCGTATTTGATGTGAGTTTTTTAGTCCTCTAAAATTAATAGAAAGAGATACAGTTGTATATGACTGCGTTTTGGATGGTTTAAATTATATTCATCGTATGGTTCGTCTTCTCTATGTTCTTAGTTATCACTACTTCCACAATTCTTTATATGACCCTAAAATCTGTTTTTTTTTTTTTTTTTAATTACTAAACAGGTTGGAGTTCGAAATATGTTTACATACCAAAGATCGGGTATCTGGAGTCTATCTATATCAGGAAATGTGACATTTAGCAAGCATCCGATTAGGTAAGCAGAACATAATGTATGCAGTGAAGTACGTGCAGTGAGGTAAGCTTTAAATAAAAGTTTTTATAGTGTAGACAATACCTTTGTTGTCCATTATCTGCTTCCTTTTGCTCCCTATTATTGTAGAAGAATTTATTTTTCTCATTTGATATGTTTTTTGTATGTTCCAATTGTGATTTGTGATTGTAGTTGTATTATGCATAGTTTCTACCAATTAAATGCTTTATTGTGTGTTTGTCATTAATGTTTTGACATGGCCTACAATGATTATGACTCTTCAGTTTTTTTTGGAAAAACAACAATGCCAATTACTTTTCCTGTAATTGAATAGACATGTTCCCCCTTATCTTTTTTATATTCTTCTTTTTACATTGGTTACTAACAGTGTTTTTTAGCCTTTGGCAAATAATGAATCGTTATTTCTGATGCCACTATTTAATCAGTGAAATAGCAGTTGAATACATGATTATGTTCTAATTGTGTAGGCAGATTTTGAGTTATTTAATACATTGTGCCACATTAAGTAATAAGCTGTGGATAAATTGGCTGTGTGTTCCCCATTTATGTTTTGCTTCAGCTTTAGACTTTCGATTAATGGCCTTCTTTTTTTTTAGTTTTGTTTTTCTGAAATGTGTCAGTTACGTTTTTGAGATGTAATCCCGATGTATTTGTGCATCGGTTTATCTGAGATTTTGTTACATGTTTTCTAATTAAATACTATTCCCACCACTAGCTTTCTAATTAAACATCATTTTATCTGAGATTTTGTTACATGTTTTCAAGAGGCACATATGGTGGGACGGTTCTTAGCTTTCTAAGTTTAATTTTAGATTAGATTATATATTATGTAATGGCAAGGGATGAAATGATGTTTCTGATCCCAAAAATACAATGATATTATTCAAGTGTTTATTTTTTCGTTTTGTAATGTCATCAACAATAGTCCCAAAAATTTCAATTACATTTACCAAATCAATTTATTTTGATTTCCGATTTTTGACTCTGTAATTAATGTTTATTTAAAGGTCTATAATTTATCAGTATATACCTTATGTAAAATAATTTTACTTCTATTTGTTTTGATTTCTATGTTTATGCTTTATTAGAGTTAGGTCTGAATTTGACTTCAGAAATTGTAATCTATTATTAGAGTTAGGTCTGAATTTACCAAGTCAATTTATGTTTTTTTTTTCTTGGACTATGTAAGTAATGTTTTTTAAAAGGTCTAGAATCTAACACTATATACACATTGTTAAGAATCTGTACAATCTGTAAGAATGTTTATAGTTTTTATTTGTCTTTGTGGCAAATTATGGTTTAATTTAGTTAGGTATCAAATTCAACACATAAATTGTAAATATATTTTCAATTGATATAATCAATTTTAATTTTTAAGTTATGTTAATTTAAAGACGTAGAATATATGACTATCTACTTATATTCTGATCAATCTATTATTTTGGTTAGAATTTTGTCCTTAAAACACATCACTTAAACACAGAAAGTGAATGTTCACTTTATTTTATATGTAACTTTTTTTTAATTAAATCATTGGCTGTGTTTGCTTGATTAAATGTTATCTGTGCAATATTAATGTTTCAGTATTTCATAAAATTTAATTACATTTTAACTTGACCAAGTTAATTTTTAAATTTAAGTAATGTTGATTTAAAGGTCTAGAATGTAGGACTATACATATACTCTGATAAAAGTATTATTTTTGTTTTAATTTTGTACTTAAAACACACAACTTAAATCCAGAAAGTGAATGTATATTTTATTACTTTAAATTTTAGTTTTTTTTTTTTAATTACAACATTGGTGTGTTTGATTGATTAAATGTTATATGTGAAGTTTAATGTTTTACTATTGTCAGAGGTTACTCTTTTTTGGTACTTTGCTAATGATGATATTTAAACTGTGTGAGTTTTAAAGTAAAATAGCAGTCTGTATACAGTGTAAATAATGAGTTTTATTACATTAGATAGAGTCTAATTTAAAATACAGATTTAGTACTTGGATAGACATTTAGCAGATGGCTATAATTTAAGAATTGAAAACCATTGTGTGGCACACTGCTTGATTGTGTTTGCTTCCTTAACTGAGTGTGATTGTGTTTGCTTCCTTCTTGTCCTGCATACATTTTCATATATCTAACAATAGAAACTAATAAACAGATATTTATGAATGTTTATAAAAAATAATAGGTAAATAACAAAGGAAAAGAGTCTAATCATAGATTCAAACAAAATGAAATTGTTCAACACAAACACAGTCAAATTGAGCAGGGCTAGTGATCAGTTTAAAAAGATAAAAAACCACACTAATGTGGTAATAGTCTGTAGTCTCCCAGATCTTTGGGTCCGTTTGGAAAGCAGGAAAATGACTTCTGGAAAATGGGTCATTTTCCAGAAAACATTTTCATTTCCGGTGTTTGGTTGCATTCTGGAAAACTGTATTGGTGTGTTTGGTTTATTTTTTGGAAAATGAGTAGAATTATAAAATTAAACATTTATCAACACATCAAAAAGTCATAACCAACTCCTAATCAAGAAACTAATGATTTATTAATTAAGAATGCTTAAACTAAATACAGTAATAAAATAAAAGTCAAAGAAAGCTTTGTGAGTGTTGCTGCTTAGAAGAGTCAGGAAACACCACAGCCACCGCCGAATGAATTTCTCCTCCTCCTAGGAAATTCGCTGCACCAAAGCAGAGAACGGAAGAAGTTCTGCCGCACGCTGAACAAGGATTATTCGCCGCCACTGGAATAACTCGTTGCCGACACCGCTGAGGACCAAAATCAATTGTTGCCCAGAACACATTTACGACGGAAATCGCCACAGACGGTAATCACACAACCTCACCCGCTCCTTTGTAATTTTCTGATGAAAAACGATGATAGCAGCTGCCATGGCGGAAGAATGGGTTGTGCAATCTCCCATCTGATTCGACCATTTTTGTTGTTGATTGTAGAAAGAAAATGAAGAAGATTTGGGAGAGGAGACAATGAAGACCGAGGGTTGTGTCTTGTGTGTGGCTCCGGAAAATGACTTTTGCCCCAAAAAGGGGGAAGTTGTTTTTCAGAAAACATAACCATTTTCCCCCTTGACCAGAAGTCATTTTCAGTTGACTTCCATTTTCCATGCTCTCCCAAACATCAAAAACCCGGAAAATGATTTCCAGAAATCATTTACCGGGTTTCCAAACACAGCCTTAAAGTTTTTCTTGTTTCACAGCCACAGTTTTTCCCTTCTTGCTAGAGGAGGAGAATTGGTCCATAAGCAATGGCTTCACACCATTAGACTCTTCAGGTTCATTGTCTAGCCTTTGAGACTGTTGTATATTTAATGGACTGTTGTCTGTTGACCTCATTTTCTCTATTTGAAGCTTCCTGTATATTAAAATAAAGTTTAGTCTAAAACATGTCAAACATAGGATTAAAAATGTAAAAATTGATTTGACTTTAGTAACAATAACAACATGATCTGATTCCTCCTCTTCCTCCTCGTCCTCATCTATCATTTTTTATATCAAATCCTTGTCTTGGTCTTCAATCAGTTTAGAACAATATGCTGAGACTAAGGTTTCATCCCTTAGAACTCTCATAACAGTGTAGGCTGAATTAGCTCCCTTCATAAACTCCATTTTTAATGATATCTTAAATATCATTCTCATACCAACAAATGATTCCAATTCTTTTGGAATGTCAGAAACCTAACATACAGAAAATAGCATACTTTTAAAAAAGACAAATACAAAAAGACTTTATATGTATGTGTTAAATTTAAAAGTAATGTAACTTTACCTTATTATACTTTGTGTACAAACTGTGTGCTGGGATACCAACTAATTCAGAACACTTTGACCCGATACCTGACCATTCCTTCTTTATATTTCTTATCACAGTTTGTACAAATCAGATCACCTGCTTGTTCATAAAGCTTTCTGTTACATCCTGGTGACATGCAAGAGATGTACATCCATCCAAAAGAACCTTCAATGGCCACATTTCAACAGGTACATAGAATTCCCCATTCTACAATTTTTTTGAAATTACTTGGTTACTTTGTCGTATATAATCTATCTTATTTAATCTATAATCAGTTTTGTGGACTGTATTCATGGTTTTTAGAGCTATAGAGTTCAACCTGCTTCTTTTTCAATAGATCAGCTACTGTAGTTAGGGCTGTGCAAAAACCGACCCACCCGAAAAACCCGACCAACCCGAACCCGAATATACGCCCTTTGAGGGAATCCAAACCCGAACAAGGATACCCGAACCGAGAACAATCCACAAAGCCGGTTAGAACGAGGCGGGTTGGGGGTTTTAAAATCCCCCCGAACCCGTCCGACAACCCGAATTAGGGTAAGACTTCGTATACCCTAAGGTATACAACGTCGTGTAAGCGGTGTATATATGTTCCGTTAGAAGGAAACCCTAGTCATTTGTGCAGCTTCCTCGTCTTTCTTCTGACTTCTGAGAACTCTCTAGTCTCGTTCTCTCGTGAGTCTCGTCTTTCTTCTCTGAAATCTGAAACCCTAGTTAGTTCTTACTTCTTTCTTCTCCACTCTCCAGTTCTCTGACTCTGTGAGACTCTAAGTTCTCTCTTTCTCTCTGAGTTTCTTCTAGAGTTGTAGACTTGCTCAGTTAGAGACTGAGAGTGTGAGTCTCCGGTGGAAGCTAGCTAATATTGTTCGGTGGAAGCCCTATTCTGGACGACTGGTGGTCGGTGTGGTGGATTGTAGATTGCTGTCACGGTCTCACGGATTTGAAGCCCTTTGTTCTCGGGGGTTTGATTTGGAGAAACGAAGTAATCTCTAAACCCTAATCTTAGACATACTTAGATTATACTGTTATATATTGTGATACGTTGTTGTTAGTTGTGATTCTATGATTCTGATGACTGTGACAATGTGAATCTGTTGAGAAGTTCTGGATTGCATGTCACTTGTCCCTTATTTGTGAATTTTTGATCCTTTGATTAGGGTTTCTATGATTATGTGGACTGTGACAATGTCAATCTGTTGAGAAGTTCCAGGTTGCGTGTCACTTGTCCCTTATTTGTGAATTTTTGATACTTTGATTAGGGTTTCTATGATTCTATGGACTGTGACTTTTTAGAATCACTTAGTTGTGATTGTATGATTTGTCTGTATTGTTTGTGGAAGCCCCTAAGTCCCTAACCCCTGTTGGTTGTTGGATGTTGCCTGTGTTGGTGAAAATGGTGGAAGCCCCAATTGTAACTACCAACTGTGAAATCCAGTAAAATGATGAATGTACACTTCAGGCTTTCAGGTTCTTGATTTCTGGATTTCTTTGTCACTTTGTGTGATTAATATGATACTGTGATTGTATCCCTGTATGCCTGTATGTTACTATGTTTATAACTTATAAGTTATAAGTTTATGGATGTATGACCCTTAATAGTTAATTCCTTAAAGTCCCAATTATGAAATTTAGAAAAATGATGAAGTTATGAAGTGTCTGTCTTCTGATTCTGGATTTCTCTACTTCTCTTAGTTGTCTGTGACTATCTGATTTTGTTCAATATGTTTCCCACTTTGTGGTGACCACTATACTGATAGTATTCCATTTACTTAGATGGAAAATATCATAGAGTCTGGAAGTCAACCTTCTAAATCTTCAATTGATGGGTCTACAGTGGTGGAAGCCCAAACTGTTGACACAAATAATCAACAGAATGTGCAACCTACTACTGCAGTTCCTGAGAAGAAGAGGAAGATTGTTGAGTCCAAATCACCAGTGTGGGATCATTATGAAAAAATTAAGGATAATAATGATGTTACTATCAAAGGCAAGTGTATATATTGTGCCAAAATTTATCAATGTCAAGCTAAAAAGCATGGTACTACCTCCTTGAGAAACCACATGTTTAGCTGTCTGAAAAACCCCACTCTAAAGACACTAGACAATCACTGTTAACCTTTCAAGCTATTACAAATTCTGATGCATCTCCTCCTACTGTTGGTGAGTTAGGAACTTGGGTCTTTAACCAGGAAGCTATTAGGAGGGCCTTGGTTGAAATGATTATAATAGATGAACTGTCTTTTAGATTTGTGGAGGGTCCAGGGTTTAGGAAGTTCATTCTGGTGGTTTGTCCTAGGTTTAAGATTCCATCTAGATGGACAATTAGTAGGGACATCAATCTGATTTATGAAGAGGAAAGATTGAAGTTGAAATGTGTTTTTAGGGGGAACACTCAAAGAGTCAGTATTACAACTGACACTTGGACTTCTATTAAGAGAATTAACTACATGGTAGTGACTGGCCATTTTATAGATGAAGAGTAGAAGCTTCATAAGAAGATTATCTCATTTGTCCCTATTACATCACGTAAGGGTGAGTCTGTTGCAAAAGTCCTTGAAACCTGTTTGCTTGATTGGGGGATTAGGAATGTGTATAGAATAACAGTAGACAATGCTTCATCTAATGACATTGCTATAGGTTTTTTAAAAAAGAAATTGATGTCTTGCGGAACATCTACTGTGAAGGGCAAGTATATTCACATGAGATGTATTGCCCATATTCTGAACCTTGTTGTCCAAGATGGCCTGAAACAATGTGATGCTTCTGTGAAGAGGGTAAGGGAGGCTGTAAGATATGTGAGGAGTTCACCTGCTAGACTTAAGAAATTTAGGGACTTGGCTGAGTGGAATGGGATTGAACAGAAATCTTCTTTATGTCTAGATGTTCCAACCAGATGGAACTCTACATATCTTATGTTTCAATCTGCAATTACATATGAGAAAGTGTTTGAGTCACTTGAAGAAAGTGATAGTTCCTTCAAATCAAATTTGTCTGATTCTGTTCCTAATTTTCTTGATTGGGAGTCTGTGAAGAGTTTGGTGGAGATCTTGAAATGTTTTTATGAAATGACAATAAGAATTTCTGGTTCTTTATATGTCACTTCTAACACTTTCTTTTTTGAATTTTCTGATTTATACTGCATCTTGAATGGAATGGTGGAAGCTGGAGGGTCTGTGAAACTGATGGGAGAAAATATGAAGGCTAAATTTGAGAAATATTGGGGGGATATAGATAAAATGAACTTGATGATATTCTTTGCAAACATTCTAGACCCCAAAGACAAGTTAGAGTACATGGCAACACAGATGAATCACATGTATGGTGAGGTAAAAGGTAAACCCTACTATGAGAAAGTGATTGCAGCCTTGAAAGAGTTGTTTAATGATTATGCTGCCTCTACTCCTGCTTCTTCCACTACTGGTTCTGTCAGTACTCCTATTGATTTTTCACAGTCTACAGTTGGGAGGCCCCAACATTTGTTAAAGTCACAGATTAAGAAACAAAGATTGGAGAGTGGGGGAATGAAAAAAACAGAGTTAGAAATTTACCTTGCTGAGGCAATAGTTGAAGAGGAAACTTCTTTTGACATACTTAGATGGTGGAAGTTGAATGCTGAAAGGTTTCCTATCCTTTCTAAGATAGCTAGGGATGTTTTAGCTATACCAATATCTACTGTTGCCTCAGAATCTGCCTTCAGTACATCTGGGAGGATTTTGGATCCTTTTAGGAGTTCATTAACTCCTAAAATTGTGGAAGCTTTGGTCTGTACTCAGGATTGGCTTAGGCTACCAAATACCCCCTTATCAATTGAGGAAAATCTAGAGGAATTGGAGAGATTTGAACAAGGTAACACAGTCTATTCTAATTTTTTTTACAATTTGTTATTTCCTTATAATTTTTACATTCTATTCTAATTTTTTGTTGTTGCAGAAATTGGTACTGATGGTTTCTCGACTCTTAATCTCTGTAGAGCCTCTGTTTTCAGCTATTTCGTAACATCTAACACACCTTACTCTTATTGCTTTCTCCCTATCTAGGGGGCCAATATCTTTTACAGCAACATACATTGGCATGGTTTCTTTGCAGATATTTTGGTTTTTTTTTTTTTTTCTAATTGACAAGTGATTCGAACTGAAGATAGGGTGAAGTTGGGAGTGGATGTCTCCATCGACAGAGGCTTATATACAATGTAAAACTGGATTTCAAAATCTATGATGTTATCTTGGAAGCATGAATGGTCATGGAGACCTTTCAGTTTCCAAGAGCATGGTGATCAGACATTACATCATTGAGTCTCTTTAGTATGAGTCTATTTATATTTATTTATTTTAGATTTGAGAAGTATGTTTTCGAAGCAGTGTTTAATATGAACACTCTCTTTAGAAGTGTGTAATTATTAGAAGTCTATTTAAATTGCTTTATTTTACTTGGTATTATCAAAAAGTAGCCGGCAAAATTAAAGTGCACGCGTTAAGCTTTGTTTAGCACCATTTAGTGTAGAGTTTTTTTTTTGTGGACATAAAGTGACGTCGTTTTAATTGAGCGGGAGAATTTGTTAAGCAGAAACTTAGTGCTTTATTATAATGATAGATAGTAAACTTAACTTTATTAGTCTAATAACACAATGCACATAAATAATAATATTATCTTAAACATATATTACAACAACATAACTAAAATGTTCATAAATTTTTGTCTTGTGCATCGCACGGGTATCATATTAGCATAAGTTTGTCAACCTGTATTTAACATATATTACGTCAATATTACAAACCTATATTTAACACTTTAATCTTACTATGGTAATTAAACATCTCTATCTCTATACATATTAAAGCAAATGATTAGGGAAAAATTTTTCCCTCCAAAGTGTGAAAGCATTTATTGTATTCACATTACTTTATAAATTCATGTAATTTTAATTACAAATCAAATGAACATTAACATAACATGTCTATATCATTAATTTATAAAATATTGCATATATATTATATATTACACATTATATATTATATCTCTATCTCTTCTCTTATCTTCTCTATATCTCTATCTCTATCTCTATCTCTCTCTCTCTCTCTCTCTCTCTCTCTCTCTCTCTCTATCTATATATATATATATATATATATATATATATATATATATATATATAATTATTATTACTATTAGTATATATTAAAGCAAAATGATTAGGAAAAAATATTCCCGAATCATAATCATCATAAATCTAAAAACATAATAAGTCTCAATCAAAGTTACATCCCTCATTTATGTCCATGTTTTTAATGCTAACCATTTTGTACATTGTGCTTTTAGAGCTGTACTATACAATTTTTTGGACAAAAATACCCTTACCGTTATAACTTCCGTTATCTTTTCCATTACTTTTACCATGCACATGCATCTACCATATCTTTTCTTATATTCTTTAATTATAGCAAACCGACTCAAACTCATTTTACCCAAAATTGTTGGCCTGTTCCAAAGCTCGTTTATCCCAGGGAAACAGATTACTGACAACGTAATAGTGTATCAAGAAGTGATGCATTCCATGTGCGTTAAAAAAGGGAAAATGGGGCTGATGGCAATTAAAATTGATTTAGAAAAGGCGAATGACTGCCTTTCTTGGAATTTTATTAATGATACTCTTTTTAATGCAGGTTTTAACAAGGATTGGACGCGCATTATTATGGAGTGTGTGCAAATGGCAGCTGTGTCTATTGTGTGGAACGGTGTGCGTTTGCCACAATTCTGCCCAGGTAGGGGCATTCTTCAAGGTGATGCAATGTCGCCCGCCCTTTTCATCCTATGTATGGAATGCCTAAGCCAGAGTATCTCATTAGAAGTGGACGAGGGCGGGTGGAAAGGGGTTCGTCTCTCGCAAGCTGGGCCTGTTTTATCACATTTATGCTTCGCTGATGACATGGTCATGTTCTCGGAAGAAAATTTGGAGCAGGTAACGGTGATCAAGCAGTGTATGGTGCGGTTCTGTGCAACATCTGGCCAGAAGATTAGTCTAAGCACGTCTCAGGTTAATTGATTGGAGATAAATTTAAAATTCAGAATCAATATTTACATGAACATCTACACCTACTTCAATACTATAAATAAATTAAACCATCATCCACTGGACCACAACCAATACTACAATTATGTTTTGGTCGTGGCTGGAATTGGGAGGATGATTGTGGCTAGAGTAGGGAGAAGAATATTTCTGGGAGTTTAGATCTCTTAATAGAGCTTTATACCGTGCGATCTGGGGAAGATGAATCAAGAAATGCGCAACATGAAGAAAAAGCTGAGGATAAAAATCATACCATGCTTCTGAACCTGGGGCTTCGATTCTTGGAGCTGTTCTTTCTTGGAAGTAGAAGAAACTGTTAGCCGTAGCTCATGAACGCGAAGAAGAAGAAACAGCTTATGTAAAAAGACTATTTTGCCCTCATGAAAAAAAATTTAAAAAGGTTTAAGTTTTTCCGACCAATTTCTACCGGTGATTTGGCCGGAATGACCAAATCTGCTAAAAAAAACATAGTTAAAGGACTAAATTGTTAGTTTTAAAAGTCATGAAACGAAATTAACATGCCTCCTATAGTCATAGGACCAAAAATATAATTTGCTCATTTGTTAAATTAATAATAGTCCGTGCATCGCACGGGACACTTACTAGTAGAGAGTAAAGACAAAAATTCTAGGGAAAAGAATAATAGTTTCATTTCACTAGCATCCATATGCATATTACAAATCTATACTATAATTAAAAACAAAATCCTATTTACTTGATTTTCCACTCAAACAATAGTAAATAGTAAAGGTAAATTAAAAAAGGAACATAAATATTTCACAATAATACTCTACATCATCATCAATTAAAAATGGAACAAAAATTAGGTAAATTGAAAAAAGAAATAAATATTAATAATTGACTGAAAATTAAAAATGAAAAAAAAAAGAAACGGAAATTAGGTTAATTGGAAAAGGAAATGAATATTAATAATTGATTGAAAATAAAAAATGATCCATAATTAACTAAAATGAAAAATAAAATAATCAGATCATTGCATTTTAATTTTCACAATAATATTAGACAGTATAATAAATCAAACCGCAATTATATCATAAATCTTTCATAATTTTAAACAATGGAACGGAAATTAAAAATGAAATGAAAATTAATAATTGAACAAACATATTTAAATAATAATAATATTCTACATCATCTAGTAAAGGTAAATTAAAAACGGAAAGAAAATATTTCAAATAATAATATTTTACACCATCAATAGTAAATGCATATTTTAAACAATAGTAAATATAAATTAAAAATGAAACGGAAATTAAAATGGAACAGAAATATTTCAATAAAAATATTCTACATCATCAATTAAAAATAGAATGGAAATTAGGTAAAAATATCACTGCATCGGATATTCTAATTGACTAATTGAATGAAAATAAAAAAGAATAATTTACTGAAAATGAATCTGATATTACTAATGGATAAAAAATATAAAAGAAAATGAATATTAATAATTGACTGCAAATAAAAAATGATCCATAATTGACTAAAATAAAAAAAAA
Source organism: Ipomoea nil (assembly GCF_001879475.1). NCBI lineage: Eukaryota > Viridiplantae > Streptophyta > Magnoliopsida > Solanales > Convolvulaceae > Ipomoea > Ipomoea nil. The sequence continues at coordinate 630,105 of NW_017617109.1, read as the reverse complement.
AAATTGTGATCATTGCATTTTAATTAAAAATGGAACGAAAATTAAAAATTGGACGGAAGTATTTCAATAATAATATTCTACATCATCAATACTAAATGCATATTTTAAACAATAGTAAAGTTAATTAAAAATAGAATGAAAATATTTCAATAAAAATACTCTATATCATCAATTAAAAATGAAACGAAAATTAGGTAAAAATATCACTGCATCTAATATTCTAATGGACTAATTGACTGAAAATAGAAAAGAATAATTGGCTGAAAATGAATCTGATATTACTAATTGACTGAAAATATAAAAAGATCACTAATTGACTGATATTCTACCATTATATATTTTCACCGTGTCACCCATCCTGATGGACTGAAGGTGTTAGCTCTAAATGAAGATGGACAAAATTGTGTTGCTACTACCAATGTTGTTTACAAAGAGGTTTCAATAATATAATGTGTAAATACAATCGGTGATATTATGTTTTTTTAAATGGCAAAATTACTATATATCTAGACAAAAAATATATATTTTCATACAAATGAATTAGAATATCAATTCATTCTTATAACTGAGTTGCTAGAGAACGAACACATTTGCCTAATTTATAACAATATTGAACAATGATAAATAAAATCTCCAAAGTTACAGCACTGAATGCGTACATCTACACATTAGCTATTAATTTGAACAATTATTTGCACAAATTCAAGCTATGATAACATAAAAACACATAAATGATCCAAACCGATTCCATTGCACTATATAATATTTGATGTTCTAATTTAGATAATTATATATCGATCAAAATACTCTTAATATATTACAACAAATTCATTCCGTGCATCGCACGAGGCAAATACTAATTTAAATGAAAAAAAAAATCGTTATTTTGAAAGAGTACCTGCTTACCAAATTACGGTCTTGAGTCTTTTATATCGCTATTTTGCACCATGATCGCTCGGTAGGAAGTTACCATTGAGAAAATTTACTTCACTACGGGAAACACCGAATTCATGATAGAGAATGCTTTATATCCTGGAGACATTATACTTTTTAGACATGTTGTTTTCTTCACTTTTGAAATTTTTTTCTACTATGGCTACAACAGAGCCACCTAGTGAGATAAAACTAGAGTCTAATCGTTATGGAGAATACATAACATCTCGCCATTATGAACAAGGTAATATTACACTTATAATCCATGAACTATAGATTATACACTTAACTAGATATAAATTTTGGTTCAAATGAGAACATAGCTTCCTGCGGATTGCACCATTAGGTATGCATAAATACACCACATAGTGTTCGAAAATACACCAGAATGAAATTCCACAAAATGCACCACACACCAAAAAAAAATGCACCACACATAATGGTGTATTTTTAGACACTTAATGGTGCATTTATGCCAACCTAATGGTGCAATCCGCACCGTCCACACGAGAAGCACTGTTCACACAGGAACCTCACCCACTACATATATTAATTTTTTTTTGTTATATTTTAGACCAAATAACTGGGAGATGTCCGATATCCCACCATCCTTTTCATTTAATATACTACAAAGACGACATCGTTCGTGGTATATTGATTCTCTCAACCTTCAGCAGTAAGAAACAATATACATTAACGTATACATTCAACTTCATTCAAAACGATATTTTTATTTACGAACTTCTTCTTACATTTCTCTAGCATGCTTTCTTGTGTACATTTATCAACACCTCCGACGTCTTCAATAACACTTTAACAGCTAATTGTTGAAAAGAAAAAAAAAAAAAAAAAAAAAAAAACTAGAGCTCTACTTTGATGCAACATTATTCACGCAATTGTGCGAGGAAATAGCAATATATAATGTTTAGAATATTTATCCATGATGGTCGATTGAGAATATTACATTCATTCTTCCAACTGAACATGAACCATATCCATGATGGTCGATTGAGAATATTACATTCATTCTTCCAACTGAACATGAACCATATCCATGATGGTCGATTGAGAATATTACATTCATTCTTCCAACTGAACATGAACCATAGAGGCTAGACCGGTGGGTTGCTCCTACACTGTCGCTGGTGAAACTCGATCCCTGGTCATTCTTCCAAAGTTTCACCTCTATGACCAGTTGAGCTACCCATGCGGGTAAAATATTACATTCATGACAACATGTATGGTGAACTTAACTTGTTAAATGAATCATAAATATGAACACAACAATTTATCACTTTCTTTTATTTGCAAGCAAATTATTATTATATATTTATTCCTTAAATTTTTACGTAATAAGTAATATTATTTTATAAATAATTTGATTATAAATTGTTTATTATTATTACTAAAGTAGTCATAAATTATTTCTGTCTTATTATATTACAACTAAAGAATAATTACTAATCTTATCTAAGTACTAAAGAATTGTAGTCATTATCTAATTATTACTAATTTCATTACTTTTATGATTCCTAATAATTTAAATTATTTTTCATTATTATTAAATACTAATTATAAATAATTGTTAATTACATTTAGCTTTCTAAATTGTTAGTAATAATTATTAAATACTAATTAACTAACTATTATGCTTTATAAATGATTACCGAATGAATGAGGTTAATAGTAAGTATACATATACTATTACCTTTTTTTCATTATTGCTACATACGATGCACATAAACGTATAATATCATAGCCTTTTACCTTTAACTAATTTTTCTTAAAAAAGCTAACATGTATTCCGGGAGTCAATTTTTTATTCATCAAACATACATTCCATAAATTCTCTTTTCCTATTTATTCACGTTTTTCAAAAGTGTTTTATTTTTATATCTCATAAAAAAATTACACTCAATCGTGTTAATGATTTCCAAGCTATCGACGCTGACGGGGTGTGTTTGAGGGGCTCTGAGTTCTGAGTGTAAGGGTGAATTGGGGATTTCGGCATGACAATGTCATGTGCATTCGTTATGCGTTGGACCCGTGTCCAGCATGTAGGTACTGTTACCCTCTTTTTTTTTTTCTTTTTTTTTTTTTTTCAGATCGCTTCGTTATAGGAGTATATGTTCATAATTTTATTACTATATGTTAATAACTGTACATTCATAACTCCATAACTGTACGTTCAAAACTCTATAACTGTACATTCATAACCTCATAACTGTACATTCATAACTCCATAACTGTACATTCATAATTTTCGAAGCTCTATGTTCAATTCACAATTTTAGAGCTCTATGTTCATAATTTTATCACTATATGTTCATAATTGTAAGTTCATAACGTCAGAGCTCTTTGTTCATAATTCGATCAATAACTGTACATTCATAATTCCATAACTGTAGATTCATAATCTCATAACTGTAGATTCATAACTCCATAACTATAGATTCATAACTCTATAACTATACATTCATAACTCCATGGTCATAATTTTATCACTATATGTTCATAATTGTAAGTTCATAATGTTAGAGCTCTGTGTTCATAATTTCATAATTGCATAACTGTACATTCATAACGGTATAACTGTACATTTATAACGGCATAACTGTACATTCATAATAAAAAAAAAAAAAAAATTAACGCCGTTAACAGCAAAACGCGCGTAATTTTTTTTTTTTTTATTTTTAACTAAATAACGCGTTTTTTTTTTTTTTTTTGTTGAAAAACGACGTCGTTTTGGGCCCGTGTCCACAATTCATTATGGACACGGGTCCAGGGCATAATTTGCCTGTCATGTGCCCATACGCCCAGGGTTCCTTTATAAAAAATAAAATAAAAAAAAAATTACTAAAATATTGATTACAAGGTACAACCAATTTCATAAGACAAAATTATAAAGCCCATATGACACAATCTATAGAAAGAAAGAAAGAAAAAACATTTTTAGGGCTATATAAATTGAAGCATGCTGAAATTCGAACCCATGACCTTTAGTTTGACTTTGATACCAAATTAAAACATGTGCTCTATATAGTATGAATTTAATCTTGTTATGAATAGGAATGAGCAAACAGTAAGTCGATTACATAACCGACCAAAAATTAATTAGATATTTTTACTTTTATAGCCGATTGAAATGGATATTGTAACCACTCGAATAACCAATTATCAGGTTACTCAGTTATATAAATTATCGAAAACTAAAAATTTATTTCATATTTCAAACTTAAAAAAAAAAATCAAATTTACACTAGTCCAAATTTATATAAGAAAAAAGTATCAAATAGACTACCAAATTTTTACTGTCCATGCAATTAGAACCATCAAATAAAAAATGTACAGTTGAACCATTTTATATGAAAAATTAAATTAACGTCGATGGCGGTGGAAGCAACTTTTCTGGGCTAAACCACAAGAAGATTTCGTTAAGATCAACGTCGATGGTTCGGTCAATCAATCGTCTAACAAAGCCAACTACGGTGGAGTCATAAGAGACTGCGGTGGTAATTGGAAGCAAGGATTCTTCTACAGTATTGGTAACTGCTCTCCACTAGAAGCAGAATCCTGGGTACTACTGAAGGGTATTCAACTAGCAGCGAGTATGGGTTTCAAAAGGGCAATATTTGAAAGTGACTCCAGTATGTTAGCCAAATATATGGAGAGCAACAACCCACCAACCAACGTCGCTCATAATATTCTTGAGTCGTGCAAAAAAGAATTGCGAAGTTTCGAAATATGGCAAATTTCAGACATTTCCCGTGAACAAAACTGGCATTAGCTAAGCTAGCCAGGGAGTCTCCCAAAGGGTTGCATGTGTTAGAAAATCCACCCGTCTATCCATATATTAGGCATGCTAGACGACGACAACGCCGGCATGCCGGCATACCGGCTTGGTGTAATATTTGTAATGTAAGCCGTTAAACTCTCCTGTATTTAATGGGTTTTCCCCTTCTAGTTGATATAAAAAAAATAAATAGACCAAAATGCTCATGTATTTAACATCATCTTAAAAGAATTTTGTTGATAGAGATTAAAAAAAAAAAAAAAAATGATCATGCCACAATAATAGTAGGACCAAACAATGATGTTTTGAAAAAAAAAAAAAAACAGTTAAAATTCTACTGACAGATAACATTTAGAAGAAAAATTCTAGATGATGATTAGTTGTTCTTGTTGTCATGAAGAAAGTTGTGGTTAGCAGGCAGCAGTGCTGTTATCTGAGTATGACCTTTAAAACCCAAGGCATTTGTTTTCTTCTCTTTTTTCCCCATTGAGTTTTTAGTTGAGGTAGAATATATGATTCAATATTCAAAAGGTCTTAGATAGTTATATATTTGAGTCCCACACACTACCCATCATTGGATTTTATATTGACACATAAAATACATGCTTATAGTTTCATACTCATGTAACTGCATATATTTGCATTCTTGATTGCTTTCTTTTTGTGTGAGCTTTTAGCTTATCATGAACAATTTTGCCTCTGATTTGTGTAATGCTACTGCACAGCGTGTGCTATATGTGGATATTGATATTCATCATGGGGATGGCGTTGAGGAGGCATTTTTCACCACTGACAGGGTAATGACTGCATCTTTCCATAAATTTGGGGACTTCTTTCCTGGTACCGGCCACGTCAAAGACATTGGTGTAGGTTTGGGGAAATACTATGCCCTCAATGTCCCATTGAATGATGGAATGGATGATGAAAGTTTTCGTAGTTTATTCCGTCCAATCATCCAAAAAGTCATGGAGGTTTATCAACCAGATGCTGTTGTTCTTCAGTGTGGAGCAGATTCTTTGGCTGGAGACAGGTTGGGGTGCTTCAACTTGTCCGTCAAAGGCCATGCTGATTGTCTCCGTTTTCTCAGATCTTTTAACGTTCCTTTAATGGTCTTGGGTGGTGGAGGGTATACAATTCGAAATGTTGCCCGGTGCTGGTGCTATGAGGTTTTGCCTCTCCCACCTTTGTGTGTTTTTTTGTGATCTCTCTTTGTATTTATTGGTTTAATACTGTACAGTTATGTGCTCTAAGGTTGACCTCTTTCTATGTTGCAGACAGCAGTAGCAGTGGGGGTTGAACCTGATAATAAATTGCCTTATAACGAGTACTATGAATATTTTGGTCCTGATTATACACTTCATGTTGAACCACATCCCATGGAGAATCAGAACTCACCACGGGATTTGGAGAAGATCAGGTTTGTATTCATGCACCAGACTTCTCATATTTTGGTTACATATGCATCAGGCTTCTCTTTATCTTTTTGGGGTGACGAGGGAAACCCGCAGCCACTACCCGAGGGTGGGGTAAACCCCGCCTTGTGACCCTAGCTGGAAAAGGACCACAAGGAGGTAAACCAGCCTAGGTTGTCCATAGTTGACCGGCTCAAACTAAGAGGGTTGGGATTCAAACTCGTGACCTTGTGGTTACAAGTTTGTCTCCTTAAGTGATGGATGAGATAAAATATCACTTCTTCCGTCTATCTAGTTCTTCCTATTATAGTATTATGTGCTTGTTTGGCCTAGCTGGAACCTCTCAAAAGGGGAGGCTCTTTGCCTCTTAAACAGCTTTGAAAGCATCCCCCTCTCTCTCTCTCTCTCTCTCTCTCTTTGGTATTTGGCACAACTTAATTGAAAAATACAAATAAGTTCATTAATGTGTTGACTGCACAAGTTAATGAAGGATGGATGGAGGGTATTGCAATGACATGATATAGGATTTATGCTGATGTTGGTTTGAGCATACTGGACAAATTCTACTATTCTAATGATCATGTTAATAGTAACTGGTTTGTCTAATTTACTGTTCCCTATTTTTCAGGGAAAGAAAAAAGAACAGTCAAATTATCTGTTCTGTTCTGGTTTATATTGTGTATTTGTCTTGTAGTGATGACTTGTGAATGGTTAAGTTTGATTGTTTAAATGCATTTCCCACCCTTTTATGGTGTACCAAGTATCTGGATCATCACAAAATGGAATTTGTATTATATAAAATGGATATTGGAGGAAGTTACTTTGGTATGATGATCCCTCTTATGTAGTCTGAAACTGTTGGGTATGATTTCCTTTGTGAGGTTATTTTAACATCCATGAACAGAAAACCACCATTGTGTTGGACTTGATATTATACTTGTTTGACCTCAAATAGTGCTGTATGCAAATACTTTATTTTTTGTCAGTGTCAAGTTCATTTCTAAATACATTCCTTATAATTAATTTTTTATTTAACGAGTATTTTGGCTGCAGGAATATGCTGCTCGAACAACTTTCTGAATTGCCACATGCACCAAGTGTTCCATTCCAGATGACTCCTTCCACTATTGAAGTTCCGGAAGAGGTTAGTAGCTGGATTCAATAATGGAATTAACTCTAACCTATAATAAATTAATTATTAGATGATAAAATGATATTAAAGAATAGAAAAAAAAATATAAAATCAAGTGTATGGTAATAGTGATAGTTATTAAATAATAAGGGAATTATAACGGGATAATTTTGTTTAACAAAAATACAATAAGGATAATTTTGTCAAATAAAAAGCTTATTTGATTATTGGTTGACCCACTAAATTTCTACACACTACAAATTGCATCAGATTTGCTCTAAACCATCAAATTTCTACACACTACAAATTGCAGCGTTTTAACATGGCATTTAAAAAAAAAAAAAATCTTTCTTTCTCCAAGACGCCTTGTTAGGAATATAGCGGAATAATGCGGAAGTGAAGAATCGAAAATTAAGAATTATAGAAGTTAAATAATAGGAATAGAGAAAATATAAAATGAAGAAATTCTAAAATAACAAATGAATATATATATATATATATATATATATATATGTATATATATATTAATAATCTCAAATGAGCATACAAAAGAGAATATATATATATATATATATATATATATATATATATATATGTATACTATGTGTATACGTGAGAAGACAATTAAGAGGAAATAAATGAATTCAATTAATTGATGTAAGAATGAGTGATTAACTACAAAGCAATACTGCTATTTATACTCTAAAAGAAGCAAGAAATGCGGTAAATGTGTGGAACCAAAAAAGGAGACTTGCAGTACATGGGAGCAATATGTGGACAATGGGAACACGTTGCATGGTGAGTGGCTGGTTAATTTGAGCCATATTTTAACAATCTCCACCTTGGATCAAATTCATTGTAGATTTAACAACTGGAACAGCCGACTAAACTCAAGCATGGCTTGAACTTAGCAATAGGAAAAGCTTCAGAATAGCAGGATGGATCACCATCAACTTCCTATGCGACTGAAAGAGCATAAGCAACCATATTGGTTTCATCGTCACTAGCGTACCTAACAGGTTTCTTGATTGTCCTCCTAGGCCGATCCATAGCAATGGAATACTCTCGTTGTGGCTCGACGAGAGGTGTTGTGCTAGTAGATGCATCATCTTTAGTATTACCATCAGCAGTAGTAACACTATCAATAGGCCTGAACTCAAACTCCACCTTATCATCAGTACTCTGCGTCTCACCTGTACTGGAATCTTTTCCAGAAGAAAGTAGTGCATTTTCGTCAAAAGTGATATCTCGACTCAGAATGATTTTCTGAGAATCAGGAGACCATAGACGATACCCTTTTGACTCAGAGGCATAACCAAGGAAAATGCATTTGACAGCTCTCGGGTTTAATTTACCCGTACTGGAATGAGCATAAGCAGGACATCCAAACACTCTTAAGATAGAGTAGTCAACAGGATTACCTGACCAAATTTCCTCTGGAATATTGAAGTCAAGGGATGAATGTGGAGATCTATTCACCAAATAGCAAGCAGTAGAAACGGCCTCGGCCCAAAAATCACGCCGTTTCCATAACCCAGCATTAGAGAGCATACAACGAGCTCTTTCCAATAATGTCCTGTTTAGACGTTCGGCAACACCATTTTGCTGGGGTTTACCAGGCAAGGTCTTGTGCCTGGCGATTCCATTTGCTGCACAGAAGTCATTGAAATCTGACTCACAGAATTCCAAGCCATTGTCTGTCCTGAGCTTCTTGACCTTTTCCCTGTCTGAGTCTCAACAAGTATTTTCCACGTCTTGAAAATAGACAATGCCTGATTTTTATGTTTCAGGAAATAGACCCAGACTTTACGAGAAAAGTCATCAATAATAGACATAAAATATCTACAGCCTCCCATAGACTGGAATTTAGTTGGTCCCCATAAATCAGAATGTATGTATTCTAATACATCTTTTATACGGTGTGTAGCAGTAGAGAAACTAACCCTCTTTTGTTTCCCAAAAATACAATGCTCACAAAATTGTAATTTACCCGTACCTGAACCACCAAGGAGACCTTTCTTGCTCAGGAGATGCATGCCTTTCTCACTCATATGCCCCAGACGCATATGCCATAGTTGAGTGAGATCCGCATCAGACATCGATGAGGATACCGCTACTGAACCTGTCACAGTACTGCCTTGCAAGATGTACAAGCTTCCGGAACGAGAAGCTTTCAAGAGAATAAGAGAGCCTTTTATGACCTTCAGAACTCCACCTTCAGCTATGTACTTGCACCCCAAAGATTCCAAGGTGCCCAAGGATATCAGATTGCGTTTCAAATCAGGAATATACCGAACATTGATAAGAGTCCTGATAACATTATCATGAGTTTTAATCTGAACACTTCCAATTCCACTAACCTTGCATTGGGTATCATTACCCAGCAAGACAACTCCACCATCAACCGGTTCCAGAGAAATGAACCAATCTTTGTGGGGACACATGTGGAATGTACAACCAGAGTCCAAAATCCACTCGGTTTCACTCCGTTTTTCACCGGAGCTAACAGATAACAAAACATCGCCTTCTGAATCACTTTCAACAACACTAGCTTCAGCGGACTTCTTTTCTCTCTCTTGCTTGTTTTTCAACTTGAAGCATTCAGTCACATCATGACCATGCTTCTTGCAATACTTACAGGATTTGTTGGACTTGGATCTAGATTTTTTATTGCTACTCTCTGTTTCAAGTGAATGACCCCTTACAGTCAAGCCTTCACCTTTGTCCTCAGACTTAATGTCAAAGTCAAACTTTTCTTTGGACAATAGGTTTGACTTAACATTCTCGAAAGTAAGGGTATCACTACTATTACCATACAGCATAATTTCTTTGAAATGCTTGTATGATTTAGGGAGAGAAACAAGCAATAAAACAGCACGATCCTCATCGTCAATTATGACATCAATATTTTCCAAGTCCAATAAAATAGAATTGAATTCATCTAAGTGAGACTTAATAGAAGTACCTTCCGTCATACGGATTGTGTACAGACGCTCCTTCAGGCGTAGCGTATTCGCCAGAGTTTTGGCCATGTAAAGCGCATCCAGCTTGGACCATAAATCTGACGCAGTCGTCTCACTTAATACCTCACGTAGAACCTCTTTAGACAGGCACAAAAGAATGGTTGAACGTGCTTTGTCATCCAGATCTTCCCAACCTACATCTGTCATTGTAGCAGGTTTCTTCTTCTTCCCAGCTAGCGCTTTCTTCAAACCGTTCTGGGTTAGAACGGCTTCCATCTGAACCTTCCAGATAGAAAAGCTAATTTTCCCGTCGAACTTTTCGATATCGAACTTGGTAACAGTTGACATCTTTGAAAATAATTCTCAATTAAACCGCTCTGATACCACTTGTTAGGAATATAGCGGAATAATGCGGAAGCGAAGAATCGAAAATTGAGAATTATAGAAGTTAAATAATAGGAATAAGGAAAATATAAAATGAAGAAATTCTAAAATAACAAATGAATAAATATATATATATATATATATATATATATATATATATATATATATTAATAATCTCAAATGAGCATACAAAAGAGAATATATATATATATATATATATATATATATATATATATATATATGTATACTATGTGTATACGTGAGAAGACAATAAAGAGGAAATAAATGAATTCAATTAATTGATGTAAGAATGAGTGATTAACTACAAAGCAATACTGCTATTTATACTCTAAATTAAAAGAAGCAAGAAATGCGGTAAATGTGTGGAACCAAAAAAGGAGACTTGCAGTACATGGGAGCAATATGTGGACAATGGGAACACGTTGCATGGTGAGTGGCTGGTTAATTTGAGCCATATTTTAACACGCCTCTTATATAATAATAGGGAAGGGATCAGGTGCGGGTGGTGCTTCCCGTGCGGTTGTGCGGGTGGACTCACATTAAGCATTATTACACTGGCGCACTTTAAGTACATAACATACGTACATTAAATACACAAACAAAATACATTCAGAACACAAATTCACGCACCTTAAGCACAAAAGTCACACATCTTAAGCGCAACCCTCACGCACCTTAAGCACAAAAGCACACGTACCTTAAGTTTTAACAACAACTCACATTAAGTACACACTCACGCACATTAAGTACAAAACTCATGCACTTTAAAGTTTCAACACCAACTCAATTAAATACACACTCACGCACATTAAGCACAAAACTCACACACCTTATACACAAGACTCACGCACATTAAACATTAACATTAAGCATTACACACTCACGCACATTAATCACCCGCACGGGAGACACTTACCCGAGAGGGCTCATTTAAAGGAGCCCAAAGATACTCATGACCACCCCAACTTCCAAAGGCATTTTCGGGGACTAGCCTCCTTCCTTCTTTCTTCGATCGGAATACTCATGACTTGCCCATCCGATTCCCCAATTGGATAGGCAAGTTTATTTAAGTGGAGCCTTGAGGCTTTCTTTTTATAGGAGCCTCAAGGCTCCACACCCACTTTACCCACCGATGTGGGTAAAGTAGGTGGTTATTCTTTTTATTTTTTTATTTATTTTTTTATTATTATAATTATATGAGTAAATACCTAAAATGGTTCCTCGACTATAGCTAAATTCACAAATTGGTCCTTGACTTTCAATTTTAATCAATTAAGTCCTTAACTTTACAATTTTGACACGATTTGGTTCTCCATCTATTTGACTATTTGTTGACCGTGATCGACGATCTCTAGAAGAACCTCCAGCTCTCGTCGGAGCACGTGGAGGCCTCCAGGATGACGTTGCACCGGTTCGGAAACACGTCGTCTTCTTCGCTCTGGTACGAACTCAACTACATTGAATCCAAAGGGAGGATGAAGAAAGGCAACCGGATTTGGTAGATTGCTTTCGGCAGTGGATTCAAATGTAACAGTGCGGTCTGGAAATGCAACCGGAACCTTAAAAATCCGACGATGGACCATGAAATTACATATATATCCTCAAAAATCACAGTCAACAAACGGTCAAATAGACAGGGGACCAAATTGTGTTAAAATTGCAAAGTTAAGGACTTAATTGGTTGAAATTGAAAGTCGATGATCAATTTGTGAATTTAGCTATAGTCGAGGGACTATTTTGGGTATTTACTCTAATTATATTATGAAATATGTGTATGTTTTTATAGGTCATTTAGGGTCCGTTTGGAAAGCAGGAAAATGACTTCTGGAAAATGACTTCTGGAAAATGAGTCATTTTCCAGAAAACATTTTTCTTTCCGGTATTTGGTTGCACAGCAGAAAATTGTCTTTGTGTGTTTGGTTCATTTTCCAGAAAATGAGCAGGAAAATGACAAAAATCCAAAAGAAAATAATATTCATTTCTTTCCAATAAATATTATAATATTCATTGCAACCCAATAAATATTCGTTAAACACTAATAATAAGTAATCCAAATTCGGCGGCCGGCGGTGATGTTAGTCTCTAAAATATTCATTTCAATAATTATAAGCATAATTTTTAACAATTGTCCAGACTGCATCTCTCTACAGATTATCTCTTCCCATAAACCATCTCTTTCGCAAATTGATTTCAAGTGTAGATACAAATCAGATCTCGCGGTGGTGAATAGCAGATCCGGCGGCGAAGCAACAACCATCGAACCTTTGTCTCCCTGTTTCTGGACTTGGGTTTCTTCATCTGTCTTCCTCTCCGGCGAGTCCTCCGTCTCCGGCGTACTATTTGCAGCGGCAAGCAACAGTGGCATCTCTCTCGCTCGCCGTATAGAAAGCATCTCCGGCAGTGCAACAACGGATCCGGCGAGCAGTCCAATGTCTTCTCCTTTTTTCCGGCGAAGTAGTCTGTGTGGCAGCAACGACGAGCAGATCGACGGCGATGGTATTAGTCTCCGGCGGTGCAGCTTCTCTTTTTGGTGTTGATGGAGGCTTGACGTCTCTGGCTGTTGAAGAGAAGAAAGAGTGGAAAATGACTTCCCCCCAAAAAAAGGGGAAGTCATTTTCCATAAAATTGCCTTCCTTTTCCATTGACTTCTACCCCATTTTCCTTTGACCAGTCATTTTCCATGTAGCCAAACACCAAAAACCCGGAAAATGACTTCCAGAAGTCATTTTCCGGGTTTCCAAACACACCCTTAACTATTAACATCAAACTACTAATTTTACTAAATATTTTTTTACCCACTAATCGTCAATTGCCAAACATGGCCAAAATGAAATGTATAACATTTAAAGTAAATTATATACCTCTATTAGTACACAAAAAATGGACAAAAATCAAGGACATAATTTGAATTGACACATATTATAAACACATACCTTGCAATTTCATAAACAATTAGCTTAACCCGGAGTGGTAGCTTAGATGGTATATGAGCTCTTTTCGTGTGGAGAATTTCGGAGTAATCTGGATTTAATTCTTATAAGTTACAATTCCCATCGGGCCAACTTCCAATCTCTCTGAGCAAATAGGGATTAGTTTGGTGGACTTGGGCCGAGATTAAAACTCTAGATTACTTTCAATTCGATGAAATTTAATTAAACTTGATCGAGACTAAATCTTTTTTTTTTTTTAATACAATAGAGAAGAAAAGACAAGAAATTAAAAACTACAGAAACAAGATCACACAACTCTAACAAAATTCAAGGCCAACAGAGAACAGTGTCTATGAATACCATCCAAACGGTCGTCATAGAAGTCACGAGCTGCTATATACATTTTTTACTGTTAAAAATTGTTGTAATAATAATATCAAAACAGCTGAAATATTTACAGTTGTAATTAAAATGGAGGACCAAATTAGCACTTTAATTTCACAATAGCAACAAACTGGTCCCTTCTTTTCCTTTTATCTTATGTCTGCCTCTTCCATATTAAACTCCATCCCTCTGCCAGTAACACTCTGGCAATTTACTAAAATCAGATAACAATTTTTTTTATTTTTTATTTTTGAGTTGAAACGATAATTATAATGATATAAGGAAAAATCATTATTTTGATCCTTCAATTATTTTTCAATTGTCAATTTTGTCTCTAATTTTTAATTTAAACAAATTGACCCTCCAATTGTTATAAATTTCATCAATTAAATCCCCTAGTCACTATTCTGTCAGTCAGCACTTAATTAATCTAGAGGATTTAATTGACGAAATTTAAAACAATTAGAGGGTCAATTCGTTCAAATTGAAAATTAGAAACCAAATTGACAGTTACAAAACAATTGAGGAACCAAAACAATGATTTTCTCATGATATAATTATAATCGCTATTTCTTGAGAAAAAAAAATCATGAATAACCAATATCAAACTCCTCTTGAAATGATTATAGGGGTGTTTGGCAAATAGCTGCTAGCGGATCGGTTTAGCGGGTTTGATTAGCTGATAGCATTAGCTGGTTGTAGAAAGATAATTAGTAAATTAGTTGTTAGCTGATAGTTGATTACATGCAAAATGATCTTTAAGAGTATAATTTATTTCTTAAAAAGCTTATTGAAAAAGCTACTTTGAACAACTTTTTGAATTTTAACATTTTAGAGTAATAAGCTGTTACAAAAAACTGATTAACCAAACACTCATATTGACTATCCAAGTCAAACAGCTAATAGTGGTCAAATAAACCAAAATTAACTGATAAACTAACTATGGTTGGTAAACATGTCTAACTTTCTTATAAGTAGAATAGCCCATCCCCAATAATAGAAAGCCAATTCAAATAATGAAATAGGTTTATTTATTTCTATAAATATTTTTATTCATTTTTTTAGTATTATTGACTATGTTACCATGTAATATTTCATACATATTTTTTTAACTTATTAAAGCAGAAAGAGTCAAGTATTCCTAATCTATCTTATGAATCGAACTTGATGGAAACACACCTAGCAACTTGACCATGTGGGTACAGAGGGAGTTAGTTAAGGATTCATTGTCAAAGGCTTAGAGGCTAATCTTATTCCATATATCAATCAAACGTTTTATTATGTTGCATTCTATTGTATTTTTCTCCTTTTTGATTTTGTTAATTCAAGGATTTGTCCAAAAAGCCTATGGAGATAGAAGAAACTATTTTTATTTTTGTTTTTTGTTTTAAATTACCAGTGTAGTGGCCAAGCACCTTGTGCTTAGATGGCATGTAGTGTCTTCTCCCATATGAGAAGTCATGAGATCGAATATCAGTGATGACATTTATTCTTTCTTCTCGAGCCTGGAGAATCCATGGTTACAAAAGGCGTTACTGCCCTAGTCGGTGGCCGGGTCGAATAATAATAATAAAGTGTAGTCATACTAAATCATTTAAAAAAATACTTGGTCAAAATGGGCATCGACTTGGGCAACAACTCGGCCACCGCCCTAAACCATTAAAAAAACATTCGGTCGAGTTGGGTGCTGACTTGGCCGAGTTAGGCGGCAACTCGACCAAGTCGGGCACACCTAATCGGCAGACTAAAAGGTGCATAGGGGTGAAATTCCCTCAGCCGCCTAGACCGATTTTTACAGCACTAGGGGAATTCAATGTGGCTTATATAGATTCCTTTAACAAAAAACAAGATTGTTAATTTAAGAACAAATATTCGTGTTGCAAATATAACAAAACTCGACAAACCCACCATTCTCCTATTCTGCATGAGAGCACAAGTTACAGCTATGAGGATGCTAGAAAGAAGAAAATACAGCGGCCCTATAGACCTTGTCCATATATATCCATTTCTAATAATGTAGAAATCTTTGTCTATATATAAAGAGTACACAATTATGGGTTCAACCTCAACCTCAAGTCATACACTCTGGGAAGGGAGCTAGGGATATGATAAACAAACAAATGAAGAAAGAAATGAGTTCAAGAAACCTAAGTTGTTGCAGTAGCTTAGCTCTGACAATGATTCTGCTTTCATGTCACCCCATTGTGTTGGAAGCTAAGTTGCAAGTTGGGTTTTACCGAAACTCGTGCAGGGCGGCTGAGCTTGTTGTCAAAGATGAAGTCCGGAAAGCGTTCTTTCGTGACAGGGGAGTGGCTGCTGGGCTTGTCAGGGTGCATTTCCATGACTGCTTTGTAAGGGTGAGCAGATTATACATATATATACGCAATATTTCGCTTATAATATAGATTCAAACTCTATATGTATACCTGGCAGGGCTGTGATGGCTCGGTGCTCATAGATTCCACTCCTGCAAACAAAGCAGAGAAGGATTCTCCCGCGAATAATCCAAGCCTGAGGGGATTCGAGGTCATCGACAAAGCAAAGGCTAGGCTGGAATCCATATGTAAAGGAGTTGTGTCATGTGCTGATATATTGGCTTTTGCAGCCAGAGATAGTGTAGAGATAGTAAGAATTTTCAATGTTATATATACATATATATATATATATACAGAATAGTAAGTAGTTTTCACACTTACAGTAACACTGCAGACTGGAGGGCTTGGCTATGATGTTCCGGCTGGAAGAAGAGATGGCCATATTTCTTTAGCTTCTGAGGTTGCCAACAATTTGCCAACGCCTTTCTTTAACGTCGATCAGCTTACCACACTCTTTTGCAACAAGGGATTCACGCAAAAAGAAATGGTTACGCTCTCCGGTAAGGAGGGATTTGAAAGTTAGAAGAGATTAGTATTTATCTAATTGAAGCATGTGCTCCATCTCAACTAAAAGCCTAAGCTCATAGTTGGATTGCACGTTAATGGCTATATGCTCAACATATCTGACTGATATATACATATTTACATGCAGGAGCACACACCATCGGGCGTTCTCACTGCACGTCGTTCAGCAACAGGCTATACAATTTTAACACGACGACGGGGCAAGACTCCAGCCTAGATCCCCTCTATGCAGCTAAACTGAAACAACAGTGCCCGCAAGGCAGTAAGGATCCAAATCTGGTGGTGCAAATGGACCCTGCAACCCCGGCCATCTTTGATGTTGCCTACTACACCAATGTTTTAGCGAACCGGGGTCTCTTAACCTCAGATCAAACGCTGCTCACAGATCCATCCACTGCAAAACAAGTCAGTCAGAATGCTCGAGCCCCGTTTCGCTGGAAAAGTAAATTTGCTGCTGCAATGGTGAAGATGGGTAAACTTGGTGTCCTGACAGGGAATGCCGGGGAAATTCGAGCCAATTGTAGAGTGGTTAATCACTGAAGATCAGAAGAGTGCAGGGTGTTGACCAATTTAGAACTTTAAGAGTTTTTGTATCAAGTCCTGTATGTTAATCTACAAGAATGTTTAAGTTTAAGTGTTGAGTTTGATTGAGGAGGAAATTATGGCCAAGGAATAATCTTTCTTCCATCCACCAATTTCATATTAGCGTTCAAAAATATCTACAAAGAAACTAAGTTAGAGGAATGGCTGCACCGCATATACCTCTACGTTTATAGCTAAAACTTCACGGTCCAAACGGCCAACAATACAGGACAAAGACAAGACTAGACCTAAAATGCCCTGTTGACTTGTAAAAGCACACAAAATGCTGGACAGTGAAGGATAAAGACACGCGACCTTTGCTTAAGGTTGTATCCTCGCTTGCTTCCTCGTTTCCCGTCGCTGATGTTTCCAACCTTCGGTGTTTACTGCGTGACAATGTGGATATGTTCCGTGGGTCCAAAGATTACATGGAGCAGCGACATCGCACACATAGCAATAGCACTGATCAAGAACATTTGGGACTTGGTCAAATTACGGTAAATACATTTCTTGAAGAGAATTAAGGTACAAAATCATATTACCAGTTTACAGTGCTTCTCATGAGGTGTAGTGCCATAGGGAAACTCCACACACACATACCTTGCATGTGGGAAATCTCTACATGCCACCTGTATACACCCATCAAGAAATACAGTCACAAATTCAAGAAAAGTGAAATAAATGAAAAAAAAAAAAAAAATTGGTATCCAAAGCATAAGACCATTGATCACTTAAAACATAAAAGCTTATTACATAAACCAAGAACATCAATTTTCACAGGTAAATCAAGAAATGATTATTTACCACCACAAAGAAATTGTTTTTACTGCATTCACAAAATTGAAAGTCACAGAAGAAAGAAAAGATTGCACCAGTGATCAATAACCATTTTCATTAGTATATCAAGAAATGATTATTAACCAGAAAGCAAACAGAATTCATGGATTATATCCACTACAGACACAAAAATGAGAATCACAGAAGAGTAAAAGCAATAAAAATCAATAACAATTTTCACAAGTAAATGAAATGAATATTTACCAGAAAACAAAGAAACAAGAAAAATGAAATCAAGAATTATAATCAACAATAAATCTCCCATTCCCATATATATACAGAATCAATAACTATACTCTAGTACTCTAATACTCAGAAAATTACGAATAGCATAACAAACCAAATGGATAAAGAAGAAAAACCCTCCAAATTCAAAACAAAACAACGAAAACCTAGTTCAAAAACTAAAAAACAAATACAACCCAGTTTCAAGAAGATTGAAATGAGCATACATTGCCTTTTTCGGCGACGACAGCGATCTCAGGATCGAGATTCTCAGAAACAGGGCGAGAGGAATCGTAAGGATCAAAATCAAGGATAAAGCATTCCTCTTTGTTATCAAACTCCTTCAATTGCTCTCTCCTTTTGAGACAAAAGATTTGCCTTAAGGGAGTGCCCTGCTGCTCATCCTCCAAATCAGTCTCCGGGGAAGAAGACACATCTACCACCGCTCCAAGCTTCCTGATTTTCGCATTTCTCTTGCAACCCATTTTCGGAGACTTTCCACTTTCCACTCCCCACACTCACCGCGCAACGTTAATCTTTGCTGTTTGATTTGAATTTCGAATTAGGCTCCGAGGAGAAGATTAATAGCGCAGTTCTCTGAAATAGAAGCTTGGAATGGGCCTTACACCATCAAAGCCCACCACATATAAAATAAAATCTTTTTTTTTTTCCAATTATTTATTTATCAAATATTTTAATCACTTGTATAATAAATATCATGGTTGTAAAAATCGATCTAGGCGTCTCTAGACCATGGCGATTTCCTCCCTAGGCGCCCGCTTAGGTTACCGGCAGTCTAGGCGTCCGCCTAGCGCCTAACTCGGCCGATTTGGCCGCCTAGCGTCTAAGTTAGTCGAGTTAACTCGTCCATTTCGGTCGAGTTAACCCGATCGGCTCGACCTATTATTTTATTATTATATATGTGTGTGTGCGCGCGCGCATATCAGATATATATAATATGACATATATACACTCGTAGATTAGTTTGATACTTTGAATCTTTGGATGATTGAAGTGTTTGAGTATTTTTAAATTTTAATTTTGTTTTAATGTTTTTTTTTTGAAAATCATTGTTTTGATGTTATGACTTATGAATTATCATTAATTCATTTATTTGGATGTGTTATTTGATTAAATTAAATGTTGAAAACAACCCCATTAAAATTGTCAAACTGCAGCCCGCTTGTATTAATTTTTTTTTTAAATTCTAAATATGTAATATTACTAATATCTAAATTCTAAAAGTCTAAAAAATAAAAAAAAAAATAAAAAATAAAAAACCCTAAGTCCCTAACTCCTCAGTAAGACAATAAGACAGACAGACAGTAACTCCTTAGTCCTTAGTCTTACTCCCGTCTCCCTAAAGTAGTTATGAACTTTTGTAATTTTTAACTCTCTATTATGTTGAATTTTTATGTTTTGGACTCTATGGTATCATCGACTCATCGTTGTCATGATGAACTAATTTGTATTATTTACTTATGAATAAGTGTTTTAAGTAGATAATATTTAAGTTATTAACATAGTCATTGATACTGCTAATTCTACGTAAGCAATATAAATAACACAAGACCAAGTAAAGCAAGTAAGTCTTTATTGATCAAGGTAGAGTTCCTAAGTACAATCTACTTGGTTGCACTGAGTACCGACTGACTGCGGTCGGGAGTCTCTAGTTACAACCTATCGATTGTCCAAAAATCCTCTACACTGTAGCTACTGTGGGTACTTATAGCCGCTGTGCCGGAGACAAGATCCCAGCCGCTCGGCATGTCTTCCACGTAGCCACCACGTGCCATCCTCCTGGGTGCCCTGCCTGTCGATGTAAAGAGCCGCCACGTGCCTCTAGTCAGCTCCCTCGCCGAAGGACTACCGCTCGGGGTTGACACCATCGCTCGGGCAACTCCCGGTCGGTTCCCGACCGGATTCTTCTCGAGGAGCCCGACCTGTTACCTGCAAAGACAGAGAGAAAAGGACAAAAGGCTCCTCGGTCGTGGTGAAGCTATGTCGGTCGGGATATTCCCTACCAAGAGCCCCCCAGCCCGGGCCTTTTTGATCAGTCGGGAAAAAACGGGACGGGATGAAGAAGCCCAACCGTCAGCCACCAAGCCGACCCGCCAGCTGTCATTCCCTCCTACGCCACGTGCCAGCCTCTGCCGGCCTCGGCGATCCCATCCGTCGCCTCGGATTCAGCGCGGGTCGTGTCAGGCAAGTTGGCCCATTTCCCGCCTAAATGCCCTCCTATAAATAGGCCCTTGAGGCCCTCATTTGAACTTTCCTCACTCTTTCGCACCAGTCGGTACCCTCAGAGAGTCCCGAGCAGAGCAGCTTAGCAAGGCAGTCGAGCAAGCAAACTTCAACTTTCAAGCTTCAAACTTCAGTCTTCCTTCAATCGGTAAGCTCTCAACCCTCCTCTTTACTTTAGGCTCTCACTTATAGGTAGAACTGCTAGGTCAACTAACTGTCCCGGACGTCTCAAGTCCTTACTAACTCCGACCGACCTTTAGGTAGATCGATATGACGGACTCAGACAGTCAAAACGCCTCGATTGCTGATTACGACGAGGAGGTCGAGCACATCAGCGACGAGGAAGTGGACATTATGTCCTACACCCCAGACGCTAGTCCCCGAGCGACGTCAGCCCCCGAGCAAGCCGCCGAGCGAGACAACGCATCAAGCTCCTCTGGATCGTCAAGCTCAAGCTCGAGCGGATCGGGGAGCTCCAGCGAAGAAGAGGAAGAGAGGACCACGTCAAGCGGGCGGGGTTCTCCAACCGAGGGCGTCAGGGAAACGCCTACCCGGGTGGTTGGGGACCACCCGGAAGCTGCTCCTCGAGGGGGCGATCGAGAAAATACCCCCGAGCAGACCGAAGAAGACCCGGCCGGGCTGGCTACACCAGCCGTCGAGCTCGAATTCCTGAATAGCGAGAGTGTCGAGCAAGAGATGAGCCTGCTGACCAAAGGCGAAGCGACTCGGATTGCTGGAATACTCCGGGGTCGGGCAGAGTTCGACACGAGCCGGCAGCTGGGAAACGTGATCGACAGGCATCGGGGCAAGTGGATCGGGATGCACTACGACTCCCTGATGGCCCCGATCGCCATTCCCTTCACCCCCCTCCTGAACGCCTTCTTGGCCTATTACAGGGTCGTCCCGGCCCAGATCTGCCCGAACGCACATCGGATCCTGGCCTGCTTCCCACAGATATGCGCTCGGCACGAGGCCGAGTGCACGATGGAGTTGTTTAACTTCATCTACCAGATCAAGGTTCTCCCGGGCCGCTACGGGGGTGGGTTCCTGATGCTGCAATCCCGGGCCGACATGTGTGCAATCAAGGGGCTGCCCGGGAACAACAAGGGGTGGAAAAATAGGATTTTCTCCCTTAAGTACGAGCCCTGGATCTTCCCGGTCGATCGCGTCTGGAGCACACATTTTCGGAAACAAGTGGTGCCGGCCGCGACTCAGGCGCTCAAGGAGACGGTCACTCGGATCTCGAGTGAAGTACACGAGTACTCCATCTTCCGGACGGCCGAGAGTCTCGCAGCCGCGAAGCTCCCGCCCCCCACGTACGAGCTAAGCGAGAAGTACCTGCCCGTACCGATGGGCGTGACGGTCGCCAAGCCGTCGAAACGAAAGAAGAAAGGTTTAGCTCGAGCTGTTCTTCCCGACCTAGCTTTATTTCTTGAACGAACTAACCCTGCTCTTGTTTTGCAGCTATGGCCGAGTTCGGTGATGAAGACACCGCCCTTCCCCCGCCCACGAAGATCTCCCTCGGCGGGAAGAAGAAGGCCAAGACCAAGGCGGCCGGGGAGAAGGAGATCCCATCTGCCCGACCTCTGAGCGCCTCGACCGTGACGACGGGCGAGGGCTTCATCGTCGAGCAGCCCGACGTTCTGGTCACCCGGGTGGAGGTCGCCCGGGGCAAGGAGAAGGTCGCCGACCAGGGCGCGACCGAGGCGGGCAGCCTGAAGCGGCGCCGGGAGCAGCACAGCCCGAGCCCTTCGGCCGGGCGGGAGAGGGAGCCTACATCCGTGCTGGCACGGATCGGCAATGCCGCGCCAGCCCGAGCGGACCTGGGGAAGATGACCCCGGCCCAGGTGGCTGAACGGATCGGCCACGATCTGGCCGAGGTGAGTTTCCCAACTTGTAATCTCCTTTGCCCAAGTATCTTTGACCGGGATAACCGAACGTTCCTTGTCTTTGCAGATTTCCCGGGCGACCCAACTTCTTCAGGGTCAAGCAATGCTGGCCGAGGAGGCTGATCACCACAAGAAGACGGCCGCTCGCCGTCTGAAGGAGATCAAGGAGCTCCAGGCCGAGCTGGAGAAGACGCAGAAGGCCCTGAAGAAGGGTGACGAGGAGCGGGTCCTCGCCGAGAAGGTCGCCAGTCGGGCGATTGGAGAGGCCCAGGAGCTGAAGGCCCAGCTCGAGAATCCGAGCGACCTGGCGCGGGCGGCCTTCAAGGACAAGGACCTGGGCTCGGCCTTCCTCACTGAAGCCCGGGGAACAGCGGTCGGGGAAGAGCTGATCGTCTCGTTCGGCCGCTGGGGTTTTACGGCCGGGAAGCGGAAGATGCTCGAACGAGTCCGCACCCGGCTGGAGCAAGCTTTGGATGGGGAGGACCTTCAGCTGGTCCTCTCGGTCTTGCCCCCAGACCTAGCCGATCCCGGTCCCTCTCCTTTCGCCCCAAAAGCCAAGGCGTCTGAGGCCGGGGCATCAACAGCGGCCACCCCGAGCGGAAAGGAACCGGCTGCCGGAGCCCGGGAGATGAAGAGGTAGAATAAGCTCCTTTCTTCTTCTTCTTTTTTGTAAAGGACCATTGATCGGGAGCCCGGTCCCGAGTTGTACCGGGCAACTTTTTGTTTGTTAATGAAATTTATTTTTTGGTTCCATCTTGCGTCGCTCGTTCTTTCTTTTCGCACTTTTATCTTTAACCGCGCAAGCGTTGACCCTTAACTCTCGACCTCGCGGCCTTGCGGCCCGACTTCGCACATACTGATCTCAATCACTCGACCCCCTGGCCTTTAAACCCGGTCTCGCAATATTCGATCCGCTTAACGCCCGACCTTACGACCTTATGGCCTGGTCGTGCGTTCGATGTTTCGACTTAAAAACTGGCCAACCAATCGGGTTTACCCGATCTCCGGGCCTTTGTCGAAAAAATTTTCAAGCCTCTACGGTCGGAATGTAACCGAGCGACGGGCCGAGAACAAGCAAGCCTCTATGGTCGGAATGTAACCGAGCGACGGGCCTTGTACCGTACTTTCTTATCCCAGCCCCCACACTATTGTGCGCTCGAGGCACGAGTGGGTGCGATAGTGGACAGAAGTTGGACGGATCGGGGAATAATGCTGAGAGCTCCTGGCTTCCCCGATCGGTGGCGTGACTTGAGTGTCCGCCAATATGGAGCGCATTTTGACCGGTCGATAGATTTCGCCCGATCGATGAATGCTGAACTGAGCTGCTGATGACAAGGGTGAAAGAAAATAACCGATCGTGCCGCCGCATACAAACGGTCGAGCAATCATTGATCGTATATACATTAAACTTTCCCGCTCACAGGCGGTTGAATTAATTTTACAACCATAAAATCTACATAGAAATGACGACCGGGACTAACTCGCAGGTCCAGCCCCCACTTCGTCTAAAAATACAAAAAATAGGCTAATGCCTAAAAAGAACGAGGTGCTCGGAATTCCAAGTCCCCTCTAATAGCCGACCCGTCGTTGTCTCTAGTCGGTATGTACCCGGCCGTATGACAGCGTTGATGATGTACGGCCCTTCCCAGTTCTGAGCTAGCTTTCCGCCCTCTAGAGGTTGGCTGGCCTCCCTTCGTCGTAGAACGTAGTCTCCGACTTGAAAATAACGAGGGTTGACCCGAACGTCTTTCGAGCTCTTGACGCGCTTCTGGTACTCGGCCATACGCCGAGCGGCTAGCTCCCTTTTTTCTTCGACCGCATCGAGATCCACAGCCATGGCATGTTCATTGTCCTCCGCGTTGTAGGTTCTCTCTCGATCGGTCGGGATCCAAGCCTCGATCGGGAGCCGGGCTTCAGCTCCGTAAACCAGGGCGAAAGGGGTCTCCGAAGTAGCTTCCCTCGGGGTCGTCCGATAAGTCCATAAGACATATGGCAACTCATCGGCCCAACTACGACCGGCCGAGTGTAACTTCTTTTTCAGACCTTCCAGTATCGTCCGGTTAGCATTTTCCACCTGACCGTTTCCCTGCGGGTAAGCTACCGACGACCGGACGTGAGTCGTCCCGATCGTGGCTAAGAAATTTTGAAAGTACTGGCTTACGAACTGGCGGCCGTTGTCGCTGATGAGATGCACGGGCACACCAAAGCGGGAAACCACATTCCTCCAAAGGAACCGAGCACACTGCTGAGATGTGATCGTGGCTAAGGGCTCGGCTTCTATCCACTTGGAGAAGTAATCAACGGCGACGATCACAAACCTTCTCCGACCGGACAGCTGAGGAAAGGGGCCCAAGATTTCCACCCCCCACCTAGCGAAAGGAATTGCGGTCGTGACTGGCTGGTAGAAGGTTGCCGGTCGACCAGGCATCCGGGCGTACAGTTGGCACGTCTCACATTCCCGAGCTAACTTCTCACAGTCTAGCTGGAGGGACGGCCAATAGTACCCGATCAGCATGATACGACGGGCCAGCGATCGGCCTCCTTGATGTGAGGAGCAAATTCCCGAGTGAAGCTCCTTCATCACTAAATCAGCCTCAAACGCGGTTAAGCAGCGCATGAGGGGACCTCCATACGATCGTCGATATAGACGGCCGTCCAAGACCTGGAACCTCGGGGCTCTCAACTTGGCTTTTCGAGCACGCTGCGGGTCGTCCGGAAGTCGACCGTGCTCGAGAAATTCCTTCAGATCGGTGATCCAACTATCTTCCGCCGGTTGAATTGGATTGACTGGTAAACGATGGATACTATGTCTCGGGATCACCAAGATCCGGGCTATCTTTGACATGTGTTCCGGGGCGTCTTGGGCCAATTTGGACAAGATGTCCGCATCGGCATTATCCAATCGGGGTATGTGCCGGACGGTGTACCCCCGGAACTGTGCAAGCTTCTCCATGGCGAGGTCTCGGTATAGTTGTAGACGTTCTCCGTTAACCTCATAATCTCCGAGAACTTGCCCGACCACGAGCGCAGAATCTGTTTGGGCTCGGATGTATTCAGCCCCCAAGTCCCGAGCGCATTGCAAGCCATTCACGAAAGCTTCGTACTCGGCTTCGTTGTTGGTTGGGTGGAACTGGTACATGAGAGCAAAATAGACTTTGAATCCTTCTGGGCTCGTGACTACCACACCTCCGCCTGCCCCTTTCTTGCTACTTGACCCGTCAGTAGCTAGTGACCACCACTCGGCCTCGGGATCCTCAACCTCGGGGGGTCGGGTATCCCGGGCGGTGCACTCGACCAAGAAATCTGCCAGAGCCTGACCTTTGATTGCTGGTCTCGGTCGGTATTCGATCGCGTACTGGGTCAGCATTAACGCCCACTTAACTAGGCGACCGGATGAAGAGGCGGTGCGGAGGACTGGTCCGATCGGCTGATCAGTCAACACGCGAATTGCTCGACCCTGGAAGTAGGGAGCCAACTTCTTCGCAGCAATATAGAGGGCGTAGACGACCTTCTCTAACCGGGAGTACCGGAGCTCGGGCCCATGTAGCGCGTGGCTTACATAGTACACCGGTCGCTGGACCCCTTCCGGATCGGTTCGGCACAATACTGCGCTTACTGCACGATCGGAGACGGCGAGGTATACGTCTAGCTCTTCTCCGAGCTCGGGCTTTGAGAGCACAATAGGTGACATGAGGTACTCCTTCAACTCATCAAAAGCTGCTCGGCACTCTTCGTCCCAGACGAACCCATTAACTTTTCGCAATACCTTGAAGAAAGGTAAAGCGCGCTCGGCTAACTTGGAGAGGAACCGGCTGAGGGCTGCCAACCGACCGGTCAATTGCTGGACCTCCCGAACGGTAGAAGGTGGTTGCATGTCCAGAATCGCTTTAACTTTGGCCGGGTTGGGCTCAATTCCCCTCTTGGTCATCATGTAGCCGAGGAACTTGCCGGTCTGAACCGCGAACGTGCACTTGGTCGGGTTCAGCCGCAACTGGTACTTCCTCATGATCTGGAAGCACTCCCGGAGGTCTCGAGTGTGGTCGGATCGGTCCCGACTCTTTACCAGCATATCATCAATATAAGCCTCCATCGTCCGGCCCAATAGATCGGCGAAGAGCATATTGACCATCCTCTGGTAGGTCGCTCCTGCATTTCGGAGGCCGAACGGCATCACTCGATAGCAATACAGCCCGTCCGGGGTCACGAAGGCTGTTTTGCTCTCGTCTTCATGGTGCATCATGATCTGATGATACCCCTTGAAGGCATCCATGAAGCTCATCAACTCGGCCCCGGCCGTCTCGTCGACCATCTGGTGAATGCTCGGTAGTGGATACGGGTCGAGCGGACAGGCTTTGTTGAGGTCCGTGAAATCAATGCACATCCTCCAAGCCGGGGGCTTCGGAACAAGGACAATATTAGCCACCCACTCGGGGTAGATCACCGGTCGGATGTGCTCGATCGCCGCCATCTTTTTGACTTCCTCCCTGACAAATTCGCGGCGATCGGAGGAGAGATGTCGTGTTTTCTGCACGACCGGCCTCGCTGCGGGATCGACGGCTAGCTTATGGCAAATGACCGATCGATCAATCCCGGGCATGTCCTCGGGTCCCCACGCAAAAATATCAGCATACTCCCTGAGTATGCTCAGAACCTCTGCTCGGAGCTCGGGGGTGAGGGCCCGGCCAATCTTAATCTTCCTATCCGGGCGGTCCTCGGACAGGGGGACTTCTTCTATCTCTTCGGAAGGTTCGGGTTGCTCCTTCCGTTCTTTAGCCTCCTCCTTGGCTATAGTGTTCACCCGGGAAGACGGACCGGAATCGCGTCTGTTGACCGCTCGGGTGTAGCACTTCCGGGCGGACTGGACATCGCCACGGACCACACCGACCCCATTGGGGGTGGGGAACTTCATGCAGAGATGGGGCATGGAAATTATCCCACCGATCTTCATGATGGCGGGTCGGCCTAGGATGATGTTGTGGACGCAATGGAGGTTGACCACAACGAACTCCAGCTCTGTCCTGATCGACTTCGGGGGGGTGCCGATCTCGACCGGGAGAGTGATTTTGCCTTCGGGGTAAATGAGGGCCCCGGTAAATCCCGACAGTGGTACACCGACCGGAGTCAGCTCCTTCCTGTCGAGGCCAAGCTTCTCGAACACGTCCAAGTATAGGACGTTCACACTGCTACCCGTGTCCACCATAACCCTCTGGACGTCCGTTCCCTTGACGTCGATTGTGACCACGAGCGCTTCCATGCCGTGGTCACTGCTGCTAGGTTGGTCCTCTAAGGTGAAGGTTATGGGCTCCATTTTTTGTCTTTTCCCGGTCTCTCGGGAATCCACAATCGCAACCGGGCAATTCGTCCTCGGCTGGGAAGCGTCTTCTAGGCCACCAAATATGACATGGATGGTGGGCTTGCCGACCGGGCGACTGCTGGTCGGGGGATCAGGGTCCCGTCGGTCTTCATGACGATCGTCCCTTCGATCGTCTCTTCGGTTCTGACCCGACCGATCAGAGCGGTGATGAGATCGCCTGTGATCCCTCCGATCGGTATTCCTCTTGCTTTCCTCTCTCTTCCCCACGCACTTGTCCAATTTTCCCAAATTGAGCAAATCTTCCAACAATTGGCGCAAGTGGGTACACTCCTCGGTATCATGCCCGGCGCATCGATGGTAAGCACAGTGCTTACTCTTATCAGAGCCGTCTCGATCGGGATGGGGGAGTTTGATGAGATTGCAGGATTGGGCATACTGCATGGCCTCCGCTGCAGATCGGTTTAAGGCCGTAAACTCACCAGGCCTGGTGCGGGATCGGGGATGATCGTCTCCCGATCGATGTTCCGCCCGGCCGGCCGGTTTACGGGAGGAAGAGCCGACCTCCTGCAAGCGCTTAACGGCATTCGCCTCACCTGCGTTGGCGTAATCCGTGACCCTTCGGAGGGCCTCCTCATATGTGGTCGGGGGGTGGAGGATAAAGTCCTGGTACAGATACCCCGCCCGGAGGGAGATGTGAAGCATGTGAGTGGCGGTCGCATCATCCATGGGCTCGACCTCTCCGACCGCTGCTTTCCACTTGACGAGGAAGTCGGTCAAGCTTTCCCCTTCCAACTGCTTGGCCTTCTCGAGGTACATATAGGACTTCCTCACTACTTTGGAAGTAATGAACTTCCGTACAAACTTGATCGCCAGGGTCTCAAATTTGTCGATCGACCCCGGGGGCAAGGTGCGGAACCACTCTGCTGCCCGACCGGTGAGGGTTGAGTAGAAGGCCCTGCACATCACGGCGTCTGAAACGCCCTTCAGCATCATATTGCTGAAAAAATCATTCACGTGAGCCTCAGGATCTGTCCGACCGTCGTAACTCTTCTCTCCCGAGACCTTTAAGTCGAGCGGGTAAGGCTGAGCCATCACCGCGGCCGTGAAAGGCGTCTGGTGTAGGGTCGATCGCTCGGCCGGGGGTGCTGTAGGATACGCACTCCTGAGCTGCGCAACTTCGGCCTGGAGATTGTAGAGCAATCCTCGGGTCTCATTGAGCTCGGCGTTCTGGGCGGCTTGGGCGGTATCCCGAGCGCGTCGACGTCGATGTGATCTCGACCCGCTGTACCCGGATGAAGCCTCGTGGCTAGCTTCCTGCATTTGTAGATCCTCTTGCCTGGGATTCGGGTCCTGGGGTCCCAGACGCTGGCGCATCTCTGGTCGTAGACGATCAAAAGCTACCGCACGGGCAACCTCTTCAGGGTCCTCCGCTTGAACGGCCTGAGCTGGTGCCTCCATCGCATCGGCACCCCCCGACCCCAACCGCGAATGAGCCGAGCGTCGAGCCCGGGAAGTGGACTGACGCTGCGGCTCTACTTGTGCGATCGGTGGTACTGGAGGGGCGGCGGCTGGAGCTGTGTAGGCAGGCGTATATGGTGGATAACCAACCGGGGGAGTGTAGCACATCGGTTGGCTTGGCCAATACCCGTATGGTGGAGGTGGGACCGGGTACGGGTACTGGGCGGGATACATCATCGGCTGCTGCTGGTATGGCAGACCGGGTGGTGGGTATCCCGGTTGTATGTAATTCACCGGTTGCTGGGCGGCCGGGTATGTATTTGACGGATGTGGTGGTGAGAGATTGAGGTTGAGGTCCATCGTCTGACCTTGCTGTTGGGTAGCATAGTGGTCGGAGGAGCTCGCCGCATCCGCCTGGTCGTCGGCGAAGTTGTTATGTGCCCACGGATACATGTTGGTATGGTGACCGGGTGCTCGTCAAGACGTTGGCTTGTTGCACGGTCCCCACAGACGGCGCCAAAATGATACTGCTAATTCTACGTAAGCAATATAAATAACACAAGACCAAGTAAAGCAAGTAAGTCTTTATTGATCAAGGTAGAGTTCCTAAGTACAATCTACTTGGTTGCACTGAGTACCGACTGACTGCGGTCGGGAGTCTCTAGTTACAACCTATCGATTGTCCAAAAATCCTCTACACTGTAGCTACTGTGGGTACTTATAGCCGCTGTGCCGGAGACAAGATCCCAGCCGCTCGGCATGTCTTCCACGTAGCCACCACGTGCCATCCTCCTGGGTGCCCTGCCTGTCGATGTAAAGAGCCGCCACGTGCCTCTAGTCAGCTCCCTCGCCGAAGGACTACCGCTCGGGGTTGACACCATCGCTCGGGCAACTCCCGGTCGGTTCCCGACCGGGTTCTTCTCGATGAGCCCGACCTGTTACCTGCAAAGACAAAGAGAAAAGGACAAAAGGCTCCTCGGTCGTGGTGAAGCTATGTCGGTCGGGATATTCCCTACCAGTCATGTACTCATATTAGAGACTTAGAGTTTAGATTTTAGGGACACATGAATACATGATATCAAAAATAAAAATAAAAATAAATAAAAAAATAGGCGGGCTAGGCGGGGGCCCGCGGGCTTAAGGAGGGGCGGGGCGGGCTGCCCCTACCTAAGCCCGTTTCCTTGGCGGGCTTTTTAGCCCGCCCCGCCAAAAGGCGGGCTTTGGCGGCCCCGCCCCGCTAGCCCGTATTGACAGCTCTAGCCTAGACCGCCTAGGCGCTAGGCGCTGTCCGGGCGCCCGACTAGCGCCTAGCGCCTACTGCAACCATGATAAATATAAATATTTTTTTACAATATAAACTTGAAAATATTTCTATTATTTTATTTTATTTGATCACAACATACAAATTAATTTTTATTTAATTAACTAGTAACATTACACGAATAGTCCAATATCCAATGTATATATTTTTAAATTAGTGTTTCAGAATTTATCAAAATATCATTCGGTATGCTTACGTATATCAATGCAAGATTATCAATTTAGTTTTGTATGTATTTGTATAGATATTGATAGATGCAGATATGTAGATATATAACATTCTATAACTGATTTTGTTTTTGGTAAGACTGTATTTTAAACCTATTCTCAAAGTTGTGCTCTTTAAAATCATGGCGTGCATAGCTTTAGGTAATACCGTAATATTCTCAGAGAAAAGATTTTAATGTAATAGGAAATGAAGGAAATATTTTATGAAGGCATATATACAGATTTCAAAATTACAAAGTTTTCTTTCAAAAAAATTACAACTTAGGAAAGGAATATAAAAATTAAAAGCTTTACTAAAATTAAGTTTTTGCAACCTAAAGTATTAGTTTTTAATTAAATAATGGAAAATTTGCAATTTTAATCCTTCAATTATTGCATGTTATGAAATTCAATCCTCAACTGTTAATAAAGACCTGGTAATTAAGGACACGACCCGTTAACACGACACGAAACTGAACAGGAAAATAACAAGTTAGTGTTTAGCATTAATGTGTCCCGGATCAACGGGTTGACTCGTTAAGGACCCGTTATGTTCGTGTCTTAACAGGTCAACTCGTTAAATCTATTAAGAACTCGTTTAGCATGTTAATAGGTTAACTTGTTTACTCAAACATGTTTATAACCCGCTAAGAACCATTGTCATGAATAAGATTACAAAAGATATCATGAACATGACTAAGTATGAATTTACTACATTAGGCCAATATCTTATACCAATTATTGATGTTCAACAATATGAAATTTGAATTTATTATTATTTTTTTTTGTGTTCAATTTTATTCTAAAAACTAGTATGGACTTTTTAATTATGATTTTTGGACACTATTTTACCATTTTATGAATGTTATAAATTGAATATTTTTTTAGTTTGTTTGATGGATTGAATTGTAGGTTTTATTTCTTTTTAATATAATTTAACTTTAAATTTTAGTTTTTTAATATATTAATAGGTTGAGCTGGTTTAAATGAGTTTCGTGTCATATCGTGTCGACATGATCCGAAACCTGTTAAAAAACGTGTCAATTGGAAGGGGTAAATTAGTCACTCCACTTGCATATGTATTATTGACCGTATATTGATCATCTCTATACGCGATATATACATACTCTCAATCCCTTGTTTATCTCTTAGTTCTCAGCATTGGTCGTAGAGTTGTTTATCTCATGGAAGCCCTAGCGTGTTAACCGTAGATCCCCATTTGCTGAGTGATCGTATCAGTAAGCGTTCCTCTGAGATGTTTAGAAGGTATATCAGCTAAAGCTCGTCATCTTCAAGAAGACAAGAATACATATATGGTGAGTTGGTTTCCATTCCAAATTGTCAATGTGGGCAACACTTGAAGCTTCAAACATCTTGGACAGATTTAAGAAGGTATTGGGTGTGCTCAATCGAAAATGTGAGTGTTTTAAGAATTGTACAGATTTAGTTTTTGTTCCAGTTGAATGTAATTTTTTTGGGTTTATTTTTGTTGTGTTTGTTGTTTAATTTTTTGTATGAGCAATTTTTGTTCCAGATTTTGTGAGCAATTTTTGTTCCACTTTTGTTGTGTGAGTAATTTTTGTTCGAGTTTAACTTTTGGTATTTGCATGAATTGTTGTTTAAGTTTAATTCCAACCGTATTTAAATTTTTAAGTTTTAAACTTTATGCTTTTTTTGTTGTAGGGAAGGAAAATGTGTGGTTTTGTGAGGTGGTATGATCCGCCGATGTGCGCAAGGTCAAGAAGAATTATTCCTAGGCTATTGAGAAGGATCAATCGAAATGAAGAAGAGATTGCAAGACTGAAAACAAGGCTACAAGCTTGTGCAAATGTTACTGTCAAAATAAGCAAGGACATGGCAAGGTTATTAGGATATTTGGTGTTAATGTAGTATGCATTGTGTTATTTGTAGTAGCAGCAGTGAATGTACCTAGAAAAAACAAGAACCTTATGTTGAATGTTTGAACTTTAGGGCTTAAGCTTAGAAAATGGAACTTGCCTATAAACTTCTATGCAAGTGTGTGAATAAGAAATCAACTTTTTGGTAGTAGTTGTGGTTATGTTTAACTACATAAAGTTCTAAAATTCCATTTACATAATATTACCACTAAACATCAAAAGTCAAGTTTGTCAAAAAACCATCTAGAAACAACCAATCATCTATATCAAAATTGGTTGTTTCATACAGAAATTAAATATTGCATGTTGTTCATTACGACTCTGTTGTAATACAGAAATTAAATATTGCATGTTGTTATCACTACTCTACTGTAATTACTACCAGAGGGCAGAAATTTTATTAAAGCAAGTGATTAGTGTTTCAATTTAAATGAGATTATTACCAGAAGATTAAAAAAAAAAAAAAAAAAAAAAAAAAAAAAAAAAAAAAAAACCTGAAATTTTAGAGAGAAGTTGTGATGAAAGACAGAGTAAGAGATAACTTTTGCCAATAAAATAACCATCTGGAAACAATCATCCATATCAAAAGCCAATGTTGTAAAATAACCATCTCAAAAGACAATGCTATAAAATAACCATATGGAAACAATCATCCATATCAAAAGACAATGTTGTAAAATAACCATCCATGACTAAAAGTGTAATTAGTTCCCATTACACATCAAAAGTCAATTTTGTCATCAAAACACATAACATAAAGTTCAAAATAGACTAGTTCACTAGGTTACATCATATGATATCCAAAATAGTTTATAAAAGTGACTAGGTTACATCATATGATATCCAAAAAGCAGTGAGTACACATCAACTAATCCAAATTTATTGGGTCTTTGTCATTCCCCAGAATTTAGACTTGAATGTGGATGATAATCTTGTAGCATACTTCTTCACTGGTTGTTTCTTCCTATCTGACTTCATTGGAGCTATTCTTTTTCTTGGGATATTGGGTTGCATGACTTGTTTCCCTTTACTCCCTTCTTCTTGTTCAACTACACATACTACAAGTGTAAATCGGTAGGTAAAATACTCTATTAAAATTGAAGGAATGGACTAGAGTAAAACTTACAATGAACTGTTATGACTGGAATTTCCATACTGCTACTTAGTGAAGCCCCTACAAGACATAACATACCTTAATCAATATTGGTTCTTAGGGAAAACAGAAAATTGAATTTCATAACAAACCTAGTTACTGGAATGTAATAGCATACCTCCATCAATGTCCTGTGTCTGAATTTCGATTTGGTGCCAATGTGCATCCAAAACATCATCTGGAATCTCCCATTGATTATCTTCAACTTCAGGTTGAGTAATAACATCAGGTTCATCAGCAATAGCAGCACCATGTGTGGTAGCAGCAGCCTGGACAGTAGCAGCAGCCTGGAAAATAGCAGAAACTTGGACAGTAACAGCAGCCTAGAGTTGAGGTTGATCAGCCTGGACAGTAGCAGCAGCTACTCCTCTTGATGTTCTTCTTGTGAACTGCAAAAAGTTTATGTTGCTTACTAATGCAAATAGATTATGACTGTAATGTAATAAAAAAAATACAAACTATCTAACCTGATTGGCAGGCCTCATAGTAGGGTATTTTGGACATTTTCTGCTGTTATGACCTAATTCTTTACATTTTTTGCAATGTAAAGCAACATGTCTTCTTGACAAATGCACACCATCATTACTGATCTCACCTTTAGACTTCATTCTCAATTTTCTAAGTCTTCCAGCTTTTGCTTTATAGAATGGTGGCAATGGAAGTTGTCTACTTGTGAGAGGCCAATCTTCATAACCTGACATTGGATTTATACATCCCTCATAAGTTTTCAAGTATGTGGAAATCAAGTAGCATGAATCCACATAATGCCAAATAGGTCATTTTCCATGTTTCATCCAGATTGCACAGACTGCAGGTTGTCAAGGGATTCCAGTTAGGTCCCATTTCCTACAAGGACAAGCTCTTCTACCTAAATCAACAGTAAACTGCTCAGATTGTCCCTGTGATCTCAAAGAGCATTGGAGAACACTAATAGCCAATTAGTCCTCCTGCAAGCTTATCAATGTCATCTATTTTTCTCACAATATTTGGACAAACTATTCCACTCCATTCAGTAGCTTTTACATCTAAACTCAAATAGCCTTAACATTATTGTTTTTTTCCTAATTATCTCCAAGCAATTAATCACAGGGTTTTCCCTAGCTGTCAAGATAATTGCATTGAATGATTCTGAAATGTTATTAACCAACATGTCACAACTGGAAGTTCCTGTGAAGTGGGATCTATTCCATTCAGATGGGTGTTTATCAGCAAGCCAAGCAAAGGCATCTTCATCTAGATTTCTTAACTCTTGTAGAGCCACAGTAAAGTTATTGACTGTAGTGGCCCTTGCTGCTTTCCACAAGGCATCTTTGATTGTTTTTGCTGTGAAACCAGCCACCCTCATGTTACAGTGCAGGTGTCTAACACAGAATCTATGCCTAACTCCTGGTAACACAATTTCAAAGGCTAGTATGAAACCCTTTTGCTTGTTGGACATCATTGTGAACTCATTCTGAACCATGGCATGAATTTGCAAGTCTTTCTTTAGCAATTCTAGAAACCAAGTCCAAGAGTTCTTGTTCTCACCTTCTACAATTGCATAAGCAATTGGAAATATACTTTCATTCCTATCTATTCCAACTATTGTCAATAATTGGCCTCCAGTTTTACACTTTAGGTGACACCCATCTAGGCCAATTATTTTCCTACAGTGCTTAAACCCTTCCTTCATAGCTTCCCAGCAGATATACATTCGTAAAAATCTGTTTTTTTCCATCCACTTGCGAGTCACTCAGCTTCACTTCATAACTACACTTGGGATTAGTTCTTACAGTAGCTCCAGATCTTATTAAAGTAGTCTTCTGCCTCATGTCTTATTTCACCTTTAGCTTTGACTAAAGCCCTCCATGCTTGCTTCTTACTTAGTGTGTAATGGTCATCCGTGCAAACTTTTTCTAAAAATGCGTTTGTTTTCCAATCCAAATGTCCTTTAATATGTTGTTTTCATCTTTTTGCAACAATGATGAAATTCACCATTGAATTCTTTTTAGTCCTTACAGTATTACACAACCATCATGTTTCTCATTTAACACAGATATCTTCCAAAATTTATCATCTTTATCATACCTCAGGATAACTTTCCATGGACAGCTCTCATGCTTACACTTCACCACACATCTCACTTTATCATTTTTTTTTCATATTTCATTTCCTTCCCCTCATTGATTGCATAATTTGTTATAGCTTCTCGAAACTCCCTCTTATCTTTAAAGGTTAATCCTAATGCAAATTTAGGACAACTACCTTCAATGTCTTGTAAATACTTTGTCCATTTGAACCCTGTTGCCTCACCCTCACTGCCTATCAAGCTTCCTTCATCATAATAGTTGACTTCATTACCAAATGTAGGTTCAGATTGTTGAGGTTGTCTTTCTACATTTACTAACCCTCCATACTCTACATTCACATCTACAATTTTTACAAATTCTTGATCATCATTCACACCTACAGTAATTAAGGCATCTGAATTATAATCCTCATCACTACCATCATATTCTTCCTCACTACCCTCATATTCTGCCTCACTAGCATCAGACTCTTCTTCATTGTCACCTCCACTAAGAACACACTCACCTGCATCATCACCATTCCTTTTTTTTTTTTTTTTTTTACAACCCATATTTCTATTTCCTTAGGATTACAAGATTGGTTAACTAAGTTCCAAACATCAAAATATTTCACCAATTCTTGCAACCCTACTTCAATGCCTATGGAATAGCTCAAACTATCATCCAGGGTATACCCAATTTCCCCTACCTTCTCCTGTAAACAAATCAACCTCCACTCATCTTCTACCATGTCATTAAATGAAGTTGCCACCTATATAGTTAGGAGGTAAAGTTTGACTTATCATGCCTCCATGTCTTAACTTAAGAGTAAAAATTCCTGAAATAAAGAATTGAGAAAATGCAATACAGTTTAGAGTACACAAAGTAGCAATGCATATGCTTTTGAGTTACCGGAAAACAGATGGTCCACTTCAGACTACTTTACACTAAGGGGGCGTTTGGTTCAGGTTATATAACATAACAAAGGGAATGTGACATTCCAAAGCTCACATTCCTATGTTTGGTTCACATTATCTCAAGGAATCTAACATTCCCCAGGAATGTCAAATTCCATCCACATAGGATTTTGAAGGGAATGTGATTCCCTTCAATTTCTAAGGTTATGTAAGATAACCTTGGTTATGTTAGTTTATCTCACACACACACACACACACACACACACACACACACACACACACACACACACACACACACACACACACACACACACACACACACACACACACACACACACACACACACACACACACACACACACACACACACACACACACACACACACACACATATATATATATATATATATATAAAATTATTTTTGTAATTATATATTTTTATTTTTATTATGTTAGGTTAGCATATAAAATAATTTTGTTTCTCAAGTTCAATATTTTAGGTAATATTTTAAAATCATGTAATTATATATGATACCGTTATCTTATTTATTTATTTTAATTTTTAAATTTATTAAAATATATGAAAATATGTTAAGAATATTATAGTGTGTGAATAAAAGATAACCTTAAACCAAACATGATTATATTACATACCCCAATTTTAACCAAACACAGGAATCTAACATTCCCTAAGGTAATCTGACATTCCGTGAACCAAACGACCCCTAAATGCATTAAAATAAACCCCAAGAATGGTCCCCAGCAGATGCATAACCAGACAAATGCAATACATATGCAATCAACAGGTTTCTAATAGAAATGCATATGCTTTTGAGTTACCAGACAACAGATGGTTAACTTCAGACTACTTTACACTAAATGCATTAAAAGAAACCACAAGAATGCTCCCCAGCAGATGCTTAACGAGACAAACCACGCAATTTTAAAACACAAAATGATCCCAACATGTATGTAAACGAAGCAGAATATAAAAACTCTCACTACAACAAATTAGTCTTTTAGCGACACTTACTTAGCGACGGTTATATAACCGCCGCTAAATGAATATTTTGCGACGGTTATAGAAACCGCCACTAATTTTGTACTAAAATTTAGAAACCAATGATTTCTTTTTAATTTTATCATTTTTATGTTTATTTTAGCGGCGGTTCTCTTAACCGCGGCTAAAAACTCATTTAAAATAAATGGGTATATTTTAGCCGCAGTTGGTTTCTATAAATCAACGAAATTATTTATTCATATACTATTTGGATGTGTTCAAAACAAAAAACCCTTCAGTCGTGCTCGATACATGTTTGCAATTCATTAACTGATATAGAGAACTGAGGCTCGACTGAGTTGGAAAGTCGATTGTGCGACTTGAAAGATGGTCGCCGGATGGAAGGCTAGAACGGCGTCTCCGGTATGGATTCTTTTTCCCAATTTACTAATCCATCTTTTCAATTCCCAGTCTATGAGTCGAATCTGTGAATATATTGCAAAAGTTAGGGTAGAAATCGGAAATCGCGACGATGCAGAAATCAGAATTCGTATCTAGATTTTTTATTTAGATTCGGCGACGATGCGGAAATCGCGACCGAGTATTGCAAATGTTAGGGTAGAAATCAGTAAATTGAAATAATTTTTTATTTAAGCGTTGTATTCTCTAATCACTTTTTCAGGTTGCAGTTTAACAGACAAGTAAATGTTGCAAAAACCAGATTTGACGGCTATCCTTGGGAATATTGCTACAAATCCAGGTATAAACATGAAGACGAAAATGCTTATATTTTAGCTGGCTTCATTTGATACGGATAGACCGATATTGTTAAGCAGTTATTTTTGAACAGTTCAAAAGGTCTGCCAAAGGTGCCGTTAATATGTAATGTAGTGTTTGAATATGAGTTACCATCAGATATTGTAGTCATACACATTATGATGCTAGAAATCTTCAAAGAAATTAAATATTAAAATAAAATTAAGAAAGCAGCAGAGGAAAACTATGGGAGGTTTAGGATGGATACAAGAATAATACTTCAGTATAAAGAGTAAAAGAGGCAAAGACAAAGCTCCTGCCAAGCTTAAATGAATTTATTCTTGCATTGGTGATATTGGGACCTAAATATGGTGGGAAATAATGTTTTGCTTACAAGTACAATTTAGTTAATGGTTTGCTTACCAGAGAAGAAGGTTGCAATGTAGAGACATATTTAGTATGCCTTCTGATTACTTGAACTCCACCTTATAGAGCCATTTGTTAACTGATATTATGTGTTGTTAGATGACTTAGATCAATGATTTATATTCTGGTGCATTTAGTACATTGAGATAATGTGAAAGTTATGATATGCTACCTGGTTATGTATTAGTGTAGAACTCTAGTCATGGGACTAGTTGAGCTTAATCCTTCAAGAAATTCCTTAGTTGGCCTTCCATTAATTTTTAATATTACTGTGAAATTGATTATTTCTAGAGACATGCCTATAATCTGCACCCACAGTAAAGAAGAATATGATTGTAAAACTATATAGAAATTTTGTGAAACTCTTTTGTATTGGTACATAAACCTTGAGAGAATTTAATCTAATAATTTTTTTTTAAATTCAAATTAAACATACAATTTAATCCATTAGCTGATACTGTTGTATACTTTTGTTGAGAAGAAAAATTATATCTTCGCCGCCCTAACCTTCTCCGCTCAATTCCCTCTTGGGTCACTCACACCGCAACTCTTCTCCC
Organism: Ipomoea nil; assembly: GCF_001879475.1. Taxonomy (NCBI): domain Eukaryota; kingdom Viridiplantae; phylum Streptophyta; class Magnoliopsida; order Solanales; family Convolvulaceae; genus Ipomoea; species Ipomoea nil. Next base: position 590,422 of record NW_017617109.1, on the reverse strand, counting down.
TACCTCCCATTCCCTTGATTATAGATTGTCACAATACTTTTTTTTTTTTTTTTTTTTTTCATGTTTGGTAAAATATCATTCAACTTGGCAATAAGAATTGGTAAAAGTTTTGCAGTTGGTCCATACGCTGTCATCCAGAAAGGAAGTGTCTTGGTGGAAGGGACAGGGGTACCAACACTGCAGAAGAACAAAGGCAAACCAAATTCTAAATCCAGCAAATCTAATAGGACTCAGGTGAGAACTTCTTTTAATGCTTCGTCAGCAATTTGGTAGTTGAATCTTCATATTAACAGTTAGCCAATGTTGCAAAAATCGCGCCTAGGCACTAGGCGCCATTGCGCCGCCGCGAAGAAGGCCGAAATCGGCCATCTCCGCGGCCGGCCGCTTAGCCGCCTGAACCGGCGCTTTTAATTTTTTTTTTTTTTTTTTTGAAAATGTCGGAAAACTTTCGGAAGGGGCATAACTTTTGACTCGGTTGTCCGATTTGGACAATTTTTTTTTAAATCGCGTATTTTTTCGAGATCTATACACCGCAAACCGCCGAAGGCGGTTTGGTCCACTAATTTCTCAAAAAAATGCTTCTTTAGCTCTTAATTTTAGTTTTTTTATGTATTTTTAGATGGTTTAAACAATATTTTGAACACTTTTACAACCACTTTCGTAAATAGTTTCTAAGAAATAACTATGGAAACCTTATGTTTTATTACCAAATTTTTAATTTTTAATTTTATTTTTAATTAAAAAAATAAAAATAAAAATAAAAATAAAAATAAAAAATAAAAAATCGGCGCCTAGGCGCTAGACGCCCCCTTGGCGCCTAGGGGGCGCCTAGCGTGTTTTGCAACATTGCAGTTAGCTACTAAAAAGAATGCTAAACATTTTCTTTATTTATTTCGATGCATTAATTAAATTACTGAATATATTAAACATTTGTTTTCTTAAATCTTAAACATATCAGGTTAGTGTTTGGAAATGAAGATGAGAAACTTGCTATTTTAACTTTACTGGCCCGATAGGCCAATATTATAAAATATTCCATATTAAACACAATAATCTCTGTTTATTAATTAATGCATTAACATTTGTTTCTCTAATCATTTCTTATATAAAGTGAATATATACATTTAGAGCCCATACAAGAAATAGGAAGCTAATTAAGCAACTAGAGGTAGTGGTCAAGCATATCTTCATTCAAGACTTATTTGCAGATCAGATTAGAGCATTGGTTTTAATTGACTCAACTAAACTATTTTCCAACTTTATTGGTTATATCACTCTTTCTGCTGTTAACTTGTTAATTGATCAGTTTCTAACGTAGACCTTTTGAATTATAATTTCTAGAGATATGCATGTAATCTGAAATTTGTTTTTCATTTGATGTGTAGGTATGCCACGATCCAAAAGGTTCATGGATAATAGTCGGCCAATATCTCAACAACTATCCTCTTCATCAACACACGAGCAATCGTTGAATGATGCAAATCAAGAACAAATTCAGCATAATGAAACACCATTGATTTCATTTAACTATTTAGAGTCGAGCCTTGAAATTTATACTATGAAATGTAGGTACCCGATGAAGGAAGCAAGCAACAATCTTCACAAGGGAGTGGAAAAGCAAAATTCATCCGCTAGTCATCATGTTAATGGACAATCTTCTACATGATATGCAACTGTAAGTAGTTTCATACAATTAACAATCTTCTACATGATATGCAACTGTAATTACTAATGTTGAAGCTAGGAAATCCTTTGCATTCTTAATCTATCCTGGGGTTCATTTTAAGGTTCTGCAGTTTCTGGGCAATGTAGGACTGCAGATTGGTCATTGGTTGTTGTTAAGGCAACTCTCTTCATTGTGACTTACCTTGTCTGCAACTGCTTATACACTCCCTATAGTCATCACTTACAAAAATGGCAAAAGACAGAGATGTCCAGTTGACTGTGAAGGTTGGAATTATATAACTAATAAAATAGCAAACAATTGCACATTTTCTATTTACATGGACTTCTTATTCTAGAGTGGTAGAAACCGGCTATGAAAATTTATTGGTAGATGTGATGATACAGTACTGATATCCTAATTGGACACTGTCATCTTTTATGGTTTTTCTTGATAATGCTTGGGCTGATGTTTGTTGTTAAATGTGCAAGGTTGCAGAGGGACTCACAGTTGATAAGATACTTGAAAACTGGATGAAGATAAAACCTGTAATAGTGGAAGAATGGAATGAAAACAGAGATGCTTTAATTGATCTTTTTGGTAAAGTCAGGAATGAGTGGATGGACAATGATTTGTCTACTTGGATTGGTGCAAACATGCAAGTCTTCTTTGCAGTGCCTAAGTAGATGACATCGAACTGCATAGCTCAAATTGCATCAAGAAATGCCAGAACACATCAAGAAATGCCAGAACACTAGGGAAGGTGATAGGGACAAATTTAGCTCCCAAGTGATCTTATGTTATTTTGACTATTTGTACAAATTTAATGTTGTTGCTCTTTTTTTCTCAGAACTATTGGCTTCTTTTTATTTTTTTGAGAACACTAGTTATTTGTTACAATTATTTGACAAAGATTAGTTATAATTGATTTTCTTTCTAATTAATGTGTATATAGAGTTTATTTGTGATTGCAATATAAAGATTTTTGAAGAAATATAATTAAATGATAATTATAAAAATATAATAATGTAATTATAAAAAATTTAGCGACACTTATTAACTGTCACTAAAATTTTTAAAAATAAATAAAGAAACAATTTAGCGACAATTACAAACTGTCACTAAAATTTTAAAAAATAAATAAATAAATCATTTAGCGGCGGTTACAAAATCGCCGTTAAAATTTATTCAAATACTAGTTTTTTACGAGGATAATGCCCAATGTTTTTCTTAAATAAGTATTTTAAAGTATATCAATGCAAGATTATATTGGAATTGTTCATGCATAGATAATGAATGTTGAATTTGCGTACTTAAATTGATAATTCTAAGTTTACAAATGCAAGATAATATAGTCAAGATTGATTATAATTGTCAATAAAATAATTGTATGGGTATGGTTGAAACCAAATACGGGATATAAGGGAGAGCAAATAAAAATTAAAACATAAAATATTAAATATATATTAATATTGAATATATACTAATATTGTTTGAGGAGATTCCGGCAGTAGGAGCGTTATGTTGTGAGCACGTGCCCACCTTGCAAGGTGGGCACGGTAAGGTGGGCACGGTTCCATATCCATAATTTCTATACTGTAGATTCATAATTTCTATACTGTAGATTCATAATTTCTATACTTTTGATTCATAATTTCTAAACTGTAGATTCATAATTTAAATACAGTAGATTCATAATTTCTATATATTAGATTCATTATTTCTATACTGCAGATCTGTACTGTAGATTTATAATTTCTGTACTGTAAATTCATAATTTCTAAACGGTATAGTTATCAATTATGAACATATAGTTCTCTGATTTGTGAAAACAGAGTTCAACAATTGGAATCTAAAGTATAAATTTTATGAATCTACAGTATAGAAATTATGGATATACAGTATAGAAATTATGGATATGGAACCGTGCCCACCTTGCAAGGTGGGCACGTGCTCACAGCATAATTTGCCGGATTTGTGGTTAGAGTTGTATTAAGACTTTAATATTAGAATTAGATTAATGTTGTAGTTATAATTCTATATTAGACTTTAATATTAGAATTAGACTAACGGTGAATTAACGGTACTTAATTGAAAAGTTAACGGATCGAATAATCATATAATTAAGGATAAATTAGAAAATCTCAAGGAAAAATAAAAATCTGAACAATCTGAACTATTCATTTGATTTAGTAATTTGATGGTCATTTTTTATATCCAATGTTTATAATTAACTAAATATTTGAAAGTATATCAATGCATAATATATGAGAAGTTCAACATAAGTAATTTAATGTCTAACTTGTTTATTTAAATATGTAATTCATAGTATATGAATACAATGTACTATAGGAGATTCATTATAATTATTACTAAAAAAATTTTAAATAGTAACTAAATATTTTTGTTGCAAGGGGTTCTAATATATTTAATGGATGCGCATAATACAAGATCAATGAATAACTCAACGGTGCTAATCCTTTAGGTGTTTTGCTCAGTGTTCATTTAGTTCAACTATTATTGTTGAATAAATTATTATGGATAAAGAAGTTCCTAATTAAAGGAATTTAGATGTATTAGTGGCTTGTGGTCTATTGGTATCTGGTTTGGTCTCATATATGGGAGGTTTAGTGTTTGAGCCTTAGTATAGGCGAAAAGAGTATATGTGGGTGTCCTTAAATTTTTGTTATTATTATGCCTTTAGGTCATTTTAAATATCTAATTTTTTCAAATATCTTTTTACCAACAGTTGATATAATTCGCTGGTCAAATCCGCTAATATAATCCCCTAACGCTAACCGCTAACGGCTGATTGTCAAACAAGGACATTGCGAGGTAGTTTCTCATTTCAATTTGTTGTGTGATTTGAATACTCTCTTTATCAACAAATCCTTCAAATAGTTAATATGATTGACTTTATTAATTTAAAATTTTTAAATTTTTTCATGGTATTAATAAAATAGTTGGTAAATAAATATATAACATTATTTTGTATTATAACTTTGATATTTAATTAAAAAATAGTGCAGAAAAAAGATAATAGACAATGTAGTGATGAATATAATCAATTCATGAATTTGAATGTAAAGAATTTTTACATTGGAGAAAAAAAAGACAATATACTAGTGAAATTATTTCTCTTAATTAATTTATTGATAATGAATAATTTTTTTTAAATAAAGACATTGTAGGGACAATGTAGCGAATATAATCAATTGATGACTTTGAATTTTGAATGTAAATAATTTTTATATTAGAGAAAAATAAAGACAATATAAGTAATGAAATTATTTCTCTTATTTAATTTATTAATAATGAATAATTTTTTTTAATAAAGGCATTGTAGACACATAATTCTAAATTAAAGAAATGCATATGTATTATTTTTTGTTATAGCTACTAAATTATTGTTTAATTCAATAAGAGTAAAATAGAGTACTAATTATGCCAACTTTGATTGAATGTAGTTCGAACCTAAGACCTTTTTTATTGAAATCAATGAGTAAGTTAACGGTGAAATTAACGGAAAAAGATAATATTTAACGAAAAAGTTAACGAAAAATCATATTCATTAAGGATAAATTAGAAAATCTTAAAGAAAAATTAAAATCTGATCAATATGAGCCATTCATTTGATTAAAAAATTTGACTACCATTTTTTTTACCCATTATAGGCCTAACTCTATTGGGCTCTTATTAGTATATAGTAGAAATATATATATATATATATATATATATATATATATATATATATATATATATATATATATATATATATATATATATATATATATATATGGAAGGGTTCAGATGCGGGTATAGCTTCCCGTGCGGTTGTGCGGTTAAATCTGAGCAGTTGATCAAATTTAGATCAACGGCTCAAATCAATGAAAATTAAAAAAGAAAAAAAAAACGCATGCCTGGAACAAAGAAGTATAAGCTAAGGTGCACCTTAAGTGTTAGATCTGAATCACAAACTCACGCACTTTAAGTACAAAACCCACACACATTAAGCACAACCTCACGCACATTAAGCACAAAACCCACGCACTTTAAATATTAACTCACAGACTTTAAGTTTCAACAACTACTGACATTAAGTACAAAACTCACGCACATTAAGTACAAAACCCACGCACATTAAGCACAAACATCACGCACATTAAGCACAAAACTCACGCACTTTAAGTATTCACTCAGAGACTTTAAGTTTTAACAACTATTCACGTTAAGCACATCCCCACGCACATTAAGCACAAACCTCACGTACATTAAGCACAAAACACACGCACATTAATCACAGATCCACTCACCTTAATTTTGACCTAGATGCAAAAACTACAAAATTGTCACCGCGTTTTTTTTTTAAACTTTGATAATCATGGACGTTGATTAAAGCGAGATGAATGACTCAGATTAAACCGCACAACCGCACCTGAAGCCCTCAGCCGCACGAGAACCTAAATATATATATATATATATATATATATATATATATATATATATATATATATATATATATATATATATATATATAGTGGAGGTTACAAAACCGCCGCTAAATGCTTCGCGACGCACTATTTAGACACGGTTGAATAACCGCCGCTAAACATACTAGTGGCGGTTTGTAACCGCCGCTAAATGCCTGATTTGGTGTAGTGTCCAATTATCACATATAGAACAGAACACAAAACAAAACAAAACAAAAGCATCAATATGGTCTCCACTTCTAGCATTTCGTCCTAAAGCACAATACATACGTTATAGAGTACAATAGAGTTACCTGGTGTGCGACTATTGCCACCTAAACCTCTCGAATCCATGAACGCGCTTCGTTCTTCCACCATAATCTCACTTCTCACTTCTTTTAATTCAAAGATTAGGGTTCGGTTTGAAGGAGGGAAATTGAGATTTTTGTTCTTCGACTGGGAGCGTATTTAGGAGACTGAATTTTTGGGATTATGCTTTTACATTCACTCATCGCGTGGAGTGACGATATGCGATCAATTATACATATGCTTTTACAATATACGGTCGATAATACATATGCAAATGGAGTGACAAATTTACCCCTTCCATTTAACCGTACATTGATGAAAGGACCACTATTGAAAAGAAATTGAAAGTCAAAGGACCTAAGATGTCCAAATTAAAAGTCGAGAATTAATTTTGAAAAATCATAATAGTTAGAGGACCATTGCTGAAATTAGCCTGTTATATATATATATATATATATATATATATATATATATATATATATTTATTACAAGTATTAATTACTAAAATTAATTGTATTTTTATATAAATATTAACATAAAGTTATTAACTATATATTTGATAAACTTTATAACTTAATAATATTATAATTACAAAATAAAAAAATATTACATGTAAACTATATTACTATTAAATATAAATTAAATAAATTACAATCATATATTAAAATTTAATATATATATATAAATATATATATATATATATATATATATATATATATATATATATATATATATGTGTGTGTGTGTGTGTGTGTGTGTGTGTGTGTGTGTGTGTGTGTGTGTGTGTGTGCGCGCAACCATTCATGGTATTTATTCAAAAGGTTTAATGTGATTGGTTGGGTATAGTTTTAGTTGTTAACTTAAAGGTCGTAGGTTCGGTTCCTAAGCTATATAACATTAAAAATTTTAATAATATACTTTAAAAAATTTTAAAAACGAGCTGACGGGCTGACTCGTTAAGCCCGTCCAACACGGGTTGGGTTGATAAAATTCAAACTCATGTAAAAATGGGTCGGCCCGTTTCGTGTTGAACTCGAGACGGGTCAACCCGTATTTAACCCTTCAACCCGTCCAACACGAGTTGGGTTGGGAAAATCTCAACCCGCGTAAAAATGGACCGGCCCGTTTCTTGTTGAACTCAAGACGGACCAGCCTGTAAGGACTGGGTTAGCCCGTTTTGACAGCTCTTCACTATAAGAACGGTTATTTTTCTAACCAGAATTAAATAACTTTTAATGAAATTTTCTCTAAACATAAAATAATATTTTAAGTTCACAACTCCCAAAATATTATTTAATTTTAATAACATGTATGAAGTTTCATAAACATACATTTATTTGTCCAAAGTACTTACGAGATCCCTGTACTATAACATTTTGTTCAATTTAGTCTTTATACATTTTTTTTTTTTGTACATCTGAATCCTTGTAGTTTAAAATTGGTACAATTAAGGACAATAGTTAACAGTGTTAATATTATCGTTAACTTAGGTTACATGGCACTGCGATATTTGTATCCCTATTCATATATTACTTTATAAGTATTTAAAATTAATTATTTATACCACTAATATATTAATTTAGTATGTCCAAAATAAATAATTATAACCATGTTCCTAATGAGATTTAGACAATTGTCTTTAGTTTCATCACATCTTAAAGTATATGGACTAAATTAAACAGAATAAAAGTACAAGTATTAAATTGGTACATGCACTTCATAGATACTTTGATCCATTTATTTAATAAATGTCCAACACTTAATTACTAATTCTTGAAGAGTTCCAAGCAGTGTTCTTGATCCAAATTCCGGCTCCAGAACTTCTTGTAATATTCGTCGTAGGTGAAATTCCGATAAACAGCCGGAGACCCATCGTCGGAGAGTTGCTTTGGCGCACTGATCACCGCATCATCGCTGGGGCAAAGAAATGAAGCTACCGACATTCTTTCTCTGTCAGAGTTCACCACAGCTCTGTGCCATACACTCTTATACTTGCCATTGCTCAGTGCCTGTATGCATTTTCTTAATTATATTGCTATTTATATTGGCCCTATGTGGTAAATAACTATTAGCTGAATGTGTTAATTAGAGAGTATAACTAATTGATAACATTAACTGATTGTAAAAAGATGTTTAGTAAATTAGTTGTTAGCTGAGTGATATAATTTGTATTTTTTTTTCAAAAAGTTAATTAAAAAAGTTGTTTTGAGCAGCTTTTTAAATTCTAACATTTTAAAGTTACAAAAAGCTAATTAATCAAATATTTATATAATTTTTTAACCAAGTCAAATAATTAATAGTGGTCAAAATTGACGGATAAGCTAACTATTTTACCAAACAGCCATTATCACAATAATAATAATAATAATCAGAGTCCACAAAAATACTTATTAATTACCTGCAGTTGATCACCAAGGTTGATAACAAAGGCATCTGGGTGAGGTTTCACAGCCAACCATTTGCCATCCTTGAGGACTTGGAGGCCGGAAACCTGTGAGTCTTGAAGGAGAATGGTGAGGGCATTGGGGTCAGTATGCGCCGGCAAGCCGTAAGTGAGCTCCGGCTCCGGGCACGGTGGGTAGAAGTTGACGGCCATATGCTGACCCTGCTCGCCCAACACCTCCCGGATGCTATTCTTTTCCAGGCCTAAGCTTTCTGATATGGCTTCTTCTACCCTAAATCCAAGTTCTCGAACTTCCTTCACATAATTGCTCACAATAGCCCTGTATAGTATATGGATGCACCAACACTTTTCCTTAGCAACAATATCAAAATTAGGATTAAAAGATAAATTTTTTTTTTATAATAATGGCTTGTACTAGTGTACTTTGCAAGGTTGCAAGGTTGTACCTTGTGCATTGCAAGTCGTATGCTCTTTATATGTATCATTAACAAAATACAAGGTATAACTTTACAAAATATATGACATTATAACTTACCACATTTCAAAACTTTCAGATAAAACACTAAGCCATTAAAATAAAGGTTGCAATTAATGGGTTTAGTTGTTAACAAATTGGTTAGCGTTAGCAGTTAGCCCATAGTTTTCGCCCGATTCACTAAGGAATATTTTGGTTGCTTTGGCGGATTGCTTACTACTATGTTGGATCGGATGTCAACCTGTGGAGGCACCATTTGTTACTATTGGACAAATTTCTCTGAATTACATGAGTGGTTTTTATCAAGAGATTATATTAATAGTTTATTAAAAGATGTTTGGAAGTATTAGGACTCTATTATTATTAGTATTCGTTACCTATTGTTACTAGTGTTAGTCTTGTATTAGGTTTGCTATTCGCTACTATATATATTCCTGTACAAACTTATTATCTGATTCATTCAGAAATATTATATCCTCATCTGGTATTAGAGCCAGATCTGCTCCGGCGAAGGCCACTCGGCCGCTTCGTGCTATCGTCGTTATGATGGCGCTCCGGGGCCGCGGGCACATGTTGCATATTCTGTTGATGATTCGGCTTCGGTTAATCCTCAGCAGTGGTTTCCTAACACTGGTGCGTCGAATCATGCCACTCCGGATCCGTCTTTAATGTCCTCGGCGGTTCCTTATAGTGGTCCGGACCATCTTCGTGTTGGTGACGGTAAGTGTTTACCTATTGTTAGTACTGGTTCATCTTCGTTAGCCGCATCTAAAACACTGTTTCGATTGTCTGATGTTCTTCATGTTCCTGGGCTTTCTGCGTCTTTATTGTCTGTGCAACGGTTTGCTCGTGATAATAATGTCTTTTTTGAGTTTCACCCTGATTGTTTCTTTGTGAAGGATCGTTCAACCAGGGAAGTTCTATATAAAGGGCCGGCTTCGGGGGGTCTCTATTCTTGGCCTGTCTCTCGTTCAAGTCCCGCTGCGTTTGTGGCCTCTCGAGTCTCCTCTGACATGTGGCATAGCCGGTTGGGTCATCCACACCCGCGTATCTTGCGGCAGATTTTAAATTCATGTTCTATTCAGTCTAGTTTTAGTGATACTTCGGAATTGTGTCGTGCTTGTATGCTTGGGAAATCCTCACGGTTTCCCTTGCCTCGTGTCAATACTACTACGTCTCATGTTTTAGAACTTATATATACTGATATTTGGGGCCCAGCGCCTTTTCTTTCCGTCAATGGCTTTCGTTATTTTGTTTTGTTTGTTGATGACTATACGCGCTATGTATGGTTTTATTCTATGCGTTTGAAAACTGATGTGTATGCTATCTTCGAGCAGTTTCGTTCACTAGTTGAGCGTTCATATGGTCGTAAGATTGTCTATATTCAATCTGATTTAGGGGGAGAGTATAAACGGTTGCACCGTACTTTTGTCTCTTTGGGTATTAATCATAGGCAGTCTTGTGCCTATACCCATGAGCAGAATGGTAGAGTTGAGTGTCGGCATCGTCACGTTGTGGAAACGGGTTTGGCTCTCTTGGCCCAGGCTTCGGTTCCACAACGATATTGGGATTATGCCTTTGAGACTGCGGTCTATCTCATCAATAAGATGCCGACTCGGGTTTTGGATAATGATAGTCCTCATTCTCGGTTGCATCGTTCTAGTCCTTCTTACTCTTTCTTGCGTGTGTTTGGCTGTCTCTGTTATCCTCTGTTACGCCCGTATAATCGTAACAAGTTGCAGTATCGGTCTTCTCCGTGTGTGTTTCTTGGTTATCCGTCTTCGTTTCGTGGCTATCGTTGTTTTGATCCTGCTACTAACAAGGTATTCATTTGCCGTCATGTGTGGTTTGATGAAACCATATTTCCATTTGCTTCTTCTGTCCCCTCTCAGGTCTCTAGCTCTCGCCCGATTGAGCCGTGGGGTGTTGGCGCCGTTCAGGTTGGCGCGAGCTCCGGTGTTTGTTCTGCTGGGCCGGATCCTCGTCCGGAGATGGACACGGATTCCGGGGCTGCTGGTGCTGCTTCTGATTCCCGCACCGAGACTGCCGTGGCTCCAGATGTGGCAGTCTCGGGTGCTCCTAAGGCGCCCAAGCGAGGTCGGCGCGCGGTAAAACCGGTTCCACCTCGGTCTCATGTTATGGCGACTCGTTCTTTGGGGCCGACGCAGCATGTGGCTCTTATGACTGTTTCTGAGCCGACCTGTTATTCTCAAACAGTTCGGTATCCGGAATGGCGTGAGGCCATGGATCTTGAGTTTAATGCCTTGCTCCAGAATCACACTTGGCGTCTGGTTAGTCGCACACCTGGTATGAATGTTGTAGGCTGCAAATGGGTGTTCAGGACGAAGCGCAAGGCTGATGGCACGATTGAGCGGCACAAGGCTCGGTTGGTGGCTAAGGGGTTTAATCAAGTCGCAGGACAGGACTTTTTTGAGACCTTCAGTCCTGTTGTAAAACCCACAACCGTGCGGCTTCTAATCTCCTTGGCTGTCTCTCGCGGTTGGGTAATTCGGCAGTTGGATGTTCACAACGCCTTTCTGAATGGTAATCTTGTAGAGACAGTCTACATGCGACAGCCGCCTGGCTATGAGGACTCGTCACGACCGGATGATGTATGCTTATTACAGAGGTCACTCTATGGTCTTAAGTAGGCTCCTCGCGCATGGTTTAACAGGTTACATGCTTTCTTGGTGTCGGTTGGTTTTTCACCTTCAAAGACTGATGTCTCTTTATTCATATACACTCGTGACTCTGTATCTTTATATGTGCTTGTTTATGTGGATGATATCCTTGTTATGGGATCTGATGCTTCGCGTGTTACTCGGCTTCTGACTGACTTAGCCTCGGAGTTCAAGATTCGTGACATGGGTGCTCCGTCTTTTTTTTTCTGGGCATTGAGACGGTCTCTCGTGGTGATGGTTTGTTTCTTTCTCAACAGCGATACATGCGAGATATCTTGAGTCGTGCAGGTATGGTGGACTGCAAGCCGTTGGCTACTCCGGTGCCTGTGACTCGACCCGTTTCTGAATCTGTTGTTCCTTATGCTGATCCCACGCAGTATCGCAGTCTTGCTGGGGCTCTGCAGTATCTTACTGTCACTCGCCCAGATTTATCTTTTGCTGTGAATCGGGTCTGTCAGCATATGCACTCCCCGACCACTGAGCATTGGGCAATGCTCAAACGTGTTCTGCGATACGCTAAATGCACTTTGCATTTTGGTCTGTTTATTCACCCATCCTCCTCTGTTGCAGTGCATGCTTTTTCGGATTCGGACTGGGCTGGGGACCCCGCTGACAGAAAGTCTACTAGCGGCTTTGCGGTTTTTCTTGGTGACAATCTGATCTCTTGGTCTTGCCGGAAGCAACGTACAGTTGCTCGTTCGTCTACAGAGGCCGAGTACAAGGCACTAGCTGACGTGTCTGCTGAGGTCACCTGGTTGGTTTCTCTATTATTGCATGAACTTCGGTTGCCGTTGGCAGCTCCTCCCACTCTCTGGTGTGATAATCTGGGTGCAACTTATCTCTGTTCCAACTCGGTGTTCCATGCTCGTACGAAACATGTGGAAATTGACTATCACTTTGTTCGTGACAAAGTGGCAAAGAAAGAGTTGCAGGTTAGCTTCATTTCTACTAAGGATCAGCTGGCTGACGTGTTCACTAAAGCTCTCCCTGGTCCGCGTTTCTCTACTCTGTGTGGCAAGCTCAATGTTGTAGCTAGTCCACCTTGTGCTTGAGGGGGAGTATTAGGACTCTATTATTATTAGTATTCGTTACCTATTGTTACTAGTGTTAGTCTTGTATTAGGTTTGCTATTCGCTACTATATATATTCCTGTACAAACTTATTATCTGATTCATTCAGAAATATTATATCCTCATCGGAAGAAGTTTATATACAGATGTTTGATAATACTTGTTTAACATTAACGATTAATGTATAAATAAAAATACTTATAAAGATGTATACATTTTACAACAATAATTAATGTATAATTCTTACGTGACCGCGATCCTAAAAATTTATTACAAAATTATTTGTTATAAAATATATTAAAAGGTGAAAAAAAAACTAAATTAATTTTTTTTGGTATATGGGCCAGGATAGATCCAAATTTTTATTGTAGGACTCAACTCATCCAGCCCAATTGAACTATAAAAAAAAAAATTTAGAAAAAAAAGCCTAAAATTTTAAAAATAAAATTTGGGCTATGAGCTGGCTAAGCCTAGATTTGTATTTTTGGCAAATTATACGGTGGAATCGTATCCATCTTGCAAGGTGAACACGGTTCTAAAACTGTTCATAATTATAAATATATAGTTCAAAAATTATAAACATATAGTTCTATAATTATAAACATAGAGTTGTGAACATAATTATGAATATATAATTCTGTAATTATGAATATAAAAATTCAATAATTGTGAATATGAAGTTCAAAAATTATGAATATATAGCTTTATAATTATGAACATATAGTTCACTAATTATGAACATAGAGTTCTGTAATTGTGAATATAGAGTTCAATAATTATGAATATGAAGTTAAAAAATTATGAATATATAGCTTTATAATTATGAACATATAATTCAGTAATTATGAACATAAAACCGTGTCCACCTTGCAAAGCATAACGATTGTGTATTTTTTGGTCTAAACCGATATGAACGAACTATATAAATTAGACAAAAAAGAAAGGGGGTCATTACACTCAATAATTTAACCGATTGTATTCAATTACATTAAAATGCATATTATAATTATCTGATAATTACACTTTGCTCCATCATTCATCCAAACTCCCTAATTTTCTTCGCATACGTTTCGATATTCAAATAATAATTTAAAAAAAAAAAATCTGTCTTTTTCATACACATAAGCATATGCTATCAATTTCAATGCCGGATGCTCCAAGAGATCAACATTTTCTAGTATAATGTAGCATAGTCCACACAAATTATGTGGACTATGTTATCTTTGGTTTTCTAAGGAATACTAGGGATATTGAATACTAATTTATGTTTATTGAAATGTTCAAAGACATAAATCGTTATCGTTCTAATTTGTACTCAATGTACCTTGACAAAACATTAGGAGAAAAATTCAAAGGAAAAATAGCATTTTCCTTTGCCTAATTACTATGGGTCTACTTGTCATTGTGATGGTGTTTGGTAGTTAAGAAACTTCAAACTTTATTGCGAATTGAATTTAAAACTTGGAAATAGTGCAATCTAGTTTTGAAAAGTTTAGGCCAATAAAAATATAATTTCATGATATCAAGAAAAGTAAATTTCACTCATGAGAAGTATGTATGATTCTTTTTTTTCGGAAAATCTTCCGAATTTATGCAATTACATACTTGTTTATTCTTTTTAACGCTAGGTGAAGAGTGTATTATAAATATATGAAATTTGTCATTACAATCATTACAAAAAATTAAAATATTTTTAAATCTTAAATTATCTTTTAAAATTTTTTTTTTTCAAAAAATATTTTTTAAGTTCTTAAACGGACCTAAAACATATCACATAATCCGTAAAATAAATAGAATATTATTGAAATATACTCCGTGTCTAAAAAGTACTATGTCATGCTATATTGGTCCCTACCATTTTATTTTAAGTAAAATATTATATGTATATTTTTTAATTCTTAATTTTTATTTTCTGCTTTGAAAATTCACGTAATATAACTATTATTTTAATTTGAAATGTCAAGAAACACGGCAAACCTATCGTGCTGTCACATGATTTAACTGCACAAATCACGTCACCGCCACAACGTCACTACCTAGGCCAATTAAAACGCGTTTTATCTTTCCTACGTGGCATCCAACGTCACGACCCACGCCATCTGCTGTCTTCACGGCTTGCGTCATCCACGTGCTGCCAAAAAATGTCTAGAAGCCGTGACCTGACACACCCTATGCCGGGCACGACCTTTCAGACAAACGCCGTTGGCATTTTCTTCAAAAAAAATATTCCCAATCTCCATTTAATAAATTATGGAAAATACCATTTGGTTATATAATGATTTACTATATATTCTAATATTACCTACAAGGGTTAATTGCGTGATTTGCGCTTACAATACAATTCTATCATTCTAATTTCACCATAGAAATTCAAATTATTGATCTAAATTATTTTTATGCATCATATTATGATATTATTATAATATAACGCGTTTTTAATATTATTGAATTTTCATATCATTATTATATGTTAAAATAAAAACACTTGGGTGTGATATTATACTATTTTATGGGTGACGAAAGAAATCCGCAACCACTGTGATCCAAACCACGTGTGAAAAGACTACAAAGAGTTAAACAAGTTAGGTTGTCCATAACTGATCGACTTAAATTAAAATGAAAAGATAAAGATTTGAACTCGTAATCTTGTGATTACAAATTTATATGTTTAGTCATTTTGGTTGAATTACCTTACTCTTTTTTTTTGTTTTTTGTTTTTTGTTTTTTTTTTTTTTGAAGTAAGATGTGTGTGATGTACTTGGGTTGTTACCTACAGCAAATCAAGAAATAAATATTAAACAATAATGCGACCAGATCAGAAAGAGTCACATGTTTGGGGACCATATGATAGGGACACGGTTACAAATTTATTGTGGTGTGGTTAAATTAGGAGGGCTGGATTCCAAATTTTAAAATTGATTTTCAAATTTTTAGTATAAAGTGTTTTGAAAAAGATTACTTTAATCAGCACATATTCGGGTGTTCATGGGTCTAATCTGGTGGATTCAGACAATGCTTTTTACCAACCAAAAGTGTTAGTTGGTGCTAAAGTAATCAGGAATATCAAGCAAAGACACAAATCTATTACTTAATTCCTTAATTAGCAATTAAATATTGACAAATAAAAATGTTAATAGTGTAATGATTTCATAATTATTATATTAGTGTCCCACAACATATAAAAAACTTTAAAAATCTTGACTATAATGGGATTATTTTAAGGTATATCAGTCTAGACAAGGTACAGTTTTCCTTACGTGAAAACAACTGCATGTTATGTGTTGCATGGGGAACCCTAATTTATAGACCCTTTCACATCCAAATTGCACAAATAATTGCATGGAACCCAAATTGGACTTGATTGGGAAACAGAAAATGAAGAAAATTAGAGGACTGACCTGAAAGAAGAGGGGTTTGAAGGCCATTCTGGAGAGTATTTCTCCAATGGGTGGCAATGAAGTCTAAGGTAATCTCTCCAGTTATGAACAGTTTCTTTTTTGACATTAAAACTGGTTGAAAGCCTCATGGTTTTTGATGGGTCATCAGAGTAGAGCTTCATTTTCTCCTCTACGGGCAACTGGAAAAATTCTTGGGCTACTTTTAACATGTCCTCTATGGCTTTCTTTGGTACCCCATGGTTTATAACCTTAATTTTAAAATAATAATGTTAATAATTAGCGATAAGTACAAGGAAATGCGACATTGTCGGTCCAAAATTAAATGGCTTGTCGGAAATTTGAAAATTGACCTGGAAAAATCCATATTCGGAGCAGGCTTCCGCTATTTCTTTGACTATCAGGGCTCGTTCTCCGCAGCCCAAGTCGATGACCGGAACATCGTTGCAGACGGCGACCTCCGATAGCCTCGGCCGGTCGGGTTCTGGCCGGACGTAGCTTTCAGGGAGGGAAGAGTACCGGGTTCCGTTGGATAGGACTTTGGCTTCCATGGATTCCGGTACAAAGTAACATAAAAACAAGAATTTCAAGACAAGATTTTCATAAGGAAAAAAAAAAAAAAAGTAAAACAAGGAGAACTGGAGAGGTGCACTTTTACTTCGGATTCGGATTGTAACTAGAGAACTACTTTGTGTACTCTAGCTTAAGTAGCTTCGACCAAATCCTGAGGGCAAGCAATTCATTTTTCTCAATGCTAGGTTCCGCTAGGGCACTTTATATATATAGTAACTAGTAAGAGCACCTCCCATTGTTTTTTGTTTTTTTTTTTTTTTGTTTTTTGTTTTTTTGTTTTTTTGTTTTTTTGTTTTTTTTTTTTTTGTTTTTTTTTTTTGGTTTGTTATGTGTTAATTAGGGGAGAGATGAGGGAGAGAAAAACGAGGAGGAAAAGAAAAAGAAAAAACAAATCTGACAAATTTTTAAAAATAAAAATAAAATAACAATTCTAAACGCGTAGGTCGGGCGCAGAGTTTCCCTGAACGTACGGAGTGCACGTCACTTTGGTCAATAGGTGGGCCCCACAAAAAAACATAATTTGCAGAGAAAAACTCCAAAATTCCATCTTCTCATTTGTTAAAAATCCCTATTTAGTTTTTCCTCGGCAAAAATCCAAAAAATGCATTGATGTAGATGCATTAAATTCGTAATTTAGGCTTAATGAGAAATTCAAAAAATAAATAAATCTATGTATCTATGTATCTATGTATCTATCTATAATAATAGAAGTGCCTAGCCAAGTTCTCCCCCCCTCCCCCCACCAAATTTAAGGACATATTTGTCAAACTAAACTCATAATTAATTTAAATAAAATCATTGATAATATTGTCTGCCATCTTTATTTCAAAAATTACGGACAAATTATTTCATTCATAATTAATTTAGATAAAATCATTGATAATATTGCCTGCAATCTTTATTTTCAAAATTACAGACAAATTATGTCATTTATAATTAATTTAGATGAAATTATTGATTTAGTCTCCAACAAAATTATGGTGCAATCTTTATTTCCAAAATTACGGACAAATTATTTCATTCATAATTAATTTAGATGAAACCATTGATAATATTGCCTGCAATCTTTATTTCCAAAATTACGGACACGTTATGTCATTCATAGTTAATTTAGATGAAATCATTGATTTAGTCTCCAACAAAATTACGGTGCAATCTTTATTTCCAAAACTACGAACAAATTATTTCATTCTCCAATATGTTGGCAATTCTCTCCAATATGATGCCAATCCTCATATGGTTAGTGGTTACCCCATTTTAGTCTCCAACAAATATTCACCGTGATGTTATTGTTGGGAAGAAAGCTCGCAAGAATATATAATTAGCGCAATGAAAATAAATAAACGGCACCAAGAAGAACACCAAGAAGTTTAACGTGGAAAAACCTCCTCAAGGCAAGGAGTAAAAAACCACGGGCACAAGCCAGTAAACCTTCCACTATATAGATAATGGGTACAATAAAGGAGGCTTCTCTAATTCAACGATTAGAGGCAACACAAAATACAAGAGAAAATAACATACCTCGAGGCACAAGAATTTCTACGAAATCCACCAACTTCTTCTCGGCTAATTTTCTCACACTTGTATATCTCAACAAATTTTCTCTCCTCTCTTTTTCTTCTTCTTGAACTCTCTCATGTCCAAGGTAGCCAAATCCATGGCCTTTATATAGGCTTTACAAAGCCAACTCTTTTGTCTTTTCATTTGCCCACTTTAATCTCCCATTAAGTGGACATGAATGAAGCCATTAATCAAAAAACCTTTCACTTCATCTTCCAAGCTTAATTGTTAAGCTTTTGGTCACCACCCTACCCACATTGGTGGGACCATCTAGCAACAAATTCCCCCTCACGCCAATGTGGGAGGGACTTGCATCCCTGCAGCTGAACGACATATCTCAAGCTTTTTCCTTGGTAATGACTTTGTTAACATGTCAGACCCATTTTCATCTGTATGGATCTTTACAAGTTGTAACTGGTTCATCTCCAAAACATCTCGTATCCAGTGATATCTTACATCGATATGTTTCGATCTTGAATGGAAAGAGGAATTCTTACCAAGGTGTATAGCACTCTGACTATCACAAAATAACTCATATTTGTCTTGTTTGATCCCGAGTTCTTGAAGAAATTTCTTCATCCATAGCAACTCTTTACAAGCTTCAGTTGCTGCAATAAACTCAGCCTCTGTGGTAGAAAGTGCAACACACTTTTGTAACTTAGACTGCCATGATACTGCTCCCTCTGCAAATGTTATTAGATATCCCGAAGTCGACTTTCTAGAGTCAATGTCACCTGCCATGTCTACATCTGTGTATCCAACCAACATAGACTTACTAGAACCAAAACATAAGCATAATTTAGAAGTACCTCTAAGATATCTGAAAATCCATTTAACAGCCATCCAATGTTCCTTGCCAGGATTAGAAAGGAACCTACTGACAACGCCAACTGCATGAGCAATATCTGGCCTTGTACATACCATAGCATACATTAAACTACCAACTGCTGAATTGTAAGGGACTTGTTGCATACTTGCCTTTTCTTCCTCTGTAGAAGGACTTTGCTTACTACTTAATTTAAAGTGATTAGCAAGAGGAGAACTAACCACTTTAGCATTGTCCATGTTAAACCTACAAAGTATTTTCTCAATGTACTTCTCCTGAGATAACCACAACTTTCTGGCATTCCTGTCTCGTGTAATTCTTATCTCAAGAATCTGTTTTGCTGGCCCCAAGTCTTTCATAGCAAAAGACTTGCTCAACTGTTCCTTTAGTTGATTAATTCTAGAAGCACTCTTGCCGAAGATCAACATATCATCAACGTACAACAGGAGAATAATAAAATCATCATCAGAGAGTTTTTGAAAGAACACACAATGGTCAGAAGTAGTCTTCATGTAACCTTGCTTCGCCATAACTGACTCAAACTTCTTGTACCACTGCCTTGGTGCCTGTTTTAAGCCATATAGACTCTTCTTTAGCTTACAGACATAGTCCTCTTTTCCCTTGACTTCAAACCTTCTGGTTGCTCCATGTATATTTCTTCATCCAAATCACCATGAAGAAAAGCTGTCTTTACATCCATTTGCTCAATTTCTAAATCTAGGCTGGCTGCTAGTCCAAGAACAACACGGATGGAAGACATTTTAACAACTGGAGAAAATATCTCATCAAAGTCAATACCTTTTCTCTGGTTGAATCCCTTGACAACCAGTCTAGCTTTGTACCTTGGTCGTGAGGAGTGTTCTTCCTGCTTCACTCTGTACACCCACTTGTTTGTCAAAGCTCTCTTACCTTTAGGTAGCTTTACTAACTCAAAGGTATTATTCTCATACAAGGATTTCATCTCATCTTTCGTGGCTTCAATCCACTTTTCCTTGTGCTCATCCTCCACAGCTTCTGCATAACATTCTGGTTCACCATTATCAACAAAATTAATTTCATAAATATCAGAAGAGTACCTTGTGGAAGGCTGTCTAACTCTTGAACTTCTTCGAAGCTGAGGTGGAGTTGAAGCTTCTGGAACTGGGAGTTTATCATCATTAATGGAAGCATCAGTAACATCTTGCTGCTCAATTTGGTCATCCTCTCCAACCTCTTCAGGAACCACTGTTGGAGGTACTATCTCAGTATCAACTGAATCACCGTTATGAGATCCCAATTCTTTAACCCGGTCAATATCCTCTATGGTTTGATTCTCCACGAACACAGCATCTCGGCTTCTCACAAGCTTCTTTTCAACCGGATCATAAAATCTGTAACCAAAGTCATCTAGACCATAGCCAATAAAGACACACTGTCGTGTCTTAACATCAAGTTTCGATCTTTCATCTTTCGGAATGTGCACAAATGCTTTGCACCCGAAGACACGTAGATAATCATAGGAAACATCATTTCCTATCCATACCCGATTTGGTATGTCAAACCTTAAAGGAGCACATGGTGAGAGATTCAACACATGCGCAACAGTACTTAGTGCCTCAGCCCAGAATGTCTTTGGTAACTTTGCATGTGACAACAAACATCTAACTCTCTCAATCAAAGTCCTGTTCATCCTCTTAGCAACACCATTTAACTGAGGAGTCTTTGGTGGTGTTTTCTTATGGCGAATACCCTGCTCTACGCAATACCTATTGAGTGGCCCAATATACTCTCCTCCATTATCTGACTTTATGCATTTTAGCTTCTTCCCAGTATGTCTCTCAACTAGGGCATGAAATTGCTTGAATATGTCCACAACTTGACTTTTATGCCTCAAAGAATAAACCCATAATTTCCTTGAGCAGTCATCAATGAAGGTAACAAAATAGCGAGCACCACCAAGTGACCTAGTTTTGAAAGGTCCACACACATCAGAGTGTATCAGTTCCAATACCTCTGGTTTCTTCTTAGTCTCAGCAGAACTTTTAAAGGATACTCGGTTCGGCTTCCCTGCTAGACAATGAGCACACCTCTTCAAATGAACATTGTTCAACCCAGCTAAGCTCTTTTTTCTGACCAGCATGGACATCCTCTCCTCAAATATATGTGCAAGCCTCTTATGCCATATATCATTCGTATCATCGTTCTCAATTGTATTGACAATATTTCCTGAGATCTTGGCCTGTAAAACATAAAGTGTAGAACACTTTGTGCCTCGAGCCACAACTAGAGAACCTCTTGTGAGTTTCCATTGGCCATTTTGGAAAGTATTACAATACCCTTCATCATCTAATTTTCCAGCAGAAATTAAATTATACCTGATATCTGGAACATGCTTCACATTTTTCAGAAGCAACTTGGTGCCATTGTTGGTTTCTAACTGAACATCGCCAACACCAACAATCTTTGCATTACCATCATTGCCCATTTTCACAACTCCAAAATCACCTGTTGCATAACTAACAAAAAAAATCCTTTCGAGCTGTAGCATGAATGGATGCACCACTATCAATTACCCAGTTTGTATCATGACTTGCCAAATTAATGGCATCTGTGTCACCATCATAGAAGATAAGAAAATCATGTTCAACTGTAGCAGCTACACTATCATCATCATCACTACCATTATTCTTTTCAGAGTCTTTATTTTTCTGATTTTCTTTCTTCCCTAGTCGGCAAAATTTCTTAATATGCCCCCTTTTGTGACAATGATAACATTCAACATTAGCAAATTTATTAGATTTACCTCTACTGTTATCTCTGTTTTTATCTTTACTCCTTGGACCCTTGCTTTGACTTCTCCCCCTATTTGTTGTAGCCAAGACCTCTGAATGTTGAGAGGAAGTACCTTGTGACCTTCGTCTCATCTCTTCATTCAGGACACCACTTTTAACAAGTTCCATTGTTACAACACCGTTAGGAGCAGAATTAGTCAAAGAAATCTTTAAAGTTTCCCAAGAATCTGGCAATGATGCTAGTACCATAAGAGCAAGGACCTCATCATCAAAATTAACTCCCATACCTGACAATTGATCAACAATCCCTTGAAATTCATTCAAGTGATCCGCAACAGAACTACCCTCGTTAAATCTCAACTGCACCAATTTTGTGAGATAAAACAATTTGTTGTTGCCAGTCTTTGAAACATATAAATCTTCAAGTTTACTCCACAGTGTCCTTGCGTGGGTTTCACTACAAATATGATTATACACATTATCTTCAACAAATTGCCGAATAAAACCACATACCTGTTCATGCTCAAAGGCCCACTCTTCATCTGATTTATTTTCAGGTTTCTGGGTAGCAAACACGGGTAAATGCAACTTCATCACATATAGTAGATCTTTTATCTTATTTCTCCATATGTGATAATTTGTGCCATTCAAACTTGCAATTCTATTGAACATTCTTTCCATAGCTTCGCACTTGAACAAGGCTCTGATACCAGTTGTTGGGAAGAAAGCTCGCAAGAATATATAATTAGCGCAATGAAAATAAATAAACGGCACCAAGAAGAACACCAAGAAGATTAACGTGGAAAAACCTCCTCAAGGCAAGGAGTAAAAAACCACGGGCACAAGCCAGTAAACCTTCCACTATATAGATAATGGGTACAATAAAGGAGGCTTCTCTAATTCAACGATTAGAGGCAACACAAAATACAAGAGAAAATAACATACCCCGAGGCACAAGAATTTCTACGAAATCCACCAACTTCTTCTCGGCTAATTTTCTCACACTTGTATATCTCAACAAATTTTCTCTCCCCTCTTTTTCTTCTTCTTGAACTCTCTCATGTCCAAGGTAGCCAAATCCATGGCCTTTATATAGGCTTTACAAAGCCAACTCTTTTGTCTTTTCATTTGCCCACTTTAATCTCCCATTAAGTGGACATGAATGAAGCCATTAATCAAAAAACCTTTCGCTTCATCTTCCAAGCTTAATTGTTAAGCTTTTGGTCACCACCCTACCCACATTGGTGGGACCATCTAGCAACAGTTATTACCTTAATAATAATAATAATAATAATAATAATAATAATAATAATAATAATAATAATAATAATAATAATAATAATAATAATAATAATAATCTATCTATCTATCTATCTATCTATCTATCTATCTATATATATCTACTATCTACTATCTACTATACTAATAAGAGCCTGATGAATATATTATGATTGGAGCAAACCGACCCGGGAAGCGGAGCAATGAATTACGGAATGGACCCGGGGCCCGGAGGTTGAGCCCCGGGCGCAGACTCGGCCACGGTGAGCTCGGCCATGTTGAGCTCGGCCATGTCGAGCTCGGCACACCCGCTGACCCGGTCTACACCCGGGCGCGGTCAACTCGGAGATCCAACTACCCCCCGATTTAGGGGGAGGCGGTTGGGGGGTTTAGCTTGTATAAAAGCCCCCCTCCTTGTCCTAACAACATATTTCTAAACTACTACTTTATAGCTATTATTGTCATAATCAAGTCTTGTAATAGCTTATTAGCAATATTCAATACAATCTACGGCCCCTGCGACCTTACGATATCTTTGCGTTACATTATTTATTTCATATATCATGTTCTTATCCGGATTCATTGATTCGGGTCTACCCCGGGTCAATTAAATCCATCATTGGTGCTCTCGTTGAGAGCTGCTGTACCAGCTCAAACCATGACAAGGTCGAGATCCAACTCTCGACCACACCAACGGTTCCCGTGGCACCCGGCTCGCCGTAACCGGGAACGGCCCTAACGGGGCCCCCAGCCTCCAACCGGCCGCCTCCACCAGGTCGGGGGGGGGGGGGACTTGAGAGATCACCTCACCAACCATCGCAGCGGTGGGGTGCCGGCTTCCGTGGCCCCTCCTCTGAATCTCGCCCCGCTACAGGAGGGGGCGGTTACCCTTTAGCAATCCTCTACGACTTTGGCTCACCTCACAGAGGGTCCCCAAGGAGGTGCGCACGACAGTCCGGAGGCCACACAAAGGACACCGACCCCACCTCCACCTCCCTCAATGGGGCGCACCGGTCCAAGCACCCGGCTATCCCGGGCACTCAACACTCAAACCGAAGAGGAGGTCAACTCACCCCGGCCTTCGGAAACGCGGGGAGGGGATGACATCCGCCGACCTTTACCGAATCCAACTTCTACAATGGCGAGTTCAGGAACAAATCTGAAAAAGGAATAATGGAAGTGGGGGACCACCTATAAAGAGAGCAAGGAACGATTCTAACACAAGAACGGTTAACCCACCAACCCAAGGTGTGACACCCCGAAATCCAAATTCAATTAAGGGATTAATTAAGTAATTAATCCTATTTCAATTCGTAATTCAATTCCTTAAAATTCCTGAAATTCAATAGTCGGGGACTAGTAATTGACTAGTCAACCCCAAAATCAAAGTTGTACCTTGAGCTTTGTAAGGAGTTCCCTTGTTTCCTTACACCTCTTCATGTTAGTAAGGGTATTCTTGACTTTTCACCTTGTGTTGGTATTGTAAGCTAACCTAGTAAGAACACCCTCATTTCTCTCTTTACACTTTCCAAACTCTAGCCCCACCTTCTCTCTAAAAAGGTAGATAGCTTTTCTTCCAAGCCAAGTTGAAGCCTTGCCAAAACTTCAAGAGTTGTCTCCAAGATTCTACCTTTCATACATTTGGGCATCTAAGAGAGTAAGATCCATGTTCATCTTGTGTTTTTAGTGTTTTCTTAGGTGTCTTTTCTTAAAGATAGAATCTTTATGATCTTTTGGTGTGTTCTTGAAGTGGGTTTGGAAGGTGAGCTTTGTTAGGAGCTTGGTGAGGTGTTAAGTGAAGGTTTTGGTCTACAAGAGGTAACCTATGCTCTACAAAATCTATTTTGCTTACCTATATGAATATGTCTTGGATTCTACATGTGTTTTGCTATGAAATGTGAGTGTTTATGCATTGTCTTGTGAAAATGCATATCTAGAGCTTGCGTTTAGGGTTCTTGTATGCCATTGCTTGGTTATTCCTTTGATTCAAGTCACTTTGTTGTATTTGGTGAGTTTTGGCATGCTTTGGACTTGAATTTGAGTTTGGAGATGAAAATCCCCGAAGGGATTATTTTGGTCACAGGTGTGTACCCGCGGGCAGAGCCCTACCCGCCGCCCCACCCGTGGGGTACACAGTGGTGTATGATGGGGATTTGTTCCCCGAGATTCTTTTGACTCGGTATTTGGTCTTTTGACTTCCCGATGTTCTTTTCTGGAACTATTTGAGTGTCTTATTGATGTTTCGTATGTCTAGAACTATATGGTAGGGATCCATGTAGGTTTTGGTGTCTTGAATCATGCTAAGTGTTCAACATTGTGTTTCGTTGAACCGTGATGAGTCTTGTGTGTTCTTCGGAACTACGTTTGGTTTACCCGTTTGATAAGCATGCTAGTTTGGTGTTTAAATACTAGCGTGTGTGTTGTTTGTACTTTCCTAATGGGTGATGATAACTTGTGTTATTCATCGTTGTTGTTGTTGGACTGTGATCCATTCCTTGATTGAGTAAGATTTCATATCTTCGTTGTGATCCGTTGATTGATTCCTGTTGTGGTGTGATGTGTGTGTGGCTTTACCTTGATTGCACGATTAGTGGTATTATGGAGCTGTGGCCTTTGTGTAAGGTTCACGTGTTTATGGGAGAGGCATGTGTTGCCGTGTGTGTGATCGGTACCCTCGTGTACTATGAAATCGGTGGTTCTGTTGGAGGGACTGTTGGAGGGGGAACGGCGGTTCCCGGAGAAATAAGGTTGGACTTGGTGTACAGGGGTCCTGGAGGTAAAGGTTGGAACTAGATATAAGGTTGGGGGTAGCCATAAGGTTGGAACCGGACATAAGGAAGGCATATCAACTCGTGATGGGTGATGTCACGAGGGCTTGTGTAGCCGTTGTTGTGAGTTCTCTTCTTGTGACGTGTGCAGTCACAAAGGCATGTGTTGCCGTTTGTTATGTCTTTACCCTTTGAGTTATGCATGTCGGGTATTAATCTATTGTGTGATGACAGATTATACCTTGAGACTTCTTGTGAGTCGTTGTTGGCCTTTGTAGTCTTGAGATGTGTTCCCGTGTTCTTGTTGAGAGTGTTTGAGTCTTGTGTTGACTATTACTCTTGGTTTTTGACTTATATATATGTATTCCGTTTCGAAAATGGCTTTACAAACTTATACCGTATCTATGTATGATATTTCACATGTATTGGTGGGTTACCAGCATTATTCGCTGACCGGGCGTCGTCCCATGTTTTATATGCTTCTTTCAGGTGATGCTTAGACGAGTGCGCCGTTTAGTGCCAGCTAGTATAGCTCCCCTCTTATGTTTTGTGGCCTGTGCGCCAATTTAGACTTAGTACTTTGTTATGATGGTTTTAGATGTTGAACATTGCAGATTTAGCCTGTGCGTTCACCGTTGGGTGAGCGTGGCATAGCATCCCGTTTCCTTTGTTTTATATATATCTCCTCTTTCAGTCTTCCGCTGTGTTTGATGTTTTGGTTTAGATATCTGCATGTTTTAAGGCTTTAATTAGCATGGTTTTAGGGGGTGTTACACAAGGACCACCTATCAGGTACAACGAAGCTAACGGAAGAAAATTCCTTTGTAGAAGGTGTGGCAAGGATCATTGGGGCAAGGATTGCTTCGGGAATGCCTTACGATGCTTCAACTGCGGAGGAGAAGGACACAAAGCTTTCCAGTGCACCCAACCCCCAAGTATAATGCCTGCAGTCGCGATCCAACAAGGGAACGCGAACAACCGAGGGAACTACGGGGCACCCGGAAAGGTGTTCGTCATCAGCCGCACCCAAGCCGACCTCGAAGCCGAAGCTGGAATCAGCACGGAAAACGTAGCTCTAGGAGACGAAGACCCTACGAATCAATTGGAAGAAAACCCGGAAGAAGAATTATGTCTAGGATAAATAGTTACGGGCCCTTGTAAACTATCCCTTTTTATCGTGGAACCGCTTACTTAGTTTGATTATTTAGAGTCCCCGTATTTTTAATAAAAACGACTAACTAATTAGTTCAATCAGCTTAATCTCTCTTACTCAGCCTCTCGGGCTAATTAGAAACTAATTCGTGCCTCTTATAATCTACGAATCCCGAAACCAATATTCGTTGAACTTAAGAATGCGATTAGAAAGCCTAAACTCGGAACTTTTCCCAC
This sequence comes from Ipomoea nil, assembly GCF_001879475.1. Lineage (NCBI taxonomy): Eukaryota > Viridiplantae > Streptophyta > Magnoliopsida > Solanales > Convolvulaceae > Ipomoea > Ipomoea nil. Next base: position 562,791 of record NW_017617109.1, on the reverse strand, counting down.
CTTGAGACAAACGAATGGTAGAAAGCCCTCAAGAACATAAAATGAGTGCACCCAAAAACTTAATGTAACTAATAGGAATCAAACCCTAAACCTCCCATTTCCAAGATTAAAACCTTAACCATTAAACCACAAGTGTTTCTTAAAACCTAGAGGAGACAAAACCTTCTTAACCCTCTTTCCAAATCCCTAAAACCCAAAATCCCCAAATCAAAAACCCTTCTTCTTCCTCCTTCTTCCTCTCTCTCTCTCTTTCTCTCCCCCTATCCCTCCCTCTCTCGACCACACCGCGAGCCACCGCCATTTGCCTGGCAAACCACCACCAAACCCCCAGCTGCCCACCGTTGCACCACCGCCTAGGCCACCACCCGCGAACCGGCCACGACAACGCCTCCCCGTCGACGACCCAGCCAGCCCCCGTTGCCACACACACGCCACACCACCACCGCCATCCCTGTCCAAAGAAGCCGAGGCCCCCTTCGCCGTCGACTCCCTAGGTCCCCGCCGAAACAGCAACGCCCACTACCGCAGTTGCCGCCTTTGCGTTCGCCGGAAAAAACCCACCGGAACTCTCGCCGGAAAGTCGCCGGAATAGTCAACCCCGCATCCGTAGCCACCTCCTAAATTTCTACAATGCCGAAGATGCCTATCAACGCTCGAGTTCCGGAGCGGAACAATGCCGACTACACGGTATTGGGTAGTAAAGCACTAGAACCCGACCAATTCTCTCCGGAGTTGGTTGATATGCTTAGATTCCAAGGCCTACTGGATACGTACCTCGAGATAAAAGGGGATACGTACCTCGAGATAAAAGGGGATACATACCCCGAATTGGTGAAGGAATTCTACCGCCACTTGGTAGCCACCAAGCGCGGGGACAAGTTGGAGATCACCTCCAAGGTCCGGGGCAAGGAAATAGTGCTAACCGAGGCCCGCTTGACTAAGCTTCTGAAATTGACCGCCACGGGAGTGTCAGATTATAACCGGAAGGCATGGATTAGTACCCGGAGACGTGGGGTACGAGGATTACCTCAGCTATTTGTTGGGAAGGGAAGACGGTTTCACTTCGGCTACAAGGCCAATTAAGAAGTTGCTAACCGCAGAACAAAAACTGCTAGTCTTGATTGTGTCAGATAGCCTGTTACCCACTAACAACAAGAGCAAGGATGTGGGAAGCCTAAAATACACCTTTGCCTATTTTCTTAAGTATAAGGTCAAATTCAATTTACCCGCTCTTATGTTGAAGCACATGTAATTCTGCAAATCTAGCAACCGGCTCAGTTTACCCTATGGGATGATCCTAAGTTGGATCATGGAAAGGAAAGGGGTGGACATAAGCCGGACCGAAGTCAGGCCCATGAGTGGGATGGTTTTCAATGATCAAAACCTCCGCCGCAATGACATCTATCATGTCGGAGAGGGACAATACATTGCCCTCGAGGAGATTTGCTTGAAACCCCCGGCTGAACAAAGAATGTTAGTGGACCAAATGGGTATCTCGAACAAGAAAATGAAACGAGCGATCCAAGAAAGTGAGGAACAAGAAGAGCAAGAAGAAGAGAGTGAGCCAAGTCAACCGGAACCCGCGCAGGAAAGGGGGAACGCGGGGGACCGAGACGAGAAGCCCACCGGAACCAGCGCAGCTCTTGAGGCAAAACCGGATCATGGATTAGGGATTCTCGCGAAGAGCTCGTTAGACAGGAGAGTGGTGGCGATCGAGGCCATGCTTGGCGCACGCAGAGCTTCAAGCTCGGGAGCAGGAAACCAAGGTACACCTAAATCTCAATCCTTACTTGCCTTCTGACTTGATCAATCCCCACCCTACACTTATTAGAAAACAAGCATAACCTACATTTCCCTAATTTAAAGATCAAACTGCGTCACATCTGAGAATGAGGGGAGTGGCCTGTGTCTAAGCTTCGGGGACGAAGTTTCTTGTAAGGGGGGGGGGGGGGGTATAAAACCCTGTGTTACGGCCTTCAAATTCGGACTAAATATGGAATTAATCCGTTAATATATAATTAAAAAGGATTTAATTGGGCTAGAATTTCCCATAATTAATTAGTATGGTCCATAATGGACCATGGAACCTTATCCTTAATCAAGCCTTTAATCCTGTTAGGAATAGGGAAAATGGGCCTTTACTTTTCATATTCTAGTTAGGACTCCTGAATCTATATATAGGGGATTAGAAAGCATTTAGAAACCCGGCCACGATTAATTCTACCACGTGAGACATTCCCTGAGGAAACCTAGCAAAGGAATTCCCCACCACTGAACCTAGGAAGATCAATTGGAAGAGGATCTTAGAGAAGAACCTTAGTAGCCAAGGATATTGATTAGGGCTAAGAGGTAACCCATGTCTTACAAAACCTATTTTCCTTGCTATATCTTGATTATTGGCTCCTTTGATGTGTGATTCTGTGATTGAGTCTTGATAGAGCTTTACCTAGGGTTTATGTTGTGTTTATTTGATAATCTTGATGATCTTGATGTTGTGATTGATCTTGTATTTAATTTTGTCTAGAGCTTGTCCCTAGGGTTTATATCGTGAATCTCGTGTTGTGATGTTCTTGGTATTCTTGGGTGGGTTTATGCATGCTCGGGTGTTGATTCTAGTCTAGGATTTGTCTTTAGGGCTTTGTATATAGATTTCTTGATGTTCTTGAGGTTCCGGATGCCCTTTAACCGTTATGTGATCGATGTCGGGTCTTGGCATGTTTAGGAATCGTGTTAGAATGTAATTGGAATGATTCTTGGTTCGTTCTTTGTTAATCGAATCCGTGTTGTTGTTGATATGTGTTGGAATGTGTTTGGACATGGTTTTGAGTTCCACGAACGAACCCCGAACCGGTTTTCTACCTTCGTACCAGTGGGGGGTAGGTGGGGGGAACGAGTCCCCACCACCTACCCGCTGCTCGATTTGCCCAGTTCCAGCGGGCAGCCGGCGGGCAGTGGTCTGCCCGCCGGGCACCCGCGGGAATCTCGGCTGCCCACCGGCGGGTGGCGGGCAGGTGGTCCACCACCCACCGCTCACCCGTTGGAATGTGGTGGCGTGGCAGGTCGTTTTCCCCCGTTTGATGTTTCCCCGTGTCCCTTTGTACCGCGTTGTACCCCGTCTGATGTTTATGAGTTTCGTACTATGTTTTGAGTACCGTTTAGGAATTTTTATGTAGCATGTGTCGTTTGTTATTGTACCTTGATTGCTATTGTTGATTATATGATTGATTGATTGAATGATGATGAATCTGGTGATCATTGCGCAATGATGATATGTGTAGAACTTTGTAGTGAAGTGAATGTATTGAACTCAATGAATTGATAAACTGTACAGAGAAGCCTATATGTATATATATACATAGTCTAACAGAAGACCGACCACTCATTTGAAATTCAAACGGGTAGCTGAGAGCAACCCTCGACATGGACCCCATACATCTGAGTGAATCAATTGAAATGAAGATTCTACTCTATTATTGACCCTAGGAGGGTATGGAACCCTACAATGTTTAGCAAGCTCGCATGACTCACATTGAAAGGTAGGCACAGACTCTAACCCCGGACACAATTTCTTTAAGATAGACAAAGGCGGGTAACCATACTGGAAGTGCAACTGCAACGGAGACATACTCCCCAACAAACCAACCGGGACACCTCCTGAACCCTTTGACAGGTGTTGTAACACATACAGCCCGCCAATCTCCTTCTCTTTACCAATAACATTCTTCGTCAACAGATCCTGAAACAGACAATAACCAGGGAAGAACATGACACAACAATTTAGGTTCCGGGTAATTTGACTAATTGACAGCAAATTGAACGGGAACTTTGGAAGATATAACACAGAGGTGAGAGTCAACGATGAACTAACATTCACACTACCTTTACCTAAAACAGAGGTGGACGAACCATCTGCTAAGGTAAATGTAGGACCATATTTAAAGGAACAATATTCAGAAAACATACTTAGATTACCTAACATGTGGTCATTGGCTCCAGAATCAATGACCCATTGTTGAGAGGATGAGGAAACACAAGCAATAGGATTACCTGTTTGAACAAAGGTAGCTGAAGGAGACGACAATGGCCTTGGACTAGCGAGAGGCTGCGAGGAAGATAACTTCAATTTATTAAACAGAGCCAATTCTTCCTCAGTTATCATAACCATGTTCCCTTCTGGTTTAGAGGCAGAATTAGCAAATCTCTTGTGGTTGAAGAGCTGTGGGCATTGGTTGCGCAGATGACCGGGGTCGCCACAATTGTAGCAAGCCCTTTGCCCTCGACCTCCTCCGCACCCTCTACCTCGTCCCCTAAACCGACCCCCTCGACTGTTGGCACTATCGTTCTCACTATCTCATTGTGAGAGAAAGACTTGTTTCTCCAACATACCATCAGTATTAAGATTAATTGACGCATTTTGAACCATAGCAAAAACTTGGTCTAGTGAGTCCAACTCCTTATTGTAACACCCCGAAATTCCGAAACTTTTAAAACTTATATGATAAAGGTAATTTCTCATAAAATCCCAAACAGAGCATTACTAATTATAAGTGTGCGGGGTGCTATGCCACATCTGAGCTGGGGAACTCAGATGCACAGGCTACACTAACTAAATATCCTCAATACATCATTGTGGCACGCAGGCCGAAAGGAAAGACTGTCTATCTAATCCACGATCTTCTAGCGTGCTCTGGGATCTACTCATCTGTGCCTGAAAGCCAAATATATCTGTTCAGCGAGAGATGCCGGTAACCCACTCCAACGCGTTGAAATACATTATAGATAGATATATATAGATATACGAAAATCATTTTGAAGCAGGAAGATATATACTTAAGAGACACTAGTTTTAAAAACCGGGAATAGACTCAACAATTAGGGATAAGCATATCAAACAATAATAAACAGTTAAGTAGAGATCACATCATAAGGAATATGCATCTAAGGTCACAGATCACCTTCCAATTAAAACACATCATTATTCAATCACCATTCATATCACATAATCGTTGATGGCGCCACGGGACCAATCGCATGCCCCGAACATGAGGGTTAATGCTTATAGCATTAACACGGCCCCGCAACACCCTACCTGTAACACCCCCCAAACACGACCTATGTAAAAGGCCTTAACACCTGCAGATCATACAACAAAACTAGCACAGCGGAAGAAGATAAAACGAAAACTGGATAAAAGAAATCCAAACGGGGTGTTATGCCACGTCTACCAAACACGGTAAACGCTACGGCGATCAATCTGCAAGTGTATACATCTATCCCAAAAGGTAACAGTCTAACACTACAACGGCACACAGGCCACAAAACAAAGGTAAAGATACTAGACTACCGGCCACTAACATCGCGCTCGTCTAGACATCACCTGAAAGATACAAAGATAAACATTGAGACAACGCCCGGTCAGCGATAAAGCTGGTAACCCACCAATACCTGTTAAGTATCATACATAGGTAGGGTATATACAAAAATCATTTCGAAACGGAATACATATATATAAGTGTAAAACCAAGAGTAAACACCAACTCACGACTCAACACTCATCAATAAACACCACGGGAACATATCCCAAGACCACAACGGATAGCGACACCACAAGGATAAAGACACGACAAACAGCAATACATGCCTCGGCAACACATGCCTTTGTGACTACACACGTCACAAGAGAGAACACACAACCACGGCTACACAAGCCCTCGTGACATCACCCGCCACGAGTTGATATGCCTTCCTTATGCCCTGTTCCAACCTTATGGCTACCCCCAACCTTATATCTAGTTCCAACCTTTACCTCCAGGACCCCTGTACATACAATCCAACCTTATTCCCCCGGGAATCGTCATTCCCCCTCCGACAGTTCTCCAACAAAACCACCGATTCATAGTACATGAGGTACCGATCACGCACATGGCACACATGCCCGGATAACACATGTTATCCCCCAAAAATGTGAACCTTACACAAAGGCCACAACTCCATAATCACGCCACGGCCACCACGAGGACCGCTGCATTACCTTGGTGACTAGTGTCCCATACCACTAATCGTGCAATCCAGGTAAAGCCACACACGCACCACAACTCAAAAAGAGTCAAACAACGGATCACAACGAAGGTATGAAACATACTCAATCAAGGAACGGGTCACAGCCCAACAACAACATCGATGAATAACACAAGTTATCATCAACCAAACGGAAGGTACAAACCACACACACGCTAGCATTTAGACAACAAACTAGCATGCTTATCAACGGGGAAACTCAAGATAGTTCCGATGAACACACAAGACACCTCTCGGTCCAACGAAACACAATGTTGAACACTTAGCACGATTCAAGACACCAAAGTCCTACATGGATACCTACCATATAGCTCTAGACATATGAAACATCAAGAAGACGCTCAAATAGTTACACAAAAGAACATCGGGAAGTCAAAAGACCAAATACCGAGTCAAACGGATGACGGGGAACAAATCCAATCACAACACCAACCATGTACCCGCGGGTGGACCCACGGGTAGTGCACCACCCGTGGTTCCGCCCGCGGGAACATTATCCCACAAGGCCGTGTACCTGTGGGTAGGCCAGCGGGTGGTGCCCCGCCCGCCGTTCCGCCCGCGGGTACACTCTTGTACCATAACAAATCCCTTCGGGCATTTTCTTCTCCAAACACAAATTCAAGTCCAAAACATGCCAAATCTTACCCAACACAACAAAATGACTTGAATCATGGAAAATTCCAAGCAATGGCACAAAGGAACCCTAAACACAAGCTCTAGATATGCAATATCACAAGACAAATGCATAAACCCTCACATTTCATAGCAAAACACAAGTAGAATCCAAGAAATCACATATAGGTAAGAAAAATAGGTTTTAGTAGAGCATGGGTTACCTCTTGTAGACCAAAAGACTTCACTTTACACCTCAACAAGCTCCTTACAAGGCTTACTATCCAAACCCACTTCAAGATCAAACCAAAAGATCATAAAGATCCTACTTGTAAGAAAAAGACAACTAAGATGGAACCAAAAACACAAGATGGACTTAGATCTTACCCTCCTAGATGCCCAAATAGGTGAAAGGTTGAATCTTGGAAGCAAATCTTGGAATCTTGACAAGGGTCTCAACTTAGCTTGGAGAATAAGCTACACTTCTTTTCTAGAGAGAAGGTAGAGCTAATTTCTAAGAATTGTAAGGAATGAAATGAAGAAGTCTTCTAGGTTAGGTTACAATACTAACTCTTGGTGAAAAGTCAACAATACCCTTACTAACCTTTAGAAAGTGTAAGGAACAAGGGAACTCCCTTCAAAGCTCAAGGTACAACACAACTTTAAGGTTGACTAGTCAAATACTAGTCCTTGAGTATTAAAAATAAGGATTTTAGGAAATTAATTTCTCAAATGAAATAGGATTAATTACTCAATTAATCCATGGATTAAATGTGGATTTTTTGGGGTGTCACACTACCTCAGTACCGTGGTACTAGGGGAGTTGATCGCAACCAACTCTTTGAGAACCGCTGACGAACTTAACGTCGGACCACGATCCGACACACCGCTGACGCACACAGTCGGTGGACCGCGATCCCCTTTACAAGGGGGGACTTACGACCCTACATACCGTCGATGCGCACAGTCGGTGGACCATAGCGGATCAAGTTCAGCTTACCGCTGAGCTATACTCAGTCGGTGGGCGAAGATCCTCGGAGACTATGGCCCTACACACCGCTGTCCCATCATTCGGTGGATTGCAGCCAGCCGTAGCCCTACACACCGCCTGATTACTCAGGTCGGTGGACTACAGCCTTCCTCGGCTTATTGGCCCTACACACCGTCCTGGCGCGTTCAGGTCCGGTGGGTCATAGCACCGAGGCCCATATTTGGACCTGTAGTCCCTGAAGTGAATCAATTTGGCCTTAGCCACTTCTGAGCCTTAGCTCAGGAACAATCCATTTGGCCTTCAGCCACTTCCGAACCTTTAGTCCGGGAACAATCCATTCGGTCTTCAACCAACTTCCGAACCTTAGTCCAGGAACAATCCATTCGGCCTTCAACCGACTTCCGAACCTTAGTCCGGGAACAATCCATTCGGTCTTCAACCGAGTTTCGAACCTTAGTCCGGGAACCACCCAATTGGACTATAACCAAAATGGGGGATCATGCAACACATAACACATAGGAGCACGTAATAACATAACGGGAGGGGAAAGACATATAAATAAACTTACGTGTGATCATTCACATACTACGAATAGTCCTAAGGGTTCATACAACTTCCACCTAGGTCAACGGGTTACCAATTCAACTAGCATGCAATCCCTAAAACTCATCTAGCCTACGAGTGGAACCCGAAACATCAAACTAGACTCAAGCACGACAAGTGGGGTCCGTTGGGACACCACGGGGAATGGGGAACATCAAACGGGGAAGCCGGGGACCCGGGGTGTGGTACGGACCAGCGGGTAGCCGGTGGGTGGAGGGCCACCTGCCGGCTTCCCGCCGGAGAACACTGTTCCCGCCAGCGGGTCGCCGGGCAGGCGGCTGCCCGGTGGCTGCCCTGTAACACCCCGTGTTACGGCCTTCAATCTCGGATTAATTATTTAATTAATCCCGCTAATAATAATTAAATATGATTTAAATTGGTTAGGTTTCCCTTTAAATAATTAATAAGGTCCACCATGAATTGTGGACCCTTGCCTAAACTAGAGTTTTAAGCCTATTAGGAATAAAGAAAGTAAACCTTTTACTAGTCAGATTCTAATTAGGAATCCTAGACCTATTTATCTGTTAAGAATAAAGGAAGTAGGACTTTTACTATTTAGATTATGATTAGGATTCTCTTTAATTAATTAATATGGTCACTATGGACCATGGACCCTTATCCCTAAAACAAGTCCTTAGTCCTATAAGGAATATGATTAGTAAACCCATACCACTTAGACCCTAATTAGGACTCTTAAATATATAAATAAGGTTATAGGAGGCACCTAGATCTTACACCACAATAATCTCTCACCACACGAGAAGTTCTAAGAATTCCCTTAGGAGAAATCAAGAAAGAAGAAAGCTTAAAGAAAGACCCTTCATAGCCAAGGAATTAATTAAGGCTAAGAGGTAACCCATGTCTCAACAAAACCTATTTTACTTGCTATAATTATCTTCTTTGGCCTCCTCTCTATACTTTTTTTTTGAACAACACAAAAACCAAACTTCATTAAAATCTCAAAAGAGCAGAAATACACAGGGGCGGGACATTAATAACCACGACCCCAGGACAGACGAAGAACCAGTCGCCCGTGCAAGCACGTGAGCCACGTGATTCGCTGACCTCTTAACATGTTGAACCTTCACGGAACCCATGCCATTAGCAATCTGATGACATTGCTTAACTAGCGACCCTACATACGAGAAATCTACACAACCAGAATTAAAAGCAATAGAGAAATTTAAATAATCTGTCTCAATAATAACATTATTTAAACCGCACTGTTCCAGCCACCTCAAAGTGTTTTCAACAGCCATCCCCTCAGCTAATAATGGATCCTGAACTGCCCCCAATCTGTCGCTATGGGCAGCGACGAACAGACCTTCATGGTTGCGTATCACCGCACCGAAACCTGCACCGTCTTCGAATAACGCAGCATCCACATTGCACTTGACCCATGGAGGAGAAGGCGGAGACCACCTAGAGCTGGTTGAACTCGTTGGTAGATTTATTCCCCCTGTCGAATAAGTAGAGATCCAAAGAGCTTGTAAAACCTTAACGTGATTGAACATACTTGTTGGTGACTGCATTGTCTCTTTCCAGACTCGGTCATTCCTGGCATTCCATAATACCCAAACCACCGCAGCCAGCCAAACTGCTGCATCCACACGTGAATTGCAGAGTGTAGCTTCCATATAATCTTCTAAAGTCCTACCGTTTAGCACATCTACATCCTCCCAGAGCTGCCGCGCAATAGAGCATTCACAGAACAAATGTTCCAGCGTCTCCTCCGGATAGGCACAGAAGGGGCAGCCTCCCCCAATCCAAACATGGCGAAGTTTCAAGGTCTCTTTAACCGGCATAATACGACGAGCGCATCTCCACAGCAGATTTTTGCTTTGGGTGGAATAGGAAGGCCCCATAATTTCTTCCAGGCTGTGAAAACGCCAGTGTGCTCATAAGAATTAATTGGACTAGTGAGTAGATGATACCCAGGGCGTACCGAATACATACCTCTGGGGTCACCTTTCCACCGCCACGTGTCAGGATACGAGGTTGACAGAGGTGTTGCCAATATGCGAGGAACATCGTCTTCTAGGAATAAATCCTTCAGTACATCCACGTCCCAAGTTGTAACACCCCAGATTTTCAAGACATTTAAAACTTATAATAAAGGTAGAATCTTATTAAATCCCAAGATATAAATACAAGCGTTCGGGGTGCTATGCCACACCTGGGCTAGAGAACCCAAGTGCACAGGCTAACTAACTAATATCCTCAAAGCGTAAATACGTAAACGTGGCACGCAGGCCAAAAGGGAAACTATCTACTTCTAAGTTCTAGCGCTCTCCAGTGACTTAATCTTCTGTGCCTGAAAGCCAAATATATCTGTTCAGCGAGAGATGCTGGTAACCCACTCCAACGCGTTGAAATACAATACATATAGAGATATATATAGATATACGGAAACCATTTTGAGCATGAAGATATATCCTACGAACTCTAGCTTTAAAACCGGGAATGACTCGACAGATAAGGCCAGACACAAGCACAGTTATAACGAGCATATGCAGTTCACAACAGATAAGGCAGATAAGGCAAAGCATAAACAATGATCATAACCCGACATGAATAATCCCCAATATAAATCCCATAATCACATCCCCCAAGACACTCGTAATCACAACTCGTCCATGTCACAACACATAACACACTTTGTTGGTGCCACAGGACCAATCGCATGCCCATACATGAGGGTCAGCGCATATAGCTCTGACACGGCCCCGCAGCACCCTGCCCCGTATCGCAACACGGAGGGGTCGATCGCAACCGACCGATGAACCGCAGCTCATCATAGTGTTTGATTGCAACCAAACAGTGGACCGCAGCCCAAGAGAATGTCATCTGACCGCAGCCAGGAAAAAGGACGAACCGCAGCACGTATAGAAACGTTTGATCGCAACCAAATGGTGGACCGCAGCCCAAGAGTATCAATCTGACCGCAGCCAGCTTCTGAACCGCAGCTCAGGATAACCAATCCGATCGCAACCGAATTGGGGTAACACACACATAACACATAGCAAGCACATGCAACCCACATTACACATTAGGAAGGGGGAGAAAACGTATAACAAAACCTATGCGTGATCCATCACTTACTAAGAATAGTCCTAAGGGGTTCATACTTCTTCCACCTAGGTCAACGGGATACCAATTCAACTAGCATGCAATATAATAGACTCATAAACCTACGAACGGTACCCGAAACATCAAACTAGACATAGGCACGATAAACGGAGTCCGTTGGGACACCACGGGGAACGGGGAACATCAAACGGGGAAGCCGGGATCCCAAGTTGGGGGAATTTCCAGCGGGTAGCCGGTGGGTGGGGGGCCACCCGCCGGCTGCCCGCCGGACTCACTGTTCCGGGCAGCGGGTCGCCGGCGGGCAGCTGCCCGCCCGCCGGCTGCCCGCTGCCGGATATACTATTTCCGGCCGTGGGTAGGTGGCGGGTCCCCACCCCCCACCTACCCCCCACTGACTCTTATCACATAATTTTGCCCCGGGAACCGTTGTGGAACCCGAAACCATGCTTAGACACTTTACAACGCAATTAACGACAACACGTAGACAATTAACGGATCAAATACGAGAAACGAACGGCACATAACCTATCATGCTTTTCTAAACATAATCAACACCCAAACATGCGATTTCCCCACCCGATAAACCAAGAATAATATCATACGATACAACCTAGGGTTCTAATCACTTTTATATCAACAAGAATACGGTTCGTCTTCTAATTACAAGATTCGGTAAGAATAACGCATAAGCATCAAGAACAACACACAATTATCAAGAACATCACATAATCATCAAGAATTCCAAATAATCATCAAGATCCCCATGTAAGCATCAAGAACACCATAATTATCAAGAATCTCCCAACATCAAGATTATCAAGATTCCTCATGGAATCATTATATCAATCATTAATAATAATCATCACTAATCATTAATACATAATAATATGGGGAAACCCTAAGGGGGAATCATAACTATGAAAATAGGTTTTGTTGAGACATGGGTTACCTCTTAGCCTTAATTAATTCCTTGGCTATGAAGGGTCTTTCTTTAAGCTTTCTTGCTTTCTTGATTTCTTCTAAGGGGATTCTTGGAGCATTTTGGGGTGGTGGAACGTTTATTGTGGTGGGGGTTCTAGGTGCCTCTTAAGTCCCCTATTTATATATTTAGGAGTCCTGGTTAGGAACTAATATTATAGGCTTGCTAATTCTATTCCTTTTGGAACTAAGGATTGGGTTTAGGGATAAGGGTCCATGGTCCATAGTGGACCATATTAATTAATTAAAGGGAATCCTAATCGTAGTCTGAATAGTAAAAGGCCTACTTCCTTTATTCCTAATAGATAACTAGGTCTAGGATTCCTAATTAGAATCTGAATAGTAAAGGGTTTACTTTCTTTATTCCTAATAGGCTTAGGACTCTAATTTAGGCAAGGGTCCATGGTTCATGGTGGACCTTTATTAATTAATTAAAGGAAACCTAACCGAATTAAATCATATTTAATTATTATTAACGGGATTAATTTAATAATTAATCCGGGATTGAAGGCCGTAACACGGGGTGTTACACAAGTGCCATGTTCCGTTACCAACCCGTTCACCGTTGCCTCCTGTAGTTCCTCGGCGCAAGGAGTGCGCAGAGAGGGAGAATCCACGTCCGAAAGCCACGGCCAACCCCAAATTTTAGTCTCCATTCCGTCCCCAATTCGCCGAGCAACACCAGTTTGTAGTAAAGGTTGGCCCGCCATGATGCTTCGCCAAAGGTAGCTTGGGTTGCCTCCTAACTGGGCTTCAAGGAAGGTAGAATGCGGGAAGTATTTAGCTTTCAACAACCTGCTAACCAAAGAATCAGGGAAGATCAGCAGTCGCCATCCTTGTTTCGCTAAAAGGGCCACGTTGAATTCATGTAGCCTTTTGAACCCCATGCCCCCCCGCTCCTTCGGGGCACACAATCGAGTCCAGCTTAGCCAGTGTATACCCCTATTGCCCGAACCTCCCCCTCCCCACCAATAACGGTTGAAAAGCTTTTCGATCATGGAACATACCCGGTCAGGTAACAAAAAGACCGACATTGTGAAAATCGGGAGTGCCTGAGCAATGCTTTTAAGAAGGACTTCTTTGCCTGCCCGAGATAAGAACTTCTGTTGCCACCCACCAATCCTCTCTCGTACCCTCTGTTCAATGAAACGGAAGGTGGCCGATTTGTTTCGGCCTAAAACTGACGGCAAGCCCAGGTAACGGCCCAGATCACTTGCTTCTCGAACACCCACACAGCCCGTCACAACCGATCTGGCATCTCGAGATGTGTTCGCGCTAAATACCGCGCTTGACTTGTCATAATTAATTGCTTGTCCCGAAGCCGCACTGTAAACTTCCAGGCAATCCCTCACTGTCTGTGCTTCCGCTTGGTTGGCCCTAAAGAAAAGCAGACTGTCGTCCGCAAAGAAAAGATGGGAAACTGATGGGGCACCCCTCGCTATTCTAACTCCATGAATATCCCCACGGGCTTCAGCTTGTTGGAGTAGAACAGGCAGGCCCTCAGCGCAAAGGATAAACAGATATGGTGAAAGCGGGTCTCCTTGTCGGATTCCCCGCGTAGGATAAATTGTCCCCGCCCTGTCCCCGTTTATCTGAATAGTATAAACCACAGTCTTAACACACATCATCAAAATGCCAATCCATCCTTGATCAAACCCCAGAGCCACTAACATACCTTCTAGAAAGCCCCACTCCATCCGATCGTAGGCTTTTGCCATGTCGAGCTTCAGAGCCGTCCATCCCATCACCCCGGTTGATTTTCTCCTCAGGTAGTGGCCCACTTCACCGGCAATAATGATGTTGTCAGTTAGAAGTCTGTCGGGAACAAACGCGCTTTGGGAGATCGAAACAACACTGTGGAGCACAACTTTGAGACGATTGGCCAGCATCTTTGCGAGAATTTTATAGATTACATTGCAGAGAGCAATCGGACGAAGATCAGCAACTCTCTCCGGGCTCTTCTTTTTCGGAATTAAAACGATGTTGGATTCATTTAGTCTATGGGGAAGTCGTCGATTCTCAATACACTGAATAATGAAAATGAAAATATCATGCCCGAGAATGGGCCAGTGATGTTGATAAAATGCAGGAGTCATGCCATCAGGACCCGGCGCCTTCTCCGGAGCCATAGAAAAAAGAGCTGATTTTACCTCAGTCATAGTGAACGGAAGGAGTAGTGCCTCGTTCATGTCCTCCGTAACGCGACTCGTCACCCTATTAAAGATGTCGGATGTCGCACCTGTGGAATGAAAGATATCCTCATAATAATTTAGAATTTCCTGTGTCATGCCCGATCCCTCCACCCATTCGCCTTCGGTATTTTTTAACCTCTGCAAACTGTTCCGACGCCGGCGCGCAGAAGCTGCCTTGTGGAAAAACTTGGTATTAAGGTCGCCGTGTTGTAGCCACAGCTGTTTCGATCGTTGTTTCCAAAACAACTCTTCCTGTCGTAATAGAGAGAGCAATTCCCTTTCAGCTGATAGGTAATCACTCACCGCCTGTTGTTCACGGGAATCCCTGAGAGATTCCATTTTCGTACGCAGAGTCTGGATCTGCATGCCAAAGCGCCTGAAATGTTGTTTGCCCCAGCGGCTCAGATGCTTGCCACAAACTGCAATCCGATGTTGAAAATCCAATCCAGCCGACTGCCTCCAAACCTGTTCGACCACCATACTACAGCCTTCGTCCAGAAGCCAAGCGGCTTCGAATTTAAAGGATTTCCTTGCTGCATGGATCGGCCTAGCATCCAACTTCAGAAAAATTGCAGTGTGATCCGAGTAATCAGTTAGCAGGTTCTCAACCTCCGCTTCCTCAAATAACTCCAGCCAGCCAGTGGTCGCCACCGCCCTATCCAGTCTCTCCTCAACCCATTCATCCGTGCCACGTTCCCGATCCCAGGTAAACCGACTGCCAGTCATGCCTAAATCAACTAGTTGGCAATCATTTAAGGCATCGTTAAAGCCCTGAATAAGAAAAGTAGATTGAGGATGCAAGCCACGTTTCTCTGATTGACACGCCACATCATTGAAATCGCCAATGACGACCCAAGGGAGGTCGGATCGATTCTTGAGTTCGCGCAGGAGATCCCATGTCGTTTGCCTTTGTGTTCTATCGGGGTTCCCATAAAATCCTGTGAGCCGCCACTCAGACTGTCCAGGTATAGAGACAACAACATCAATGTGGTTGATGGAAAAGCTGAGTAATGTAGCCATCCCTGAATCTCTCCAGAATAACGTAAGACCCCCACCCATACCAGTTCGTTCCACACACAACATACCTTCAAATCCCAATCTCACCCTTATTCGTTCAATCTGACTTTTTACAGCTTTTGTTTCTGACAAAAAAATAAAATTAGGACGCTTTCTGGACACTAAGCCCAGTAATTCGCGAACTGTCCGGTCGCCTCCCACCCCCCCGGCAGTTCCAGCTCAAAGTGCTCATTGTGCATGGCGAGACTGGACCTCCAGCCCCGCTTTGGAAGTAGTTTTTGTATTATCAGCCATCACCACATCAAATCCCTCCGTACTACCTTCGCGACGTCTCTTCAGTTCTCCATATAAACCACTGTTTTCTTCGATCGTCTCCATATCCTCCGTTGCAGCCTTCGGATCCGGGCCCCGTTGTGCTGACCCTGGTGCTGGAAGGTCCGCCAAAATCCAACGCGCCCCTACCGGCCGAACCTGACGACGGCCACCCGCTCGCATCCAGGACCCATATGGGAACGCGTCCGGGTCGACACCATCCTCGTAAGCCTTTTTGCAGAACTTTTCGGAGTGCCCAAGTAACCCACAGCAGAAGCAAAAGATGCCAAGCCGTTCGTACTTGAAGCTTACCCATTGAGATGATCCGTCCTTACGACATAATTTCATCAGCCGTTTCAAAGGAGACTTCACATTGACACGTACTCTGATCCTGAGGAAACTCCTCCATGTGACGCCAAAATTGTTCGGATCGGTTGCCTCGAAGGAGCCTACGTAATCGTTGATGCGCTGAATGATCTCGGCGGAAGCATAGATTGATGGGAGCCCATGGATTTGTACCCAAAACGAGACCTCATTGAGATCCACTGTAACACCCCGAAATTTCAAGATATTTAAAACTTATAAAATAAGGGCGGAATCTCATTAAATCCCAAAATGTAATACAAGAGTACGGGGTGCTATGCCACACCTGAGCCAGAGAACTCAGATGCACAGGCTTACTAACTAATATCCTTGATAATGTAAATGCATAAGAATGGCACCCACGCTGAAAGGGAAACTATCTACTTCTACGCTCCAATTTCTAGCGCGCTCCATTGACTTATTCTTCTGTGCCTGAAAGCCAAATATATCTGTTCAGCGAGAGATGCTGGTAACCCACTCCAACGCGTTGAAATACAATACATATAGATATATATAGATATATGAAAACCATTTTGAGCATGAAGATATATCCTACGAACTCTAGCTTTTAAAACCGGGAATGACTCGACAGATAAGGCTAGACACAAGCAACAGTTATAACAAGCGTATACAATCCACAACAGGCAAGACAGATAAAGCTGAGCACAATTAATAATCATAACCCAACATAAACAATCCCCAGCATAAATCCCATAGTCGTATCCCCCAAGATACTCATAATCACAACTCATCCATATCTCATCACATAGCACACTTTGTTGGCGCCACAGGACCAATCGCATGCCCATACATGAGGGTCAGCGCATATAGCTCTGACACGGCCCCGCAGCACCCTGCCCCGTATCGCAACACGGAGGGGTCGATCGCAACCGACCGATGAACTGCAGCTCATCATAATGTTTGATCGCAACCAAACAGTGGACCGCAGCCCAAGAGTATGTCATCTGACCGCAGCCAGGAAAGTATGAACCGCAGCTCAAGTAGAAACGTTTGATCGCAACCAAACGGTGGACCGCAGCCCAAGAGTGTAAATCTGACCGCAGCCAGCTTCTGAACCGCAGCTCCGGAATAACCAATCCGATCGCAACCGAATTGGGGTATCATGCACACATAACACATAGCAAGCACATGCAACCCACATTAACACATTGGGAAGGGGGAGAAAGCGTATAACGAAACCTATGCGTGATCCTTCACATACTAAGAATGGTCCTAAGGGGTTCATACTTCTTCCACCTAGGTCAACGGGATACCAATTCAACTAGCATGCAATATATAAGACTCATTAACCTACGAACGGTACCCGAAACATCAAACTAGACACGGCACGATGAACGGAGTCCGTTGGGACACCACGGGGATCAGGGATACATCAAACGGGGAAGCCGGGGTCCCGAATGGGGGAGATTTCCAGCGGGC
This sequence comes from Ipomoea nil, assembly GCF_001879475.1. Lineage (NCBI taxonomy): Eukaryota > Viridiplantae > Streptophyta > Magnoliopsida > Solanales > Convolvulaceae > Ipomoea > Ipomoea nil. Next base: position 545,115 of record NW_017617109.1, on the reverse strand, counting down.
AGCCGGTGGGTGGGGGGCCACCCGCCGGCTGCCCGCCGGTAAACACTGTTCCGGGCAGCGGGTCGCCGGCGGGCAGCTGCCCGCCCGCCGGCTGCCCGCTGCCGGAGACGCCCCTTCTGGCCGCGGGTAGGTGGCGGGTCCCCTACCCCCCACCTACCCCCCACTGACTCTTTATACACAAAACGCCCCGGGAACCATTGTGGAACCCGAAACCATGCTTAGACACTTTACAACGCAATTAACGATCAACACGTAGACAATTAACTGATCAAATACGAGAAACGTACGGCACATAACCTATCATGCTTTTCTAAACATAATTGACACCCAAACATGCGATTTCCCCACCCGATACACCAAGAATAATATCATACGATACAACCTAGGGTTCTAATCACTTTTATACCAACAAGAATACGATTCGTCTTCTAATTACAAGATTCGGTAAGAATATCACATAAGCATCAAGAACATCACACAAGCATCAAGAACGCCAACAAGAACATCAACCTAGGGTTCTAATTACTTTTACATCAACAAGAATACGGTTCGTCTTCTAATTACAAGATTCGGTACAAATAACACATAAGCATCAAGAACGCCATACAATTATCAAGAACACCATATAATCATCAAGAACTCCACATAATCATTAAGAACACCATAGTTATCAAGAATCTCCCGATATCAATGTAACACCCCAGATTTTCAAGACATTTAAAACTTATAAAATAAAGGTATTATCTCATTAAATCCCAAAACATAATACAAGTGTACGGGGTGCTATGCCACACCTGAGCTGGAGAACCCAGGTGCACAGGCTAACTAACTAATATCCTCAATAATGTAAATGCATGTTATGGCACGCAGGCCGAAAGGGGACTAACTACTTCTACGTTCCGAGTGCTAGCGCTCTCCAGTGACTTATTCTTCTGTGCCTGAAAGCCAAATATATCTGTTCAGCGAGAGATGCTGGTAACCCACTCCAACGCGTTGAAATACAATACATATAGCAATATATATATATAGATATACGAAAACCATTTTGAGCATGAGAATATATCCTACGAACTCTAGCTTTAAAACCGGGAATGACTCGACAGATAAGGCCAGACACAAGCAGCAGTTATAACGAGCATATGCAGTTCACAACAGATAAGGCAGATAAGGCAAAGCATAACAATAATCATAACCCAACATGAACAATCCCCAATATAAATCCCATAGTCACATCCCCCAAGACACTCATAATCACCACTCATCCATATCACAACACATAACACACTTTGTTGGCGCCACAGGACCAATCGCATGCCCATACATGAGGGTCAGCGCATATAGCTCTGACATTGCCCCGCAGCACCCTGCCCCGTATCGCAACACGGAGGGGTCGATCGCAACTGACCGATGAACCGCAGCTCATAAGAATGTGTAATCTGACTGTAGCCAGGAATTCCCATCTGACTACAGCCAGCCTCCGAACCGCAGCTCGGGAAAGAGTCATCTGATTGCAGCCAGGAATTCCCATCTGACTACAACCAGCTTCTGGACCGCAGCCCAGGATACCGTCATCCGACTACAGCCAGGAATTCCCATCTGACCGTAGCTGGCTTCTGAACCGCAGCTCAGGAGTAACCAACCCGATCGCAACCGAATTGGGACAACACGCGCACATAACACATAACAAGCACATGCAACCCACATTACACATTAGGAAGGGGGAGAAAACGTATAATAAAACCTATGCGTGATCCATCACTTACTAAGAATAGTCCTAAAGGGTTCATACTCCTTCCACCTAGGTCAACGGGATACCAATTCAACTAGCACGCAATATAATAGACTCATAAACCTACGAACGGTACCCGGAATATCAAACTAGACATAGGCACGACAAACGGGGTCCGTTGGGACACCACGGGGGTCGGGGAAACATCAAACGGGGAAGCCGGGGTCCCGAGTTGGGGAAAATTCCAGCGGGTAGCCGGTGGGTGGTGGGCCACCCGCCGGCCACCCGCCAGTTTCTACTGTTCCGGCAGCGGGTCGCCGGCGGGCAGCTGCCCGCCCGCCGGCCGCCCGCTGCCAGGCGGCGGTTTACGGCAATGGGTAGGTGGCGGGTCCCCTACCCCCCACCTACCCCCCACTGACTCTTTTCACACACTTTACGCCCCGGGAACCGTTGTGGAACCCGAAACCATGCTTAGACACTTTACAATGCAATTAACGACAACACGTAGACAATTAACGGATCAAATACGAGAAACGAACGGCACATAACCTATCATGCTTTTCTAAACATAATCAACACCCAAACATGCGAATTCCCACCCGATAATCCAAGAATAAGATCATACGATACAACCTAGGGTTCTAATCACTTTTATATCAACGAGAATACGATTCATCTTCTAGTTGCAAGATTCGGTAAGAATAACACATAAACATCGAGGATGCCAATTAATCATCAAGAACGTCATAATCATCAAGAACAACACATAATCATCAAAATCCCAATTAATCATCAAGAACATCATAATTATCAAGAAACTCCCAATATCAAGATTATCAAGATTCCCCATGGAATCATCAAATCAACATCAATAATAATTACCATAATTTCGCCATTCACAATAATATGGGGGAAACCCTAAGGGGAAATCATAGTTATGAAAATAGGTTTTGTTGAGACATGGGTTACCTCTTAGCCTTAATTAATTCCTTGGCTATGAAGGATCTTTCTTTACGCTTTCTTGCTTTCTTGATTTCTCCTAAGGGAATTCTTGGAGCTCTCCTGGGGTGATGGGGCGTCTAGGCGTGTGGGAGGGGGTTCTAGGTGCTCCCTAAGTTCCCTATTTATAGATCCAAGGGTTTATTTAGAGTTTATTCCTATTGGGTTTAGGGGTTGGGTTTATATAATTGGGCCCATGGGCTATGGTGGCCTTTTTCCCTAATTAACCATTATAATTTATTCTTTCTCCTAGGTTATTAATTAATTAATTAATCAGTTGGTTTTAGGATCCGTAACACGGGGTGTTACAATCAAGATCACCCATGGAATTATCCCATCAATCATCAATAATAACATCACAAATCATCAATACACAATAATATGGGGAAATCCTACGGGGGAAATCATAGCTATGAAAATAGGTTTTGTTGAGACATGGGTTACCTCTTAGCCTTAATTAATTCCTTGGCTATGAAGGGTCTTTCTTTAAGCTTTCTTGCTTTCTTGATTTCTTCTAAGGGGATTCTTGGAGCTCTTTTGGGGTGGTGGGGCGTTATTCTTGTGGGAGTTCTAGGTGCCTTCTAGGTTCCCTATTTATATATCTAAGGGTCTTATTTAGGGTCTAATTCTTTTAGGACTAGGGGTTGGGTTTAGGGATGAGGGCCCATGGACTATGGTGGGCCTTTTTCCCTAATTAATTATTATAATTTATTCTTTCTCATGGACTTTGGGTTAATTAATTAATTGGTTTTAGGGGCCGTAACACGGGGTGTTACATCCACCTCCTCCGCTGCCACGCCAGACGGGACCTTACAACACATGAGAGTCTGATTCTCGAAGGACCAAGGGCCGTCCTCCAACACCCGATTCAGATCCTTCAGGTGCGGGAACTGGAACAGGAACAGATTGTCGCCGAGGGAAAGGGTCCGCACCCCCATCACCGGACGCCAAACCGATGCTAGGACCTGTTGCATATGATCAAACTTGATCGTACGATCCGTCAGAAATCGCCCAACTAAGTCGTGGTGAGAGCTCGATGCCAGATTGGCAAGGATCTCAGGGGCAGCCAACCCACCCGTTTCTTCCTCTGCCAATGACATCACGGCACAGCCTTCTTCGATTGCACTGATGTCCATCGCTGGTTGATAGGGTACCGTCGAGAGGTCGTAAAGACAACCGCACACCAATCGGGAATAGCTGCTGCGACGATGATAAAGATATGATCTAATGTGTTCGTAAACGTATGCGAATATGGGGACGTCGGAGATCGTATTGCATGCCAGCGAGATATAAAGGAGGATGAATACTGTAACACCCCGTGTTACGGCCTTCAATCCCGGATTAATTATTTAATTAATCCCGTTAATAATAATTAAATATGATTTAATTCGGTTAGGTTTCCCTTTAATTAATTAATAAGGCCCACCATGAACCGTGGGCCCTTGCCTAAAGTAGAGCCTTAAGCCCATTAAGAATAAATAAAGTAAAATTTTTACTATTCAGATTCAGATTAGGAATCCTAGACCTAGTTATCTATTAGGAATAAAGGAAGTAGGCCTTTTACTATTCAGATTATGATTAGGATTCTCTTTAATTAATTAATATGGTCCACTATGGACTATGGAACCCAATCCTTAGTCCCAAAAGGAATAGAATTAACAGGCCTATAATATTAGTTCCTAATTAGGACTCCTAAATATATAAATAGGGGACTTAAGAGGCACCTAGAACCCCCCACACGCCTAGACGCCCCACCACCCCAGGAGAGCTCCAAGAATTCCCTTAGAAGAAATCAAGAAAGCAAGAAAGCTTAAAGAAAGATCCTTCATAGCCATGGAATTAATTAAGGCTAAGAGGTAACCCATGTCTCGACAAAACCTATTTTCATAGCTATGATTTCCCCTTAGGGTTTCCCCCATATTATTGTGAATGGCGAGATTATGGTGATTATTATTGATGTTGATTTGATGATTCCATGAGGAATCTTGACAATCTTGATAATTGGGAGTTTCTTGATAATGATGATATTCTTGATGATTAATTCGGGATCCTTGATGATTATGTGTTGTTCTTGATGATTATGATGTTCTTGATGATTAATTGGCATCCTTGATGTTTATGTGTTATTCGTACCGAATCTTGCAATTAGAAGATGAATCGCATTCTTGTTGATATAAAAATAATTAGAACCCTAGGTTGTATCGTATGTTATTATTCTTGGGTTATCGGGTGGGGAAATCGCATGTTTGGGTGTTGATTATGATTAGAAAAGCATGATAGGTTATGTGCCGTTCGTTTATCGTATTTGATCCGTTAATTGTCTATGTGTTGTCGTTAATTACGTTGAAAAGTGTCTAAGCATGGTTTCGGGTTCCACATCGGTTCCCGGGGCGAAAAGTGATGAAAAGAGTCAGTGGGGGGTAGGGGACCCGCCACCTACCCGCGGCATTCACGGGCAGCTCCGGCAGCGGGCAGCCGGCAGGCGGGCAGCTGCCCGCCGGGCACCCGCTGCCCGGAACAGTGTTACCGGCGGGCAGCCGGCGGGTGGACCCCCCACCCACCGGCTACCCGCTGGAAATTCTCCCCCTCGGGACCCCGGCTTCCCCGTTTGATGTTTCCCCGATCCCCGTGGTGTCCCAACGGACTCCGTTTATCGTGCCTATGTCTAGTTTGATATTTCGGGTACCGTTCGTAGGTTTATGAGTCTATTATATTGCATGCTAGTTGAATTGGTATCCCGTTGGCCTAGGTGGAAGAAGTATAAACCCCTTAGGACTATTCTTAGTACGTGATGGATCACGCATAAGGTTGTTATACGCTTTATCCCCCTTCCCAAGGTGTAATGTGGGTTGCATGTGCTTGCTATGTGTTATGTGTGTGTGTTACCCCAATTCGGTTGCGATCGGATTGGTTATCCTGAGCTGCGGTTCAGAAGCCGGCTATGGTCAGATGGGAATTCCTGGCTGTAGTCGGATGACGGTATCCTGGGCTGCGGTCCAGAAGCTGGTTGTAGTCAGATGGGAATTCCTGGCTGCAATCAGGTGACATCTTTCCTGAGCTGCGGTTCAGAGGCTGGCTGTAGTCAGATGGGAATTCCTGGCTACAGTCAGATAACACACTCTCTTGGGCTGCGGTCCACTGTTTGGTTGCGATCAAACATTATGATGAGATGCGGTTCATCGGTCGGTTGCGATCGACCCCTCCGTGTTGCGATACGGGGCAGGGTGCTGCGGGGCCGTGTCAGAGCTATATGCGCTGACCCTCATGTATGGGCATGCGATTGGTCCTGTGGCGCCAACAAAGTGAGCTATGTGATATGGATGAGTTGTGATTATGAGTGTCTTGGGGGAATGTGACTATGGGGTTTATATTGGGGATTGTTCATGTTGGGTTATGATTATTGTTTATGCTTTGCCTTATCTGCCTTATCTGTTGTGAACTGCATATGCTCGTTATAACTGTTGCTTGTGTCTGGCCTTATCTGTCGAGTCATTCCTGGTTTTAAAGCTAGAGTTCGTAGGATATATCTTCATGCTCAAAATGGTTTTCGTATATCTATATATATCTCTATATGTATTGTATTTCAACGCGTTGGAGTGGGTTACCAGCATCTCTCGCTGAACAGATATATTTGGCTTTCAGGCACAGAAGAATAAGTCACTGGAGCGCGCTAGAACTTGGAACGTAGAAGTAGATAGTCCCCTTTTTGGCCTGCGTGCCATATTATGCATTTACATTATTGAGGATATTAGTTAGTTAGCCTGTGCACCTGGGTTCTCTAGCTCAGGTGTGGCATAGCACCCCGTACACTTGTATTATGCTTTGGGATTTAATGAGATAATACCTTTATTTTATAAGTTTTAAATGTCTTGAAAATCTGGGGTGTTACAGTTGGTATCAGAGCCTAAGTTTGACCCTAGGATAAAACTCATAAGACCGGACTTTAAGACATTAAGCTTGAACTCTAGGTATTTAGGAACATAGGACTCAGGAATCTTAGGACGCGCGGTGAGATTGTGAAACCTACACATAACCTCCCCTCACTTTATCCCTCACTAATTTAAGGAACCTTCCCCTACGCTTACCACACCAGGTAAGGGTGCGAATAGATAAGTTTACTTCCAAGATATCGTCGAAGTACCGCCCGAAGATGTCCAACATGCTATCTCTTATCTTTCGAATAAACCAAGATATCGTCGATAAATACAATCACAAAATCGTCGAGGTGGGGTTTGAACACTCTGTTCATCAGATCCATAAAAACTCCAGGGGCATTAGTCATCCCAAATGGCATAACTGTAAACTCGTAGTGGCCGTACCGAGTCCGAAACGCAGTCTTAGGAATATCCTTGTCTGCTACCTTTATCTGATGGTATCCTGACCTCAAGTCAACTTTGGAAAACACTCCCGCGCCACGGAGTTGATCAAACAAGTCATCTATTCTTGGAAGAGGGTATTTGTTCTTGATGGTAACTTGATTCAGTTCCCGGTAGTCAATACACAACCTCATACTCCCGTCCTTCTTCTTTACAAACAACACCGGAGCTCCCCAAGGCGATGTACTTGGCCGGATATAACCCTTGTCAAGGAGTTCTTGCAATTGAGCCTTCAACTCTTGCATTAAAGGCGGAGCTAAACGATACGGGGCTTTAGAGATGGGTGCAGTGCCCGGCATAAGATCCACTGAAAATTCCACTTCCCTAGCAGGCGGCATACCCGGTATTTCTTCGGGAAAAACATCAAGAAACTCACGGACTACGGGAATAGATTGAGCTACCTCTCCTTTTGCCTTCATGTTCTCGACTGAGCACAGGTACACTTCATTGCCCTTGTCCATATACCTCTTCATCTTCACCATAGACACTAGCTTAATTCCAGGTTCTTCCATCCTTCCACAGTATAACACTCTTTTCCCGCTGGGTCCTTGTAGTACTACCTTCTAATCCTTGCACAGATTTTGGGCTCTAAACCGCCCCAACCAGTCCATACCTAGGACCACATCCATCCCGTCCAAGTCGTACTGGATTAGATCACTAGGAAACTCTTCACCTTTGATACAAATCTTGATGCCCTCAAAAAGACGGTCACACATCTTAACTTCTCCCGACGCTACCTTCACGTTAAACCTCACCCCAGCGCCCCCAGATAAGCCCAACTTCTTCACGAGGCCGGGTGATATAAACGAGTTAGATGCCCCTGAATCAAACAAGATTGTTGCTGGCACAGATTGCACACATGGAAGGTTCCCACTACTACGTCACTGTCACTTGTTCGAACATCATTTAAGGTGAGCACCCTCTCTTGAGATGACCCTACCGCTGGATGAAGAACCTCTATCTTCTCATACTCTCTTACATTACGGTGTGCTGGCAAAGTCGCTGCACTAGGACTTACTCTTGTGGACGTACCACTCCGGATCCACCGGTCAATTACCCTAGAGGCACTGCTAGGTTCGGCCAACCGAGATTTCTTAACCACTTCACCCACATCTTCAAACATTGAGGTTCGCTGGCGAGGAGGCATCACAGACTTCTGCTACAACAACGAGGTTACCAAAAGAGCAAACAAGCAAGACAGAAAGCAACACACATCTCACCGCGCAGCCTAGAGTCCTAAGCCTAACACTTAGCTTCTTAAGGTCGCTTAGAGATCTCAAAACACACTTAACCACTTAGAAAGTCTAGACTTAACTCATCCTAGGCTCAAAACCTAAGCTCTGATACTAACTGTAACACCCCCCAAAAAAAAAACAAGGCCCAATTGAAGCCCTAACACAAGCAGATTAACAACAAAACTAGCACAGCGGAAGATAAATGGAAACTGGATAAATGAAATCAAAATAGGGGTGTTATGCCACGTATACCACACTAGGTAACGCTAAGGCAACAATCTGCAAGTGTATAATACTATCCCGATACATCAATCTAAAACAGTCTAAAAACATTGGCGCACATGCCACAAAAACACAAAGGTGCTAAGCTACCAGGCTCTAGACATCGCTCTCGTCTAAACATCACCTGAAAGATACAAAGATAAACATTGGGACGACGCCCGGTCAGCGAATAATGCTGGTAACCCACCATTACCGTTAAGTATCGTAAATAGGTAGATATAAGATATAAAAACCATTTTCGAAATGAAATACATATATATAAGTAAAAAGCAAAGATCACCAGTCAACACAAGACTCATCACTCTCAAGACCACACGGGAACACATCCCAAACCACAAAGGTTAACCACACACAAGGATAAAGACTCACCCAACGGCAACACATGCCAAAACAACACAAGCATCCGTGACTACATGTAACACCCCGTGTTACGACCCCTAAGACCAATCAATCATTTAACCAATTGCCCAAAATAAAGAATTAAATTACAATAATCAATTAGGAAAAGGCCAACCATAGTCCGTGGGCCCTCTTCTCTAAACCTATCCCCTAGTCCTAAAAGGAATAGAGTTAGCAAGCCTATAGTATTTGGGCCCTAATTAGGACTCTTAGATATATAAATAGAGGACATAGGAGGCACCTAGAACCCCCACCACAATAATCTCTCACCACACCAAGAATTCCAAGAATTCCCCTAGGAGAAATCAAGAAAGAAGAAAGCTTAAAGAAAGACCCTTCGTAGCCAAGGAATTAATTAAGGCTAAGAGGTAACCCATGTCTCAACAAAACCTATTTTCATAGCTATGATTCCCCCCTTAGGATTTCCCCCATATTCTTGTGTGTTGATGATTCGTTATATTGATCTTGGTAATTGGTGTTATGATTCCATGGGTGATCTTGATGATCTTGATAGTATTAAGAGGTTCTTGGTGATTATATGGTGTTCTTGATGTTCTTGATGATTATATGATGTTCTTGATGTTTATGTGATATTCCTACCGAATCTTGATATTTGAAGATGAATTGTGTTCTTGTTGATTTAAAAGTAATTAGAACCCTAGGTTGTATCGTGGAACTCGTATGGTATTGCTCTTGGTATATTGGGTGGGAATTCGTATGTTTGGGTGTTGATTATGTTTAGAAAAGCATGATAGGTTATGTACCGTATGTTCTTGCTTTTGAATCCATTAATTGTCTACGCACTGTTGTCAATTGCGTTTGAAAGTGTCTAAGCATGCTTTCGGGTTCCACAAAGGTTCCCGGGGCGTTTTTGGTGAAAAAGAGTCAGTGGGGGTAGGTGGGGGTAGGGGACCCGCCACCTACCCGCGGCCAACATGGGCAACGCCGGCAGCGGGCAACTGCCCGCCGGGCACCCATTGCCCGGAATTACGCCACCGGCGGGCAGCCGGCGGGTGAACCCTCACCCACCGGCTATCCGCTGGAAAATACCCCCAATTCGGGATTTCGGCTTCCCCGTTTGATGTTCCCCCAATCCCCGTGGCATCCCAACGAACTCTGTCTATCGTGCCTATGTCTAGTTTGATATTTCGGGTACCGTTCGTAGGTTGTATGAGTCTTATATATTGCATGCTAGTTGAATTCTTATCCCATTGACCTAGGTGAAAGAAGTATGAACCCCTTAGGATTATCCTTAGCATCTGAAGGATCACGCATAGGTTTTGTTATACATTTTCTCCCCCTTCCCAATGTGTTAATGTTGGTTGCATGTTCTTGCTATTTGTTATGTGTGCATGATACCCCAATCCGGTTGTGATCGGATTGGTTATTCCTGAGCTGTGGTTCAGAAGCTGGCTGCGGTCAGATTTACACTCTTGGGCTGCGGTCCACCGTTTGGTTGCGATCAAACGTTTCTACATGAGCTGCGGTTCATATTTCCTGGCTACGGTCAGATGACATACTCTTGGGCTACGGTCCACTGTTTGGTTGCGATCAAACACTATGATGAGCTGCGGTTCATCGGTCGGTTGCGATCGACCCCTCCGTGTTGCGATACGGGGCAGGGTGCTGCGGGGCCGTGTCAGAGCTATATGCGCTGACCCTCATGTATGGGCATGCGATTGGTCCTGTGGCGCCAACAAAGTGTGCCTATGTGATGAGATATGGATAAGATGTTGTTATGTGTGTTTTGAGAACGTGACTATAGGATTTATGCTAGCAACTGTATATGCTTGGTTATGTGCTTGTCTCTATCTATCGTGCCTGTTCTCTATGCTGGGAAACTGTATATGCTTGATATAACTGTTGACTGTGCTCATCCCTATCTGTCGAGTCTATCCCCTGTTTTGAAAGCTAGAGTCTCTTAGGATATATCTTCATGCTTCGAAATGGCTTTTCATATATCTATGTATATATCTATATGTATTGTATTTCAACGCGTTGGAGTGGGTTACCAGCATCTCTCGCTGAACAGATATATTTGGCTTTCGGGCACAGACGAGTAGATCACTGGAGCGCTCTAGAGGCTTGGGGCGTAGATTAGATAGTTTTCCCTTTCGGCCTACGTGCCATGATTTTGTATTGATACTGATTGAGGTTCTAGAATTTAGCCTGTGCACCTGAGTTCTCTAGCTCGGGTGTGGCATAACACTTCGTATTCTTATAAGCATTTTGGGGTTTATGATCATTTATCTTTGTTATATAGTCTTTAAAGGTTTTTTGAAATTTCGGGGTGTTAGAGTTGGTATCAGAGCCTAAGTTGACCCCAGGATAAGACTATTGAGACAGACCTTAGGACACAGACTTGAACTTTAGGTACTTAGGGACATAGGGTTCGGGAATCCTAGGACGCGCGGTGAGATTTTGAAACCTACACATAACCTCCCCTCACTTTATCCCTCCCCTATCTAAAGAGAACTTTTTCCCCCGCTTATCACATCGAAAAAAGAGCACCAAGCTCTAACTTAACGTTCCTATAAACATTGACCAAGAAAGACGACAGCATGGCGTCAAACAGAAGACCATCAAGGACTCCAGAACCCGCCACACACGACGCCTTGACCAAAACACTACAACAACTAACGCAAGTCGCCCAGGCACTAAGCGACGTAGCTCTTCGCAACAACAGACCCCCGCCTCCTCCATCAAACGCGAACTCAGACATAGCCCGACAAGTTTCAAATCATCGACCACCCACGTTCTCAGGAGAAGAAGATCCCGTAATCCTGGAGGAATGGATCCGGACCCTCGACAAAATTCTGGGGTTAGTAGAATGCCCAGAAGAACGTCGCGTAGAGATAGCCTCGTTCTACTTCGGACACGAGGCAGACCTTTGGTGGATCCACGAAGGACCCGCTTACCAACAAGAACCAGGGTTCGACTGGGAAAGCCTCAAAACACGACTACGAGAGTGATTCTATCCAGCACACGTAAAAGCATCCATGTACGAAGAGTTCCTCCATTTGAAACAAGGAACGACTACCGTCATGGAGTACCATAAGCGATTCCTCGAACTAGCACGCTTCGCGCCAGAACTAGTCCCCACCGAGGTAACTAAGATAGAGAAGTTCGTATCGGGCCTCAACTTCGAAGCCCGAAAGGCACTAGTGGTAAGCAGGCCTCGGACCCTCAACGAGGCTTACTCCAGTGCCGCAAATCTCTATCGAATCCAACTCCTCCAACGTGGGGTTCAAGAACAGATACGAAAGAGAAACACCGGAGGTGGAGCACCACCTGAAAAAAGGACGAGAAACGACACCAACACAAGACCAAGCAATCTGACCAACCAAAGGCCGCCCCTAGGGAACAACGAAGCTAACACAAGAAGCTTCCCTTGCCCGAAATGCAACAAAAGCCATAGAGGTAAAGACTGCATGGGCAATCCCTGGCGATGCTTCAATTGCGGTGAAGAAGGAAACAAGGCCTTCCAGTGCACCCAACCCCAAGGACCACGCCCCGCCACCATGGGCCCACACAGGGGCACCACTCACCAAGGATACTACGGCGCCCCCGGGAAAATATTCGTCATGAGCCGCACTCAAGCCGACCTCGGGAACGAAAGTAATCTCGAGGAGGGGGACCTAACTCCAGAAGACGAGGACCACGCAAACCCCGCAGAAGAAAACCAAGAAGACGATTTCTGTCTAGGATAAACCGGCAAAATTCCTTGTAATCACCTTCGTAGTAAAACTACTTATTTAGCAATTACTTCGGAATTATTATGAATAAAAGACTAGATCGAAATTTGATCTTACTTACAGAGATGGAACCAAAATTATATAACAAGCCAAGCCTCCCACCACTAGAAGACGAAAGAGGGAAAAAGACAAGGACCACACCATTAAGAAAAGCCTAGTGTTGCCAATGGGAATTAAACCCTTAACACCCCACATGCAAGACCAAGGTCTTAACCACTAGGCTAAGAGTGCTTCTTAAAACCTCAAGGGAACACTTTCTTCTTAAAGCCCCCACAATCCCTAAAACCCACAAAAATCCCCAAATCAAAAACCCTTCTTCTTCTTCCTCCCCTTCTCCCACATTTCCTCTCCCTCACTCCTCCTTCCCACCTCGCCTCCCCGCCGTCCCAAAACGCCGGACCAGCAGCCCAGCCGGTCGCCGTCGACCGCCGGAGCCACAGATGACCGCCTAGGCAAACGCCCCACCGTACACCACCGCCGCCCGAAAGCAGCCCGCAACACCGCCGTCTCCCGTCACCGGCCTGTAGTACCCCCGCTGCCTCGACTCACCGCCACTGCCAGCCCAATCCAAGGACCACCGCCTCCTCGCCAAGCCATCGCCGAAACCAAACCCGCCGCCGCCTCGTCACCGGGAACCCTCACCGCAGCTTCGCCGGAGACTCGCCGGAAAACACCGCCTAGCCGAAAACCCAAGATGCCGAAAAAGCCCCTCGGAACCCCTGCCCCAGAATGGAGCAATGCCGATTATACCGTAATCGGAGGTAAAGCCCTTGAACCCGACCAATTTTCTCCGGAATTGGTTGATATGCTTAATCACCAAGGACTTTTGGATACGTATCTCGCCATCAAAGGGGATACGTACCCCGAATTGGTGAAAGAATTCTATCAACACCTAGTGGCCACCAAACGGGGTGATAAGCTAGAAATCACCACCAAGGTTCGCGGCAAAGAAATTATACTCTCCGAAGGCCGTTTGGCCAAGCTCTTGAAATTGACCACCACGGGTGTGTCAAGCTACGACTGAAAGGGGTGGATTGATACCCAAAACACGGGGTACAAGGACTACCTCAGGTACCTACTCGGGAAAGAAGAGGGATTCACCTCGGCTACACGACCGAATAGAAAGTGGCTATCGGCAGAGCAATAGATATTGGTTATGATTGTAACCGATAGCCTCTTGCCCATGAACAATAAGAGCAAGGATGTGGGGAGTTTAGAGTGCGCCTTTGCCTATCTCTTAAAGAACAAAATCAAGTTCAACCTGCCGGCCCTCATGCTAAAACACATGGAATTTTGCAAAACAAGCAACCGACTTAGCCTACCCTACGGGATGATCCTAAGTTGGATCATGGAAAAGAAGGGGGTGGACCTAAGCCACACCGAGGTTAAAAACTCGAATGACATGATCTTTAACGCCCAGAACCTCCGCCGCAACGACATCTACTACACTGAAGGGGGACATTACCTCACCCTCGAAGAAATTTGCCTAAAACCCGAGGAGGAACGGAGGGAATTGGTCGACCAATTGGACATTTCCAACAAAAAGCTCAAACGAGCAATGCAAGATTGTGGGGGTCTGGAGGGAGATGAGGATCAGGAGGAGGATGACGAGCCTAACCCATCGGCGCACCCACGAGCGGAAGGGAACCCAAGGGAGCAAAACGAGGGCTCAATCAATGAGCGCATACTCGCACAACTCAACCGGCAAAACCAAATCATGGAGGAAGGGTTCTCATCCTTGATCCGGACAACACGCGCACTAGACCAGAGGGTGGCAGCAATCGAGGCCACCTTGGGCACTCGCGGGGCGTCCAGTTCAGGAGCAGGAAATCGAGGTAGACCCAAACTTTCCTATCACAACACCACCAGAAGTCCAGTCTACCCCAGCTAAGACAAAACGTGGGGCCACATTCCTAAACCAGGAGGTCAAGATGCGGGATGTCTAGGGGTGAAAGAATGGATTACCACACAGGGCTTCAGGGACGAAGCCCCTTGTAAGGCGGGGAGAGTGTAACACCCCGTGTTACGACCCCTAAGACCAATCAATCATTTAACCAATTGCCCAAAAGAAAGAATTAAATTACAATAATCAATTAGGAAAAGGCCCACCATAGTCCGTGGGCCCTCTTCTCTAAACCCAACCCCTAGTCCTAAAAGGAATAGAGTTAGCAAGCCTATAGTATTTGGGCCCTAATTAGGACTCTTATATATATAAATAGGGGACATAGGAGGCACCTAGAACCCCCACCACAATAATCTCTCACCACACCAAGAATTCCCTTAGGAGAAATCAAGAAAGAAGAAAGCTTAAAGAAAGACCCTTCGTAGCCAAGGAATTAATTAAGGCTAAGAGGTAACCCATGTCTAAACAAAACCTATTTTCATAGCTATGATTCCCCCCTTGGGATTTCCCCCATATTCTTGTGTGTTGATGATTCGTTATATTGATCTTGGTAATTGGTGTTATGATTCCGTGGGTGATCTTGATGATATTGATGGTATTAAGAGGTTCTTGGTGATTATATGGTATTCTTGATGTTCTTGATGATTATATGATGTTCTTGATGTTTATGTGATATTCCTACCGAATCTTGATATTTGAAGATGAATTGTGTTCTTGTTGATTTAAAAGTAATTAGAACCCTAGGTTGTATCGTGGAACTCGTATGGTATTGCTCTTGGTATATTGGGTGGGAATTCGTATGTTTGGGTGTTGATTATGTTTAGAAAAACATGATAGGTTATGTGCCGTATGTTCTTGCTTTTGAATCCATTAATTGTCTACGTATTGTTGTCAATTGCGTTTGAAAGTGTCTAAGCATGGTTTCGGGTTCCACAAAGGTTCCCGGGGCGTTTTTGGTGAAAAAGAGTCAGTGGGGGGTAGGGGACCCGCCACCTACCCGCGGCCAACATGGGCAACACCGGTAGCGGGCAGCCGGCGGGTGGGCAGCTGCCCGCCGGGCACCCGCTGCCCGGAATTACGCCACCGGCGGGCAGCCGGCGGGTGAACCCTCACCCACCGGCTAGCCGCTGGAAAATACCCCCAATTCGGGATTTCAGCTTCCCCGTTTGATGTTCCCTCGATCCCCGTGGCGTCCCAACGGACTCCGTCTATCGTGCCTATGTCTAGTTTGATATTTCGGGTACCGTTCGTAGGTTGTATGAGTCTTATATATTGCATGCTAGTTGAATTGGTATCCCATTGACCTAGGTGAAAGAAGTATGAACCCCTTAGGATTATCCTTAGCATATGAAGGATCACGCATAGGTTTTGTTACACGTTTTCTCCCCCTTCCCAATGTGTTAATGTGGGTTGCATGTGCTTGCTATGTGTTATGTGTGCATGATACCCCAATCCGGTTGCGATCGGATTGGTTATTCCTGAGCTGCGGTTCGGAAGCTGGCTGCGGTCAGATTTACACTCTTGGGCTGCAGTCAACCGTTTGGTTGCGATCAGACGTTTCTACATGAGCTGCGGCTCATATTTCCTGGCTGCGGTTAGATGACATACTCTTGGGCTCCGGTCCACTGTTTGGTTGCGATTAAACACTATGATGAGCTGCGGTTCATCGGTCGGTTGCGATCGACCCCTCCGTGTTGCGATACGGGGTAGGGTGCTGCGGGGCCGTGTCAGAGCTATATGCGCTGACCCTTATGTATGGGCATGCGATTGGTCCTGTGGCGCCAACAAAGTGTGCTTATGTGATGGGATATGGATAAGATGTTGTTATGTGTGTTTTGTTTTTTTGTTTTTTTTTTTTTTTTTTTTTTTAAAGAAGTTTATTAATAAAAGGAAGGCCAAGGCCAGTACAAGGTCCGGATGGACTTAGGCCCCGCATGGCCTAAATCCTACTAAAAAGCTAAGTAAGGAAAAGTAGGATAATACAAGATAACATAAAGTGGCCCCCGGGGCTCTAACATGCATTCCCCAAGCCCTATGCTAGCTATCACTAACTAATCGTAGGCAGGAGTATGTCAAAACCAGATAGTAGACTGAGATGCTATACAACTGCATCTCCACCCACCATGTAATCTGAAAGCACAAGTAGCGAGGATAGATGCCTC
Organism: Ipomoea nil; assembly: GCF_001879475.1. Lineage (NCBI taxonomy): Eukaryota > Viridiplantae > Streptophyta > Magnoliopsida > Solanales > Convolvulaceae > Ipomoea > Ipomoea nil. Next base: position 528,275 of record NW_017617109.1, on the reverse strand, counting down.
GCGCGTCACAAACGTGGCCCCCCAGCCCGTTGCACTACAGCGACTACACACCATAATGCCGCCTAGCCGGGATGCACCACGACTGCAACACCTCCCGGAACGCTATCGACTGCCCTGTAGAACCAAAGACACGACAAAGCAGAGATGTACAGCTAACAATGGCACGCAGGCTTAAGTCCAGTAATGGCACGCAGTCCTGAGACAGAAATACAGGTAGATCCCGAGCCAATAAATCATCAACACGGCACAAGGCAGCCAATAGCAGAATTCCCGATCAGCACCAACACGAACCAGAACCAACCCTAACGGGATTAGCTACTATGGGCCAGCAGCAAGCCTGGACTACCGCCAACGGATTTGAAAAACACCTACCCGGCCACCGTTTAGCCCGGGCTACGATGCAATTTTTACCGCTTGCATCGGCGTTGAGACCTGGTCTTTTCCAAAGATGCCTGCAAAGGCGAAACCTAAAAGAGCCCAAGACCAGTTCATGCCTCCGAGGTCAAAGAAGCAACACCTGCAAAATAGAAACAAGATGGAACAAGCTAGCATCGTGTTCCCATGACCCAACTACCACATCTATCTCGGGTGAGTGTTTAAGTTTATACCAGGCTGACGCGAACAAAAGCAACCCCCCAAATAATAGCCGTCCCCCCCCCCCCCCCCCCCCGGGACTCCAGAAGGAACTCAGCTACTATTGGCCAGCAGCAAGCCTGACCAGGTCAACGGATTTGATAATCCTGCCCGGCACACCGTTCAGCCCGGACTAGGGTGCCCTGTTGTACCGCCAGCACCTTACGTTGAGACTCAGCACTGCGATGCAGGGCTTCCCGGTCCCCAGAGGACCTCACACACTCACTGTTTTTTCAACTCCCATCCACTCTTTCTTTTCCTCCCAACTCTCCTTTTTCTCACTCGATTTCACTCTATTCCTTTCTTTCACTCCTTCTTTCCACTCGATTCGTTTCTATCCCTCAGCCTTTTCTTTTCTTTTTTCCATCTCTTTTCCTTTTCTTTTTTTTTTTGTTTTTTCTTTTCTTTTTTCCTTTTTTCTTTTTTCCCATTTTTCAAATTTCCAACAAAATAACAAAGTACAAGTACAATCACGGGGGATCATCAATATCAAAAAACACATAGGGCACATCATCATGTATCAATAAAGCACGGACCCTACGTGGCAGATCATTGAGGCTCCGAAAGATGGCCTCCCCCGGCGTATCCACCGCCCAGTTAGCTAGCGCCTGTGCAGGCATATTGGCCCTGGACGGGCACACAGAAGCAGTAACCACCCCACAGGAACACAGAAACCGGAGCCTGGTCACAACAACATCTAGAATCCACGGCGGACGAACAGAGATATCAACGTAGCTAGCCAACTCCGCCCAAGTGGACTCTATATCAATCAAAGTAGTTCCCCCGGCCAGGCACCATTCTAGGCACAAGAAAAGGACCCGGAACATTCCCCGGGCGTGCTCCTCGTGGCCAGACCACGCAACCCCGTAGCAGAAGCCACCCTCCTGGTTGCGCACCACGGCCGCAGCCCCCCCAGCCGCCGAAGACCGAGAAAGATTGATCTTTAACGCCCCGGCAACCGGGGGAGACCACCTGACCGTCCTAATAACACGCCTCGGCACATGTGCCTCCAAGTATGCCACAATAGTCCTCCAGTTAGAGGGCAGGATATGCTGCATGGGCCAACGCCTAAACAGGCACTCCGCCACCCCCTTTGCCACCCCATGCATCACCCGTGCAACGCTGGGTGTGTTTCGGCTGTACATGCACCCATTACGGTGCTTCCACAGCTCCCACAACACCAGATACGGCAACTTGCAAACAACAAAAGACAAAAGAGGGTTACGCGCCCCCGCTCGACCCCATCCTGCAATCAAAGTCCTAAGACTCCGGTGTCGCAAGTAGAGGCCGAGGGACGCCAAAACATATCTCCAAACAGCTCTTGCTGTTTCCCCAGAATAAAAGATGTGATCAATAGACTCGGGGACCGGGGCTAGACAACACCGACACCTCGAGACGATCGCATGACCGAAACGGGTCAAGATGTCATCCGTGGGAAGCCGCCCTCGGAACACCCTCCAAGCCAGGAAGGACACCTTAAAAGGAAGGTGCTTGCGCCAACACTTAGCTAAGAGCGGGTCCGGTGCAGTGGGCAAAGCAGGCCTAAGAAAGGCCTTAGCAGAGGAATAAGAAAACATACCGTCGGACGCCACGGTCCAGAGTGGGATATCACGCGGGCCCTGCCCCAAGCGGGACAGGTCCGCCCCAACCCCAGCAAATGCCAAGTCATCGCGGTCTGTCAAATCAAGCTGGCCATCCCGCACATAGTCTAGAAGCAACTCCCGGGAGTAGGAAACCCCCCGGTGTGGATAAAGCCTGCCGAGTGGGCCCAGACCCGACCAGTTGTCCCACCAGAAACTAACCCGACCTTGGAACAACCGCCAAGTGAGAACCCCCTCGACCTCATCACGTACCGCCAGCATCCTCTTCCAGGTATGCGAATCTCTATTCTGAACCAACTTAGCGACCGGGTGAAGTTATGTGTGTTTTGAGAACGTGACTATAGGATTTATGCTAGCAACTGTATATGTTTGGTTATGTGCTTGTCTCAATCTATCGTGCCTGTTCTCTATGCTGGGAAACTGTATATGCTTGATATAACTGTTGACTGTGCTCATCCCTATCTGTCGAGTCTATCCCCTGTTTTGAATGCTAGAGTCTCTTAGGATATATCTTCATGCTTCGAAATGGTTTTTTGTATATCTATGTATATATCTATATGTATTGTATTTCAACGCATTGGAGTGGGTTACCAGCATCTCTCGCTGAACAGATATATTTGGCTTTCAGTCACAGACGAGTAGATCACTGGAGCGCGCTAGAGGCTTGGGGCGTAGATTAGAGAGTTTTCCCTTTCGGCCTGCATGCCATGATTTTGTATTGATACTGATTGAGGTTTTAGAATTTAGCCTGTGCACCTGAGTTCTCTAGCTCGGGTGTGGCATAACACTCCGTATTCTAATAAGCATTTTGGGATTTATGATCATTTACCTTTGTTATATAGTCTTTAAAGGTTTTTTGAAATTTCGGGGTGTTACACTACACACGTCACAAGAGAAGATCACACAACGCCGGCTTTACAAGCCCTCGCAACATCACCAATCGCGAGTTGGTATGCCTTCCTTATGCCCTGTTCCAACCTTATGGCTACCCCCAACCTTGTTTCTTCTTTCCAACCATTACCACCAGGATCCCTTGTACAGCCAAGTCCAACCTTATTCCGCCGCGACCTTCGTCCCCCACCTATAACCACCAACGAAGCACCACCAATCACGGCAACACATGCCCGGATAACACATGTTATCCCCCAATCACATGGACCCATCACTCAGACCACAACTCCATAATCAAGTCACGGCCACCACGAGGACCGCTGCAAGACCTTGGTGACTAGTGTCCCATACCACTAATCGTGCAATCCAAGTAAAGCCACACACGCCACACCTCAACAGGAATCAATCAAAGGATTGCAATGAAGGTATGAAACAGACTCAATCAAGGAACGGGTCACAACCCAACAACAACAACGATGAATAACACAAGTTATCATCAACCAACGGAAGGTACAGACCACACAAACGCTAGCATTAAGACAACAAACTAGCATGTTTATCAACGGGGAAACTCAAGATAGTTCCGAGGAACACACAAGACACCTCTTGGTCCAACGAAACACAATGTTGAACACTTAGCACGATTCAAGACACCAAAGTCCTACATGGATACCTACCATATAGTTCTAGACCTACGAAACATCAAGAAGACACTCAAATAGTTCCACAAAAGAACAACAGGAAGTCAAAAGATCAAATACCGAGTCAAACGGATCACGGGGAACAAATCCCGAACGAACACCATCGTGTTCCCCGCAGGTGGACCCACGGGTAGGCCCCTACCCGTGGTTCTGCCCGCGGGTACAACACCCACATTCCTATGTACCTGCAGGTGGGTGGCGGGTAGGGCTCTCCCCGCCATTCCGCCCGCGGGTACATGCTCCTGTGTAAAACAATCCCTTCGGGGATTTTCTTCTCCACACACAAATTCAAGTCCAAACATGCCAAATCTCACCAAACACAACAAAATGACTTGAACCAAGGAAAATGCCAAGCAATGGCACAAAGGAACCCTAAACACAAGCTCTAGATATGCAACATCACAAGATAAATGCATAAAACCCTCACATTTCATAGCAAAGAACAAGTAGAATCCAAGAAATCACATATAGGTAAGCAAAATAGGTTTTGTAGAGCATGGGTTACCTCTTGAAGACCAAAAGACTTCTCTTTACACCACAACAAGCTCTCCACTAGGCTCACTTCTCAAACCCACTTAAAGATCAAACCAAATGATCATAAAGATCCTACCTATAAGAAAAAGACAACTAAGATGGAACCAAAAAGACTAGACAAGCTTAGATCTTACCCTCCTAGATGCCCAAATAGGTGAAAGGTTGAATCTTGGAAGCAAAACTTGGAATCTTGACAAGGGTCTCAACTTGGCTTGGAGAATAAGCTACACTTCTATTCTAGAGAGAAGGTAGAGATATTTTCTAGGAATTGTAAGGAATGAAATGAAGAAGTCTTCTATGTTAGGATACAATACTAACTCTTGGTGAAAAGACAAGGCTATCCTTACTAACCCTTAGAAAGTGTAAGGAACAAGGGAACTCCTCTCTAAGCACAAGGTACAACGCAACTTAAAGATTGACTAGTCAAATACTAGTCCTTGAGTATTAAAAATCAGGATTTTAGGAATCAATTCCTCAAAAGAATTAGAATTAATTACTCAATTAATTCATGTAATGGAGTGTGGATTTTTTGGGGTGTCACATGGTTCTCCCAAGATCCTTGAAAATCTAGCATACAAGCTCTCAACATATCTTCGATAGTCTGTATAGTCATTTCTGTTTGTCCATCGGTGGCTGGGTGGAAAGCAGTATTGAGACTTAGCTTGGTTCCAAGGGCTGCTTGCAAGGATTTCCAAAATTGTGACAAGAACCTTGAATCTCTATCGGAGACAATATCCCTCGGAACTCTATGATACTTTACCACTTGGTTGACATAGGCTTGAGCCAACTGTGTCATTGTCCAGGTCTCCTTCATTGCAATGAGGCGGGCAGTCTTGGTCAAACGATCAACTATCACCCAGATTTTGTCCTTACCCGAACGGGTCGTCGGTAGTCCTCCCACGAAATCCATAGATATAGAATCCCACTTTCTTTGTGGAATTTCTAATGGTTGTACCAACCCCTTTACCTTACAACGCTCCGCTTTTACTTTCTGACAGTTAAGGCATTTCCCAACAAACTCTGCAACTTCCTTCTTCATATTAGGCCACCAGAAGAAACCCTTCACGTCCTTGTATAACTTGTCTCCTCCGGGGTGAACCGAATAGGGTGTGTTATGACCCTCTTCCAAAATCTGCCGCTTCCACTGATCACATGACGTGGGTATGCATACACGGCTTTTGTACCTCAACACCCCATCCGCAGATAACTCAAACGGTCCCCCTTTTCCTGTAGCTAGGTCATCCCTTACCTTGGTCAGAAACGCATCCTTTTGCTGCTCATCCTTAATTTCTCCCAGAATGTAGGTACAATCCTTAAGTTATAGGAACAAACTTCTGCCTCCACATCTCCCTGTTCCACCACTTCCAAGCTCATCCGTTGAAGTTCCTTACAAAGCTCATCCGCCACCACCCAAATAGAGCTAGCGGTATGCTTCGATTTCCGACTTAAGGCGTCCGCCACTACATTAGCTTTTCCTTCATGATACTGAATATCTAACTCATAGTCCTTGATGAGTTCTAACCACCTTCGTTGCCGCATATTGAGATCCTTTTGGGTGAAGATATATTTGAGACTCTTGTGATCCGTGAATATCTTGCAATGCACCCCATATAGATATTGCCTCCAAATTTTCAAAGCAAACACCACAGCAGCCAATTCCAAATCGTGGGTAGGGTAATTCTCTTCGTGAACTTTAAGCTGACGTGAGGCGTAAGCAACTCCCATTTTGCATCAACACACAACCTAGTCCTTTCTTGGACGCATCACTGTATACCTCAAACCCTTCCGTTCCTGATGGCAATATTAAGACTGGTGCAGTCGTGAGCCTCTCCTTCAAATCCCGAAATGCTGATTCACAAGCTTGATTCCAAACGAAAGGCACTTCTTTCCTTAGTAACTTGGTCAAAGGTTGAGCCACCTTAGCGAAATCAAAAACAAACCTTCGATAATAACCTGTTAAACCAAGAAAACTTCTTACTTCCGACACCGATGAAGGTGCAGTCCATTCCTTCACAGCCCGTATCTTGTCCGGATCCACAGAAATCCCTCTACTATCAATCACGTGGCCTAGAAACGTCACAATGTCTTTCCAGAATTCGCACTTAGAGAACTTGGCATACAACTGTTTCTCCCTCAAGATCTGAAGTACCGTCCGAAGATGTCCAACATGCTATCTCTTATCTTTCGAATAAACCAAGATATCGTCGATAAATACAATCACAAAATCGTCGAGGTGGGGTTTGAACACTCTGTTCATCAGATCCATAAAAACTACAGGAGCATTAGTCATCCCAAACGGCATAACTGTAAACTCGTAGTGGCCGTACCGAGTCCAAAACGCAGTCTTAGTAATATCCTTGTCTGCTACCTTTATCTGATGGTATCCTGACCTCAAGTCAACTTTGGAAAACACTCCCGTGCCAAGGTGTTGATCAAACAAGTCATCTATTCTTGGAAGAGGGTATTTGTTCTTGATGGTAACTTGATTCAGTTCCCGGTAGTTGATATACAACCTCATACTCCCGTCCTTCTTCTTTACAAACAACACCGGAGCTCCCCAAGGCGATGTACTTGGCTGGATATAACCCTTGTCAAGGAGTTCTTGCAATTGAGCCTTCAACTCTTGCATTTCAGGCGGAGCCAAACGATACGGGGCTTTAGAGATGGGTGCAGTGCCCGGCATAAGATCCACTGAAAATTCCACTTCCCTAGCAGGCGGCATACCCGGTATTTCTTCGGGAAAAACATCAAGAAACTCACGGACTACGGGAATAGATTGAGCTACTTCTCCTTTTGCCTTCAAGTTCTCAACTGAGCACAGGTACACTTCATTTCCCTTGTCCATATACCTCTTCATCCTCACCATAGACACTAGCTTAATTCCGGGTTCTTCCATCCTTCCAGGGTATGACACTCTTTTCCCGCTAGGTCCTCGTAGTACTACCTTCTGATCCTTCCACAGAATTTGGGCTCTAAACCGCCCCAACCAGTCCATACCTAGGACCAAATCTATCCCGTCCAAGTCGTACTGGATTAGATCACTAGGAAACTCTTCACCTTTGATACAAATCTTGATGCCCTCAAAAAGACGGTCACACATCTTAACTTCTCCCGACGCTACCTTCACGTTAAACCTCACCCCAGCGCCCCCAGATAAGCCCAACTTCTTCACGAGGCCGGGTGATATAAACGAGTTAGATGCCCCTGAATCAAACAAGATTGTTGCTGGCACAGATTGCACATGGAAGGTTCCCACTACTACGTCACTGTCACTTGTTCGAACTTCATTTAAGGTGAGCACCCTCTCTTGAGATGACCCAACCACTGGATGATGAACCTCTATCCTCCTATACTCTCTTACATTATGGTGTGCTAGCAAAGTCGCTGCACTAGGACATACTCTTGTGGACGTACCACTCCGGATCCACCGCTCAATTACCCCAGAGGCACTGCTAGGTTCGGCCAACCGAGATTTCTTAACCACTTCACCCACATCTTCAAACATTGAGGTTCGCTGGCGAGGAGGCATCACAGACTTCTGCTACAACAACGAGGTTAACCACTTAGCTTCTAAGCCTAACACTTAGCTTCTTAACAACGAGGTTAACCACTTAGCTTCTAAGCCTAACAAGCAAGACAGGAAGCAACACACATCTCACCGCGCAGCCTAGAGTCCTAAGCCTAACACTTAGCTTCTTAAGGTCGCTTAGAGGTCTCAAAACAGACTTAACCACTTAGAAAGTCTAGACTTAACTCACCCTAGGCTCAAAACCTAAGCTCTGATACCAACTGTAACACCCCCCCCAAAAAAAAACAAGGCCCAATTGAAGCCCTAACACAAGCAGATTAACAACAAAACTAGCACAGCGGAAGATAAACGGAAACTGGATAAACAAATCCAAAAAGGGGTGTTATGCCACGTATACCACACGAGGTAACACTAAGGCAACAATCTGCAAGTGTATAATACTATCCCGATACATCAATCTAAAATTGTCTAAAAACATTGGCGCACATGCCACAAAAACACAAAGGTGCTAAGCTACCAGGCTCTAGACATCGCTCTCGTCTAAACATCACCTGAAAGATACAAAGATAAACATTGGGACGACGCCCGGTCAGCGAATAATGCTGGTAACCCACCAATACCGTTAAGTATCATAAATAGGTAGATATAAGATATAAAAACCATTTTCGAAACGGAATACATATATATAAGTCAAAAGCCAAGATCACCAGTCAACACAAGACTCATCACTCTCAAGACCACACGGGAACACATCCCAAACCACAAAGGTTAACCACACACAAGGATAAAGACTCACCCAACGGCAACACATGCCAAAACAACGCAAGCCTCCGTGACTACACACGTCATGAGAGAAGATCACACAACGCCGGCTTTACAAGCCCTCGCAACATCACCCATCGCGAGTTGGTATGCCTTCCTTATGCCCTGTTCCAACCTTATGGCTACCCCCAACCTTGGCTCACACACGCTAGCATTAAGACAACAAACTAGCATGCTTATCAACGAGGAATTTCAAGATACTTCCGAGGAACACACAAGACACCTCTTGGTCCAACGAAACACAATGTTGAACACTTAGCACAATTCAAGACACCAAAGTCCTACATGGATACCTACCATATAGTTCTAGACCTACGAAACATCAAGAAGACTCTCAAATAGTTCCACAAAAGAACAACGGGAAGTCAAAAGATCAAATACCGAGTCAAACGGATCACGGGGAACAAATCCCGAACGAACACCATCGTGTTCCCCGCGGGTGGACCCACGGGTAGGCCCCTACCCGTGGTTCTGCCCGCGGGTACAACACCCACATTCCTATGTACCTGCGGGTGGGTGGCGGGTAGGGCTCTCCTCGCCGTTCCGCCCGCGGGTACATACTCCTGTGTAAAACAATCCCTTCGGGGATTTTCTTCTCCAAACACAAATTTAAGTCCAAAACATGCCAAATCTCACCAAACACAACAAAATGACTTGAACCAAGGAAAATGCCAAGCAATGGCACAAATGAACCCTAAACACAAGCTCTAGATATGCAACATCACAAGATAAATGCATAAAACCCACACATTTCATAGCAAAGAACAAGTAGAATCCAAGAAATCACATATAGGTAAGGAAAATAGGTTTTGTAGAGCATGGGTTACCTCTTGAAGACCAAAAGACTTCTCTTTACACCACAACAAGCTTTCCACTAGGCTCACTTCTCAAACCCACTTCAAGATCAAACCAAAAGATCATAAAGATCCTACCTATAAGAAAAAGACAACTAAGATGGAACCAAAAAGACTAGACAAGCTTAGATCTTACCCTCCTAGATGCCCAAATAGGTGAAAGGTTGAATCTTGGAAGCAAAACTTGGAATCTTGACAAGGGTCTCAACTTGGCTGGGAGAATAAGCTACACTTCTATTCTAGAGAGAAGGTAGAGATATTTTCTAGGAATTGTAAGGAATGAAATGAAGAAGTCTTCTAGGTTAGGATACAATACTAACTCTTGGTGAAAAGACAAGGCTACGCTTACTAACCCTTAGAAAGTGTAAGGAACAAGGGAACTCCTCTCTAAGCACAAGGTACAACACAACTTAAAGATTGACTAGTCAAATACTAGTCCTTGAGTATTAAAAATCAGGATTTTAGGAATCAATTCCTCAAAAGAATTAGAATTAATTACTCAATTAATTCATGGATTGGAGTGTGGATTTTTGGGGTGTCACATGTCCCCCGTCAGGGAATACCACAAACAATTCCTCCAACCGGCTCGTTTTGCACCTGAATTAGATCCTACCCTAACGAAGCCTACACCAGTGCAGTCGATCTCTATCAAATCCAACTTCTACAAACGGGAAATTTAGAAACAAACCCGAAAGAAGAAGTAACAAAAGTGGGAGACCACCTGTAAAGAGGACTAGGAATGCCAATTAAATGCAAGGAAGTAAAGTAGTACATAAACAACATCTTTTCTTAATCGTTAGCACGAATTGTCGAAAATGGCTCGATATGACAAGAAGAGGCAATGGACGCGTGGGAAGTATCATACAACTAATGCTTCCCTGCAATAAAGGTCTTACCTTGGAACAAGGACCTTGATATTTTTAATGCACCGGTAAGAAGTGCATGTGACACAAAAAATCGCCAAAACACCATGCGACGTCGAGGGCAGTCAATCAAATGCATTCCAAGGAAGAGAAATGCATCACCAAGCACTTGGTCACCAAAGGATTGAACAAAGAGCGAGCGACAAGCCGAACTCCAAGAAAAACCAAGAAGGCTTATCATTAATCAAGCAAGGAAAACACGAAGTTGGCTTATAACCAACTACCCGGTGAAGATGACGAGATTGCTAAATTGGAAACCGGACCCGACCTACTGAGCGGAAAGAACATACGAGAGTCTTGACTCATCTAGAACTCGTGCTTAAGGATCAATAACACTGTACGATGGGTCATCCTATGTATTCAAATCCCTTTTATTGTGCACATAGGCATGGGGCTTGTCGGGACTTGAATCTGTGCATTCTTGGGATTTTTCCCGAAGGAATTCACTCTTCCTAGTCACCTTCCCGCGGGTCCCCAATGGGACCTTGATGGGACCCTAACGGGTCCTTGACGGGACCTTGGCGGGACCTTGATGGGGCCCTGACAGGAGCTTGGCAGGCGGACGACCGCCCACCTCGCGCCCACTGGTACAATGTGCTGATTTCTTAACTCCTCGTTTTATTGATTCATGGTGCACTTGTGTGCCTCGATTGATGAACGCGAGTCTTGGGTAAAGAACCATGGGTTGCCCAAACATGGTGTCCTCGGTAAAAGACCTTGACACGCAAGACACCGTCGGAAAAGTGCAACCAATTGCATTACACATGGAGTTGAAGTTGGACTCTACGATGCAACCGACTAGGGATGATTGGCGTGATGGATTGTGAAAACCAAGGAGCCGAGTTGGGAACTCGTGCTAAGGACTCACAAAGGCCTTAAAAGTCAAAATGCTAACGATGGACCGGGACCCCTTCAAACCGTGGATATCGTTCAAGCAAATCAGAGGGCTCATTACAAGTTGTATGAAATCAAGAACGACGTAGTCCGTGGTACTAGGCAAAAAGGTAAAAGAGCACATTTGTGCCAAGGCCTCAAGGGTTATTAAGGACCCACAAGGAAATGAGATGACTCGTAAAGTCACCGAGTCATTCCACAATGAGATTAGGTAACCAACTGCACTTCAAGAAGAAAAAGAGCATGCAAGGGCACCTTCATCATTAAAAGTAACACAAAAGGGCACAACAAGCCGAACCTCAGGGAAGACATAAAGTCTTACTAAGAATTTCATTCACTAAAAAGGAGATGAAATTCAATAAGAAGAGAAAGTCAACCCAAAGTTTATCGACTCCCAAGAGACTTTGGGAAGAATTTGGGAAGTGCACCCTAAAAGATTGGCTTGGTTGACCAAGCTTGGTCAAGACCTTGGACGCATTAAAGAAGTAAGTATTAAATCATCACGGGCGATTCCCTCAAGATAGAAAAGAAGGATGAAACTTAAGCTTGGGAAGCAAGGTTCGACAAGGATCTTAAAGTAAATCAAGTGCCAACTCCAAAGGAGAAGGATCATCAGTTCATCAATACGTCGTGATCAAAGCATCAAACCAGAATAGTCACTTGAATCGAGAACCCTTAACCCATCCTAGTCGAACCCCTTTCCCTCCCTTGGATAACCGAGCCCCTCCTTATTTCAAAACCCTTTCTACCCTTCAAACCCCATTCTTGATTCCCTATTTTAACGATTCAATACAAGGTAGCAACCTCACCTCCTAAAGTTGCAAACCTTGAAAACTTTGATCCTAATTCCTAAATTCACTTTGTCCTCAAGTTTGAAACCCACACTCTTAATCCATTTAACCCAATCGTTCCCAAAAACCTAGTACACATAGATATACAATTATATATTCTCCCCATAGAATACATTCTCTCAAGATGACCACCGTACAACTTTTGACTCGTTATCCCTGTAATGACTTCTAAGCTTCAGGGACGAAGCTTCTCGTAAGGGAGGGGGGGGGGCAGAGTGTAACACCCCGTGTTACGGCCTTCAATCCCGGATTAATTATTTAATTAATCCCGCTAATAATAATTAAATATGATTTAAATTGGTTAGTTTTCCCTTTAAATAATTAATAAGGTCCACCATGAATCGTGGACCCTTGCCTAAACTAGAGTTTTAAGCCTATTAGGAATAAAGAAAGTAAACCTTTTACTAGTCAGATTCTAATTAGGAATCCTAAACCTATTTATCTGTTAAGAATAAAGGAAGTAGGCCTTTTACTATTTAGATTATGATTAGGATTCTCTTTAATTAATTAATATGGTCACTATGGACCATGGACCCTTATCCCTAAAACAAGTCCTTAGTCCTATAAGGAATAGGATTAGTAAACCCATACCACTTAGACCCTAATTAGGACTCTTAAATATATAAATAAGGTTATAGGAGGCACCTAGATCTTACACCACAATAATCTCTCACCACACGAGAAGTTCTAAGAATTCCCTTAGGAGAAATCAAGAAAGAAGAAAGCTTAAAGAAAGACCCTTCATAGCCAAAGAATTAATTAAGGCTAAGAGGTAACCCATGTCTCAACAAACCTATTTTCCTTGCTATAATTATCTTCTTTGGCCTCCTCTCTATACTTGTGTCTTGACGAATCGTTTATGATATTGATGATGAGTTCTTGATGATTGTGAGATGATTTTATGTGTGATCTTGATGTCCTTGATGATGATAAGAGGTTCTTGATGATTATATGATGTTCTTGATGAATCTTGATGTTTGGTAATTAAAAGATGAACTATGATTTTATTGATTTGAATATGATTAGAGCCCTAGGTTAAAATTGGGAGTTTCGTATTGTGTTGTTCTTGATATAATTGGGTGGGATTTCGCATGTTCCGGTGTCGATTATGTTTAGAAGTCATGATAGGATATGTGCTATATGATTCTTGCTTTCGATCCGTTAATTGTCTACGTGGTGTCATCAATTGCGTTTAAAAGTATCTAAGCATGGTTTCGGGTCCCCCAACGGATCCCGGGACGTTTATTTTGATAAAGAGTCAGTGGGGGGTAGGTGGGGGTAGGGGGACCCGCCACCTACCCGCTGCCCGAGAAAGACGTCGCCGGTAGCGGGCAGCCGGCGAGCAGGCGACTGCCTGCCGGGCACCCGCTGCCCGGAGACCTAATGCCGGCGGGTGGTCCACCACCCACCGGCTACCCGCTGGAAATTGTCCCAACTCGGGACTCCGGCTTCCCCGTTTGATGTTTCCCCGACCCTCGTGGTGTCCCAACGGACCTCGTTTATCGTGCCTAAAGTCTAGCTTGATGTTTCGGGTACCATTCATAGGATAAACGAGTCTTATATATGTATATATGTTGCATACTAGTGGAATTGGTATCCCGTTGGCCTAGGTGAAAGAAGTATGAACCCCTTAGGACTATTCCTAGTTGTGGATGACCACGCATAGGTTTCCTTATACGTTTTTTCCCCTTCCCCAATGTGCTAATATGAGTTGCATGTGCTTGCTACGTGTTATGTGTGCATGATACCCCAATTTGGTTGCAATCATATTGGTTATTCCTAAGCTGTGGTTCAGAAGCTGGCTGCGGTCAGAATTACACTCTCGGGCTGCGGTACACCATTTGGTTGCGATCAAACGTATTACATGAGCTGCGGTTCATATTCCTGGCTGCGGTAAGATGATTACTTTCGGGCTGCGGTCCACCGTTTAGTTGCGATCAAACGTTTTACATGAGCTGCGGTTCATATTCCTGGCTGCGGTCAGATGACTAGTCTTGGGCTGCGGTCCACTGTTTGGTTGCGATCAAACATTGTGATGAGCTGCGGTTCATCGGTCGGTTGCGATCGACCCCTTCGTATTGCGATACGAGGCAGGGTGCTGTGGGGCTGTGTCAGAGCTATATGCGCTGACCCTCATGTATGGGCATGCGATTGGTCCTGTGGCGCCACCAAAGTGTGCTTGTGTGTGATGAGATACGAATTGGGATGATGATATGAATAAGATGAAGTGAATCTGTGACCATAGGATATATGCTAGTATCTTTATATGCTTGATTATAACTGCTGAATGTGCTTATCCCTATCTGTCGAGTCTATTCTCGGTTTTAAAACTAGTGTCTCCTAAGTATATATCTTCCTGCTTCAAAATGGTTTTCATATATCTATATATATATATATCTATCTATAATGTATTTCAACGCATTGGAGTGGTTACCAGCATCTCTCGCTGAATAGATATATTTTGCTTTCAGGCACAGAGGGGTAGAAACTGGAGCGCGCTAGAGATTTGGAGCGTAGAGTAGATAGTTTTCCTTTCGGCCTGCGTGCCATGCTTATATATTTACATTATTGAGGATAGTAGTTAGTTAGCATGTGCACCTGAGTTACTCTAGCTCAGGTGTGGCATAGCACCCCGCACTCTACTATATTATGTTTTGGGATTTAATGAGAATTTACCTTTATTATATAAGTTTCAAAAGTTTAAAATTTTGGGGTGTTGCATGCCCGCTGCCGGGCGGTGTTCTTCGGGTAGCGGGTAGGTGGCCGGTTCCCCTACCCCCACCTACCCCCCACTGACTCTGTTATCATATATTCATCCCGGGAACCTTCGTGGAACCCGAAACCATGATTAGACACTTTTAAATGCAATTAACGACACCACGTAGCCAATTAACGGATCAAAAGTAAGAATCACGTAGAACTCATCCTATTACGACTTCTAAACATAAACAACACCCGAACATGCGAATTCCCACCCAAATATATATCAAGAACATCCCAACACAAATTCCCAATCCAACCT
Organism: Ipomoea nil; assembly: GCF_001879475.1. Lineage (NCBI taxonomy): Eukaryota > Viridiplantae > Streptophyta > Magnoliopsida > Solanales > Convolvulaceae > Ipomoea > Ipomoea nil. The sequence continues at coordinate 513,020 of NW_017617109.1, read as the reverse complement.
AGGGCTCTAATCCCACCCAAATCATCAAGATCATATTTTATCTTTAACATCAAGAAATATCAAGATTCGTGAAGAATTATCACATCAATATCAAGAACTTCTTTTCAACATCAAGATCATCAAAATTATCAAGAATGCACATAAATCATCTTATCAATCATCAAGAACATATCACAATTAACACAGCAGAATTTATCAAGACGCAAGAATATAGAGGGAGGCCAAAGAAGGAGATTATAGCGAAGAAAATAGGTTTTGTTGAGACATGGGTTACCTCTTAGCCTTAATTAATCATCCCTTGGCTATTAAGGTTCTTCCCTAAAATTTCCATCCGATTGACCTCCCTAGGCTTGGTGGTGGGGAATCCCTTGGAAATTCTTGTGTGGTGATATCTATTGTGGTGTGACTTCTAGGTGGCTCCTATGTCCTTATATATATTTATATCTAAGAGTCCTAATTAGGGTCTGAATGGTATGGGTTTACTAATTCTATTCCTCATAGGACTAAGGGCTTGGTTTAGGGATAAGGGTCCATGGTCCATGGTGGACCATATTAATTAATTAAAGGGAATCCTAATCATAATCTGAATAGTAAAGGCTTACTTTCTTCATTCCTAATAGATAATTAGGTCTATGACTCCTTATTAGAATCTGATTAGTAAAAAGGTTTACTCTCTTTATTCCTAATAGGCTTAAGACTCTAGTTTAGACAAGGGTCCACGATCCATGGTGGACCACATTAATTGATTAAAGGGAATCCTAGCCAAATTAAATACCTTTTTAATTATTATTAACGGAATTAATTAAATAATTAATCCGGGATTGAAGGCCGTAATACGGGGTGTTACACTCTCCCCCCCTTTCAAGAAACATCGTCCTCGAAGCTTAGAAATCATTTTGGGGTAAAGAGCCCGAATTAGTATAAAGAAAATATTATATGGGAGATATATACATATACACATATAAATTTACTGGGTTTTAAGCCTAACTACTGTGCTAGCAGAATGCATCAAATAATAAGATTATGAATATGTAACTCATATTATGTTAATTTTACGGATGAATGATAACATAACATAGAAGTTTTACACATGACATGTTCATTGTGTAATAAATTTTATAATGATTCAACACATAGGATCACAAGTTGCACCGATCATTTATTTATGTACCTATCTAAGAGGCAAATATCACGTGTGTGCAGATTCGGATAGTCACATAATTATTATATGTACATATTTCAAGTTGTTAAATAATAGCTAGTCTTTATAAAACACATGTATGTATTATTCAACATGTTAAACTAGTGCATGATTAACAATTAAATTCATGTACTCAACGTCGTGTCATAATCAAACAATTGTTATATAAATTCAGGAAAGTCATAAATCATATAACAATTATTCAAATAGCAAAAATCAGATTTTTGAGGAAAAGGTTTTAAGTATTTTAGGAGGGAGGCTCTTGCTTCTTATGTGGTAAATAAGTTCTGGGGGGGGACAATTGAATTAGTATCTTTATTTTGCATACCATGGATAATGGTGGGTAATCACATAACAAGTATTGGTGCTTATATGCAGATTGCTTGTAATTAATAATATTGCATATATGCATAGTGGGATGCCTTATATATAGTTTTGTCTAACATGCTTTGTATATATACATGAATGCGTGTAAGTGTGTGTTTTGACATAAACGTGCCGGCTATGTGTATTACATATGAAAATATAAATTTCTACCTATAATTGGAATATGCAATTCGCATACAAATATTCTTTAATATTTACGAGTAAAATAGCATAGGTTCTCAAATACTAAAAGGTTTATCTTAAGAAATCTTGACAGAATTTGACCGCACAATTACTTAGGAAAATTAGTTATATCCCGGTGGTAAATAAATTTTAGGTATGCATAAATCTTACCTCTAGGAGCCCAGGATACCTAAACAACTTTAGGATTGAAGATCCCTGATTGCTAATTCCTAAATCAATTGGTGACCTGATGATGAGGCTAAAGTTTTTAATTACTTAGGGAAGGTAGGGGTGGTAACAGGGAGGTCATGCGGGGGGGGGGGATATAGAATTAGGGCTATCTCAGGGAATTATTGTATATAATATGACTGTAACAATTTATATGAATATGTATGAATAAGGGAGGATGTTCTATGGGTTCACAAGTCTATATATATATATATATATATATATATATATATATATATATATATATATATATATATATATATATATCTATATATATATATATATATATATATATATATATATATATATATATATATATGTCAGAATATAAACATATAGGGGTGTACCGTATATGACGCAACCATGGAAGACTTAGGTTTAGGCAAGTGACCAGGGTTAGAGTGTAATTATAATAAAAATAATAATAATAATAATAATAATAATAATAATAATAATAATAATAATAATAATAATAAATAATAATAATAATAATAATAATAATAATAATAATAATAATAATAATAATAATAATAATGATAATAATTTGCGTGTAGGTGTAGCATACAAATGTAATTGGAGTTTACTATATACTTTAGGAACGTGTGTATATATATATATATATATATATATATATATATATATATATATATATATATATATATAATAGAGTTTTTAGGGGAACATATTCAGTAGTAGTGATACACCTTTTTATGTGTAAATGTTTGTTTAGGGGGTCCTTATCATAATGGTCAAGGGTTCTAAACAAGGCATTGGAGGCTTGTGGTTTATTATGCAACATGGACCAAAATCTAGAGGGATAGTTTTAAGATAGTTTGGGGATGAAATGTAATTTTTCCAAGGATAATTTCTAGATGACCACTTGGTTTAGGTTCCCCGGGTTTCTCCCGGTTTCACTCATATTGTCTTTCGGGTCGAAGCTTAATACACAATGTACCCGAGGATTTAGATTTCTGGAAGTAGAATTAGTCCCTATAATTTCTATGTAACTTATAAACAAATCAATTAGGAAGATAATTCGACTTTTATTTTCAAGCATTAGATTGTTATTTACATGTTAAACACATAAGAAGTATCAAGGAAGACACACAAATGCACAATGGATCAATAAAATGAGAAGTCAAGAAAACATACCATACCAGTGGGCGCGTGGTGGGCGGTCGACCGCCTGTCAAGTCCCCACTGGAACGTGGCAGTGGGCACGTGGTGGGTGGTCGACCTCCTGTCAAGGCCCCACTGGAACGTGACTGTGAAGAAGGAATCACTTCGGGAAAGCCCCGAGAATGCACAGATTTAAGTTCAAACGATTTCACGCTTATATGAACAATAAAAGGGATTTAAATGCATGGAAAATCTTAGGAAATCACATTCTAATGATACTAACAAGGAACACGGGGGACATTCAATGATATATCATAAGGATCACACACCCCATTCTCCCCCCTTCTTAACTAAAGCTACGCCCCACAATTTTCCTCCATGCAAACTTATGTAAGTACTTATCAAGCTTTTAGTAGGTTTAATTATCAAAGTAATTGGTCAATTATGATTAGGGAAAGTGAGCTATTATTTGTCGAATAAAATTACCATTTACAAGTTCCAAAATACTTTATCAAATAACAGATATCCTAATAACGCATGTTTGATCAAATAGTCTAAGCAACAATATGCAATTCCTGACTCGATCTATAACAAATCAGTTTTAAGCAAATAAACAAGTATGGTAATCAAAGGGTGATAATCAACAAAGTAGGTAAAAGCATGCAAGGATGTCACAACTTTTAGGGCAAGTATGTAGAATGAGGAACAACTATGTGAGACCTGTTAAAAGTGATAAACTCACAATCTCACCGCGCGTCCTAAGTTTCCTGAATCCTATGTACCTAAATACCTAGAGTTCAAGCTTAATGTCCTAAAGTCTTGCCTTAAGAGTCTTATCCCAGGGTCAAACTTAGGCTCTGATACCAACTATAACACCCCGAAATTTCGAAACTTTTAAAACTTATATGATAAAGGTAATTTCTCATAAAATCCCAAACAGAGCATTACGAATTATAAGTGGGCGAGGTTGTAACACCCCAGATTTTCAGGATATTTAAAACTTATAAATTAAGGGTGAAATCTCATTAAATCTCAAACAGAGTACGAGTGTACGGGGTGCTATGCCACACCTGAGCTAGAGAACTCAGGTGCACAGGCTAACTAACTAATGTCTCAAAGATATGAATGCATAAACATGGCACGCAGGCCGAAAGGAAAACTATCTATTTCTATAATCCAAGCTCTAGTGCACTCCAGTGACTTAATCTTCTGTGCCTGAAAGCCAAATATATCTATTCAGCGAGAGATGCTGGTGACCCACTCCAACGCGTTGAAATACATTACATATAGAGATACATATATAGATATACGAAAAGTCATTTCGAAGCATGAAGATATATCCTACGAGACTCTAGCTTTTAAAACCGGGAATGACTCGACAGATAAGGCTAGACACAAGCAACAGTTACAACCAGCGTATATGATCCACAACAGGCAAGACAGATAAAGATAAGCACAATTAATAATCACAACCCAACATAAACAATCCCCAGCATAAACCCCTTAGTCACATCCCCCAATATACTCATAAACACAACTCCTCCATATCTCATCACATAACACACTTTGTTGGCGCCACAGGACCAATCGCATGCCCATACATGAGGGTCAGCGCATATAGCTCTTACACGGCCCCACAGCACCCTGCCCCGTCTCACATTACGGAGGAGCCGATCGCAACCGACTGATGGACCTTTGTCCTACATAATATTTATATACCTGACTGGTCTTTACCAGCCTGGTTAACAGTTGGGATGGTTCTCAGCCCATTCAACTGCCCGTATAGTGGACCTTTGTCCTATATAATATTTATATACCTAACCGGTCTCTACCAGCCTGGTTAACAGCCGGTATGGTTCTCAGCCCACCCGACTGCCCGTATAGTGGACCTTAGTCCTATATAATATTTATATACCTGACCGGTCTCTACCAGCCTGGTTAACAGCCGGTATGGTTCTCAGCCCACCCGACTGCCCGTATAGCCCGATTGATCTTAACCAACTCGGGGTTACATGCACACATAACACATAGCAAGTACATGCAACCCACATTAACACATTGGGAAGGGGAGAAAACGTATAATAAAACCTATGCGTGATCCATCACATACTAAGAATAGTCCTAAGGGGTTCATACTGCTTCTACCTAGGTCAACGGGATACCAATTCAACTAGCATGCAATATAATAGACTCATAAACCTACGAACGGTACCCGAAATATCAAACTAGACAAAGGCACGATTAACGGAGTCTGTTGGGACACCACGGGGGGACGGGGAAACATCAAACGGGGAAGCCGAGATCCTGAGGGGGATGATTTTCCAGCGGGTAGCCGGTGGGTGGGGGCCACCCGCCGGCTGCCCGCCGGGCATTACTGTTCCAGCCAGCGGGTCGCCGGCGGGCACCTGCCCGCCCGCCGGCCGCTCGCTGCCGGAGATGTGTTTTCCGGCCGTGGGTAGGTGGCAGGTCCCCTACCCCCCACTGAATCTTATCACACAATTTCTCCCCAGGAACCATTGTGGAACCCGAAACCATGCTTAGACACTTTACAACGCAATTAACGACAACACGTAGACAATTAATGGATCAAATACGAGGAACGAACGGCACATAACCTATCATGCTTTTCTAAACATAATCAACACCCAAACATGCGATTACCCCTCCCGATAACCCAAGAATAACATCATACGATACAACCTAGGGTTCTAATCACTTTTATATCAACGAGAATACGATTCGCCTTCTAATTGCAAGATTCGGTAAGAGTAACACATAAGCATCAAGGGCATCATACAATTATCACATAATCTTCAAGGACTCCATATAATCATCAAGAACATCATAATTATCAAGAATCTCCCAATATCAAGATTATCAAGATTCCTCATGGGATCATCACATCAATCATCAATAATAATCATCACAAGTCATTAATACACAATAATATGGGGAAACCCTAAGGGGGAATCCTAACTATGAAAATAGGTTTTGTTGAGACATGGGTTACCTCTTAGCCTTTATTTAATTCCTTGGCTATGAAGGGTCTTTCTTTAAGCTTTCTTGCTTTCTTGATTTCTTCTAGGGGATTCTTGGAGCTCTTTGGGGTGGTGGCCGTTTATTGTGGTGGTGGGGGGGGGGGGGGTTTCTAGGTGCCTCTTAAGTCCCCTATTTATATATTTAGGAGTCCTAGTTAGGAACTAATATTATGGGCTTGATAATTCTATTTCTTTTGGGACTAGGGATTGGGTTTAGGGATAAGGTGCACTCTAAGCTTCCCACATCCTTGCTTCTGTTATTGCTGGGCAAGAGGCTATCGGTTACAATCATAACCAATATCTTTTGCTCCGCCGATAGCCACTTTCGGTTTGGGCGAGTGGCCGAGGTGAAGCCGTCCTCCATCCCGAGTAGGTACCCGAGGTAGTCCTTGTATCCCGTAGTTTGGGTATCAATCCACCCCTTTCGGTCATAGTTAGACACACCCGTGGTGGTCAATTTCAAGAGCTTGGCCAAACGGCCTTCGGAAAGCACAATTTCCTTGCCACGGACCTTGGTGGTGATTTCTACCTTGTCACCTCGTTTGGTGGCTACAAGGTGTTGATAGAACTCCTTCACCAATTCGGGGTACGTATCCCCTTTGATGGTGAGATACATATCTAAAAGCCCTTGATGTTTGAGCATATCAACCAATTCCGGAGAGAATTGGTCGGGTTTAAGTGCTTTACCTCCGATCACGGTGTAATCGGCGTTGCTCCACTCCGGGGTGCGGGTTCCGAGGGGTTTCTTTGGCATCGTGGTGCTTCGGTTGATGGCGACGTTTCCCGGTGATTTTCCGGTGAGGCGGCGGCGGGGTTCCGGCGTGTTTTTCCGGCGAGGTGAACGGCGCTCCGGCGCGTTTTTCCGGCGAGCTTCTAGGCGGCGTGGTTTCTTGTTTTCGAGGGGGACGGCGGCGAGGTGGAGGTTCGGCGTTGGTGCGGTGGGGGTGAGATGGCGGGGTGGCGTCGTTCGGGTGGAGGAGCAGCGGGTCGCCGCTGGGGAGCCTCCGGGTGGCGGGTTGTGGCCGGCTGGGACGGCGGCGTGGCGGTGTGACGTTGGCGGATGGTGTTCGGCCGGCGGCGGCGGTCGATCAGCGGTGACGATGGGTGGTTGTTGGTTTCTTTGGGGTGGGGCGGTGAGGTGTGTGAGAAGGAGAAGGGGAAGAGTGGGGAAGAAGAAGGGGAGGAAGAGGAGGAAGGGTTTTTTATTTGGTGGTTTTGTGGGATTTAGGAATTTGGAGGGGTTTAACAAGGGAGTATTCCCTTGAGGTTTCAAGAAACACTCATGGCTTAGTGGTTAGGGGTTTGGGCTTGTAATTAGGAGGTCTAAAGTTCAATTCTCATTGGCAACACCAGGTTCTTTGATGATGGGGCCTTTGTCTTTTTCCTTATTCCGGCTTTTAGTGGTGAGGTTTGGCTAGTTTGCAAGTAGAACCGAATTATGAACTAATATTTTATTTATAATATTTCCAAGTAATTAAGCTAAGTAAGTAACTCTACCACGAAGGTGATTACAAGAAATTGCCAACCTAACCTAGGCAGAATTCGTCTTCTTGGCTTTCTCCCACGGGATTTGCGTGGTCCTCGTCTTCTGGGCCTTGGTTCCCTTCCTCGAGATCGCCCTCGTTCCCGAGGTCGGCTTGAGTGTGGCTCATGACGAATATTTTTCCGGGAGTGCCGTAATTTCCTTGATGAGTGGTGCCCCCATGTTGTCCCATGGTGGTAGTGCGTGGCCTTTGGGGTTGGGTGCAAAGGAAGGCCTTGTGTCCTTCTTCTCCGCAGTTGAAGCATCGCAAGGGTTTGCCCATGCAATCCTTGCCTCTATGGCTCTTGTTGCATTTCGGGCAAGGGAAGCCCCTGGCGCTGGCGTCGTTGTTTTCCCGAGGTGGCCTTTGGTTGGTTGGGTTGCCGGGTCTCGTGTTGGTGTCGCTCCTTGTTCTTTTTACTGGTGGCGCCCCTCCTCCCGGGTTCCTCTTCCGCATCTGCTCCTGAACCCCGCGTTGGAGTAGTTGGATTCGGTAGAGATTGGCGGCACTGGAGTAAGCCTCGTTGAGAGTCCGGGGTCTGCTTACCACCAGTGCTTTTCGGGCTTCAAAGTTGAGGCACAATACGAATCTCTCTATTTTGGTTACCTCGGTGGGGACGAGTTCGGGTGCGAAGCGTGCTAGTTCAAGGAATCGTTTGTGGTATTCCATGACGGTCGCTGTCCCTTGTTTCAGATGGAGAAACTCCCCGTACATGGACGCTCTCACGTGTGTCGGGTAGAACCTTTCTCGTAGTCGTGTTTTGAGGTTCTCCCAATTGAACCCCGGTTCTTGTTGATAAGTGGGCCCCTCGTGGATCCACCAGAGATCGGCCTCGTGCCCGAAGTAGAACGAGGCTATCTCTACGCAGCGTCCTTCCGGGCATTCTACTACTCCAAAAATCTTATCAAGAGTCCGGATCCATTCTTCCAGAACCGCGGGATCCTCTTCTCCCGAAAACGTGGGTGGTCGGTGATTTGAAACTTGTCGGGCGACGTCCGAGTTTGTGTTTGACGGAGGCGGTGGGGGCCTGTTGTTGCGAAGGGCCGCGTCACTTAGTGCCTGTGCGACTTGTGTTAGTTGCTGTAGGGTTTGGGTCAAGGGGTCGTCTGTGGCAGGCTCTGGAGTTCTGGATCGCCTTCTGTTCGATGCCATGCTATCGTCTTTCTGGTTAGCGTTTATAAGAATGTTAAGTTAGAGTTCGACGCACTTCTTGTGAAGTGATAAGTGGGGGAGGGTTTTAGAATGGGGAAGGGTAAAGTGTAGGGAAGTTATGTGTAGGTTTCACAATCTCACTGCGCGTCCTAAGATTCCTGAGTCCTATGCTCCTAGGTATCTAGAGTTCAAGCCTAATGTCCTAAAGTCCGGTCTTTAAGAGTCTTTTCCTAGGGTCAAACTTAGGCAATGATACCAACTGTAACACCCCAGATTTTCAGGATATTTAAAACTTATAAATTAAGGGTGAAATCTCATTAAATCCCAAACAGAGTACGAGTGTACGGGGTGCTATGCCACACCTGAGCTAGAGAACTCAGGTGCACAGGCTAACTAACTAATGTCTCAAAGATATGAATGCATAAACATGACACGCATGCCGAAAGGGAAACTATCTATTTCTATAATCCAAGCTCTAGCGCACTCCAGTGACTTAATCTTCTGTGCCTGAAAGCCAAATATATCTGTTCAGCGAGAGATGCTGGTGACCCACTCCAACGCGTTGAAATACATTACATATAGAGATACATATATAGATATACGAAAAGTCATTTCGAAGCATGAAGATATATCCTACGAGATTCTAGCTTTTAAAACCGGGAATGACTCGACAGATAAGGCTAGACACAAGCAACAGTTACAACCAGCGTATATGATCCACAACAGGCAAGACAAATAAAGATAAGCACAATTAATAATCACAACCCAACATAAACAATCCCCAGCATAAACCCCTTAGTCACATCCCCCAATATACTCATAAACACAACTCCTCCATATCTCATCACATAACACACTTTGTTGGCGCCACAGGACCAATCTCATGCCCATACATGAGGGTCAGCGCATATAGCTCTGACACGGCCCCGCAGCACCCTGCCCCGTCTCACATTACGGAGGAGTCGATCGCAACCGACTGATGGACCTTTGTCCTACATAATATTTATATACCTGACCGGTCTTTACCAGCCTGGTTAATAGTTGGGATGGTTCTCAGCCCATTCAACTGCCCGTATAGTGGACCTTTGTCCTATATAATATTTATATACCTGACCGGTCTCTACCAGCCTGGTTAACAGCCGGTATGGTTCTCAGCCCACCCAACTGCCCGTATAGTGGAACTTAGTCCTATATAATATTTATATACCTGACCGGTCTCTACCAGCCTGGTTATCAGCCGGTATGGTTCTCAGTCCACCCGACTGCCCGTATAGCCCGATTGATCTTAACCAACTCGGGGTTACATGCACACATAACACATAGCAAGTACATGCAACCCACACTAACACATTGGGAAGGGGAGAAAACGTATAACAAAACCTAAGCGTGATCCATCACATACTAAGAATAGTCCTAAGGGGTTCATACTGCTTCTACCTAGGTCAACGGGATACCAATTCAACTAGCATGCAATATAATAGACTCATAAACCTACGAACGGTACCCGAAATATCAAACTAGACAAAGGCACGATTAACGGAGTCCGTTGGGACACCACGGGGGGACGGGGAAACATCAAACGGGGAAGCCGAGATCCCGAGGGGGATGATTTTCCAGCGGGTAGTCGGTGGGTGGGGGCCACCCGCCGGCTGCCCGCCGGGCATTACTGTTCCGGCCAGCGGGTCGCCGGCGGGTAGCTGCCCACCCGCCGGCCGCCCGCTGCCGGAGATGTGTTTTCCGGCCGTGGGTAGGTGGCGGATCCCCTACCCCCCACTGACTCTTATCACACAGTTTCGCCCCGGGAACCATTGTGGAACCCGAAACCATGCTTAGACACTTTACAACGCAATTAACGACAACACGTAGACAATTAATGGATCAAATACGAGGAACGAACGGCACATAACCTATCATGCTTTTCTAAACATAATCAACACCCAAACATGCGATTAGCCCTCCCTATAACCCAAGAATAACATCATACGATACAACCTAGGGTTCTAATCACTTTTATATCAACGAGAATACGATTTGCCTTCTAATTGCAAGATTCGGTAAGAATAACACATAAGCATCAAGGGCATCATACAATTATCACATAATCATCAAGGACTCCATATAATCATCAAGAACATCATAATTATCAAGAATCTCCCAATATCAAGATTATCAAGATTCCTCATGGGATCATCACATCAATCATCAATAATAATCATCACAAGTGATTAATACACAATAATATGGGGAAACCCTAAGGGGGAATCCTAACTATGAAAATAGGTTTTGTTGAGACATGGGTTACCTCTTAGCCTTTATTTAATTCCTTGGCTATGAAGGGTCTTTCTTTAAGCTTTCTTGCTTTCTTGATTTCTTCTAGGGGATTCTTGGAGCTCTTTGGGGTGGTGGGCGTTTATTGTGGTGGGGGGGGGGGGGGGTTTCTAGGTGCCTCTTAAGTCCCCTATTTATATATTTAGGAGTCCTAGTTAGGAACTAATATTATGGGCTTGCTAATTCTATTTCTTTTGGGACTAGGGATTGGGTTTAGGGATAAGGGCCCGTGGACTATGGTGGGCCCCCTAATTAATTATTGTGATTTAATTCTTTCTTTTGGGTAATTGATTAAATGATTTAATTGATCTTAGGGGTCGTAACACGGGGTGTTACAGGGGTGCTATGCCACATCTGAGCTGGGGAACTCAGATGCACAGGCTACACTAACTAAATATCCTCATTACATCATTGTGGCACGCGGGCCGAAAGGAAAGACTATCTATCTAATCCTCGGTCTTCTAGCGCGCTCTGGGATCTACTCATCTGTGCCTGAAAGCCAATTATATCTGTTCAGCGAGAGATGCCGGTAACCCACTCCAACGCGTTGAAATACATTATAGATAGATATATATAGATATACGAAAATCATTTTGAAGCTGGAAGATATATACTTAAGAGACACTAGTTTTAAAAACCGGGAATAGACTCAGCAATTAGGGATAAGCATATCAAACAACAATAAACAGTTAAGTAGAGATCACATCATAAGGAATATATATCTAAGGTCACAGATCACCTTCCAATTAAAACACATCATTATTCAATCACCATTCATATCATATAATCGTTGATGGCGCCACGGGACCAATCGCATGCCCCGAAAATGAGGGTTAATGCTTATAGCATTAACACGGCCCCGCAGCACCCTACCTCAGTACCGTGGTACTAGGGGAGTTGATCGCAACCAACCCTTTGAGAATCGCTGACGAACTCAACGTCGGACCACGATCCGACACACCGCTGACGCACATAGTCGGTGGACCGCGATCCCCTTTACAAGGGGGGACTTATGACCCTACACACCGTCGATGCGCACAGTCGGTGGACCATAGCGGATCAAGCTCGGCTTACCGCTGAGCTATACTCAGTCGGTGGGCGAAGATCCTCGGAGACTATGGCCCTACACACAGCTGTCCCATCATTCGGTGGATCGCAGCCAGCCATAGCCCTACATACCGCCTGATTACTCAGGTCGGTGGTCTACAACCTTCCTCGGCTTATTGGCCCTACACACCATCGTGGCGCGTTCAGGTCCGGTGGGTCATAGCACCGAGGCCCATATTTGGACCTGTACTCCAAGAAGTGAATCAATTTGGCCTTAGCCACTTCGGAGCCTTAGCTCAGGAACAATCCATTTGGCCTTCGGCCACTTCCGAACCTTTAGTCCGGGAACAATCCATTCGGTCTTCAACCGACTTCCGAACCTTAGTCCAGGAACAATCCATTCGGCCTTCAGCCGACTTCCGAACCTTAGTCCGGGAACAATCCATTCGGTGTTCAACCGAGTTCTGAACCTTAGTCCGGGAACCACCCAATTGGCCTATAACCAAAATGGGGGATCATGCAACACATAACACATAGGAGCACGTAATAGCATATCGGGATGGGAAAGACATATAAATAAACTTACGTGTGATCATTCACAAACTACGAATAGTCCTAAGGGTTCATACAACTTCCACCTAGGTCAAAGGGTTAACAATTCAACTAGCATGCAATCCCTAAGACTCATTTAGCCTACGAGTGGAACCCGAAACATCAAACTAGACTCAAGCACGACAAGCGGGGTTCGTTGGGACACCACGGGGAATTGGGAACATCAAACGGGGAAGCCGGGGACCCGGGGTGGGGTACGGACCAGCGGGTAGCCGGTGGGTGGAGGACCACCCGCCGGCTGCCCGCCAGAGAACACTGTTCCCGGCAGCGGGTCGCCGGCGGGCAGGCGAGTGCCCGCTGCCGGGCGGTGTTCTTCGTGCAGCGGGTAGGTGGCCGGTTCCCCTACCCCCACCTACCCCCCACTGACTCTTTTATCATATATTCATCCCGGGAACCTTCGTGGAACCCGAAACCATGCTTAGACACTTTTAAACGCAATTAACGACACCACGTAGGCAATTAACAGATCAAAAGTAAGAATCATGTAGAACTCATCTTATTACGACTTCTAAACATAAACAACACCCGAACATGTGAATTCCCACCCAAATATATATCAAGAACATCCCAACACAAATTCCCAATCCAACCTAGGGCTCTAATCCCACCCAAATCATCAAGATCATATTTTATCTTTAACATCAAGAAATGTCAAGAAGGAGATTATAGCGAAGAAAATAGGTTTTGTTGAGACATGGGTTACCTCTTAGCCTTAATTAATCCTCCCATGGCTATTAAGGTTCTTCCCTAAAATTTCCATCCGATTGACCTCCCTAGGCTTGGTGGTGGAGAATCCTTTGGAAATTCTTGTGTGGTGATATCTATTATGGTGTGACTTCTAGGTGCCTCCTATGTCCTTATATATATATATATATATATATATATATATATATATATATATATATATATATATATATATATATATATCTAGGAGTCCTAATTAGGGTCTGAATGGTATGGGTTTACTAATTCTATTCCTTATAGGAAGTGCTTGGTTTAGGGATAAGGGTCCATGGTCCATGGTGGACCGTATTAATTAATTAAAGGGAATCCTAATCATAATCTGAATAGTAAAGGCCTACTTTCTTCATTCCTAATAGATAATTAGGTCTATGACTCCTGATTCGAATCTGATTAGTAAAAAGGTATACTCTCTTTATTCCTAATAGGCTTAAGACTCTAGTTTAGACAAGGGTCCACGATCTATGGTGGACCACATTAATTGATTAAAGGGAATCCTAGCCAAATTAAATCCCTTTTTAATTATTATTAATGGAATTAATTAATAATTAATCCGGGATTGAAGGCCGTAATACGGGGTGTTACACTTATTCCCCAACAACTGGGATTTCAGAACATCGCACTCCTTATCCAACACAGGAATCCAACTAAAGATATGCAACTGATCACGTTTTTTTTTATTTGATCCACTTTATCAGTAATCGACATAGCAGCACACAATGCCTCACTCACATTTTTGAAGTCATAATAGTAATCCCTGATGCCTCGCCCTTTTTGAGACGGTCGATGAACATCCTGGGACAACTGATACAACTTCCTCAAATTATTTGCCCTGCTAAACCACTTATTTACTACTTCCCATATTTCCTTCACATTTTTACAATGTTGTAAAGATAGGATTATTTCCCTATCAATGCAATTTATTATACGCGAAAACAGGGCGTTATCGTCTTTCTCCCACTCTTGGGCTTCGGTAGGGTCCACCAGACAAGTTTTAGTTAAATGTCCAGCCTTACCCATACCTCTTAGGTTAATTTCAATTAAAAACCTCCATTCCCCAAAATTGGACCCATCAGGTGCCAACACCATATCAATAAATTTAGATGGAGTTGACACCATCGTGATGGTCCTACCTTCAGCCATAATACACAAATAAACCAACCTGGAAAAGCAGCAACCCAAAACACAGTAGTTCACACCGCATCAGTCCAAACACACACAGAAGTGGAGTGAAGATTGTAGAGCCACGAACTACCTTCGCAACACCGGACTACACCACCACTACAGACGTACTCGGCACTCAGAGACGAGCCCACCGTTACCGGCCCTCGACCGGAGAACCGCTCACGCGCCAGCGCGTGGCGTCGAAAACATAGAACTGCTGCAGTGCGTGGCAGCTCCGCTCATTCCGACGGCGTCGCCTCCCCTTTCCGACCAAAGCCCACCACCCACACTCACTACTCTGATATCATGTAGAACTTTGTAGTGAAGTGAATGTATTGAACTCAATGAATTGATAAACTGTACAGAGAAGCCTATATATATATATATATATATATATATATATATATACATAGTCTAATAGAAAACCAGCCACTCATTTGGAATTCAAACGGATAGTTGAGAGCATCCCTCTAACAAACCTCTAACAATGTGACTGATGAGAATGAGATTGTGATTGGTGGAAATGAATTATTGGTGGAAAGCACAACGAGTGCTCGGTTATCGTGCTAAAGGCACGGACCACCCCTTAGACTTGCTGGCTAAAGGCTTGGGTCATGGTATAAGCTCCACGGTGTCATGTTAGGGCTATATGCGGTGACCCCTTGGTAGTGGTGCTAGAGGCACGGACCATGCGAATGACACTTCGGTGCTACCATGTTCGTGGACTTGTTGGTGGTTACGGAGTCGGGCATGTCGTTTCTCCGGAGGAATAAGGGAGGCGATATAAGGGTGGCTTGGAGGTACATGTTGGAACTGATATAAGGATGGAGAGGTGTAAAGGTTGGAACTTGGTATAAGGTTGGAAGATGGATTGTGTGCTTTGATGATTACTTGCTAATTGATTCTCTTTGAATCCCATTGTTGCCTCTATTTGTTATTTATGAGCTTACTTGTCTATTATGCCTTGTCTTGTGTTCTTAGGATGCATGCTAGTCTTTATGATTATTCTATAGAGTCAAGTCTGTTGTTGTGTCTTGAGTCTGGATCTTGGTTTAAAGCTAGAGTTGCTTAAGATTATATATGTATTCCAGTTTCAAAATGATTTCCTATACTTATATTTATTATACTCAACGCGTGGGAGTGGGTTGCCAGCATTATTTGCTGACGGTTGTTACACCGCATGTTTTTCAGGCACAGATCAGTAGCTCGGAGCGCGCTAGTGGGATTTCCCGGACTTAGCTTAGATAGTTGTAGATTTCAGTTAGACGGCCTGCGTGCCTTGATTTGTATTCAATTTATGGATTTGTGCTTTGATTTGTTAGTTTAGCCTGTGCATCTAAGTTCTCTAGCTTAGATGTGGCATAACACCCCGACTCTTATACTTAGTTATGCTCTGTTTGGGAAATTAATGTTGGATTTGCCTTTACTTCATAAGTATTAAAAGTTTTAAGATTTAGGGGTGTTACATAAACGATTTAAACAAAATGGGGTGGCTCACTCTATATGCCATTAGGCTTATAGCCGAGCCACACTAGTGGGAACGATGTGCACAATCCAACCGACATCCAACCGGGGAGACTTTTAATGGTCCCTACTTAAGCGCTGGTTCTCACCTTCCTCCACCCTTATGCCCAAGATCGATTTCCCTCGGCATAGATCTCTATGTTTTGGCCTGGAGGAACCTTTTGTGATCCCGACATAAGCAATGACTCCCTCATTCGCTCATATTTTTTCATTATTACTTTTTTCCGTTGGGCAGCCATTCTCGATCTTTGCATTTTTCTCTTGTAATCCCCTTCTTCTATCACTCATACTTTTTCATTTGGGATTTTTTTTTTTCAATTTATCTTCACAAGGCTCACCTTTTGCTCCATACCTAACCAAGAGATTTGTTCATTTTCGACCTTGCATTCTTATCTTTCTACGGTTGGAATGTGACACCCCAAAAATCCACACTCCAATCCATGAATTAATTGAGTAATTAATTCTATTTCTTTTGAGGAATTGATTCCTAAAATCCTGATTTTTGATACTCAAGGACTAGTATTTGACTAGTCAATCTTTAAGTGGTGTTGTACCTTGTGCTTTGAGAGGAGTTCCCTTGTTCCTTACACATTCTAAGAGTTAGTAAGGGTATCCGTGTCTTTTCACCAAGAGTTAGTTTTGTAACCTAAACCTAGAAGACTTCTTCCTTTTCATCCCTTACAATTCCTAGAAAATATCTCTACCTTCTCTCTAGAAAAGAAGAGTAGCTTGTTCTTCAAGCCTAGTGAGACCCTTGTCAATATTCCAAGTTTTGCTTCCAAGATTCAATCTTTCATCTATTTGGGCATCTAGAAGGGTAAGATCTAAGCTTGTCTAGTCTTTTTGGTTCCATCTTAGTTATCTTTTTCTTAAAGGTGGGATCTTTATGATCTTTTGGTTTGATCTTGAAGTGGGTTTGGCTAGTGAGCTTAGTGGAGAGCTTGTTGTGGTGTAAGAAGACTCTTTTGGTCTTCAAGAGGTAACCCATGCTCTACAAAACCTATTTTGCTTACCTATATATGATTTCTTGGCTTCTATTTGTGTTTTGCTATGAAATGTGAGAGTTTATGCATTTATCTTGTGATATTGCATATCTAGAGCTTGTGTTTAGGATTCTTTTGTGCCATTGCTTGGCATTTTCCATGGTTCAAGTCATTTTGTTGTGTTTGGTGAGATTTGGCATGTTTTGGACTTGAATTTGAGTTGGGAGGAGAAAATCCCCGAAGGGATTTGTTGTGGTACAGGGACGTACCCGCGGGTGGAACGGCGGGCGGGGCATCACCCGCCGGCCTACCCGCGGGGAACGTGTTGCCCTGTGGGTAGTGTACCCGCAGGCGGGACCACGGGTGGGGCACTACCCGTGGGTCCACCCGCGGGGAACACGGTGGAGTTGGTTCGGGATTTGTTCCCCGTGATTCGTTTGTCTTGGTGTTGATCTTTTGACTTCCTGATGTTCTTTTGTGGAGCTATTTGAGTGTCTTCTTGATGTTTCGTAGGTCTAGAACTATATGGTAGGTATACATGTAGGATCTTTGGTGTCTTGAATCGTGCTAAGTGTTCAACTTTGTGTTTCGTTGAACCGAGTGGTGTCTTGTGTGTTCCTCGGAACTATCTTGAGTTTCCCCGTTGTTAAGCATGCTAGTTCGTTGTCTTAATACTAGCGTGTGTGTTGTTCGTACCTTCCGTTTGGTTGATGATAACTTGTGTTATTCATCGTTGTTGTTGTTGGGCTGTGACCCGTTCCTTGTTGAGTGTGTTTCTTAGCTTCTTTGCAATCCGTTGATTGTTTCGTGTGAGTGGTGGTGCGTGTGTGGCTCTACCTGGATTGCACGATTAGTGGTATGGGACACTAGTCACCAAGGTATTGCAGCGGTCCTCGTGGTGGCCGTGACGTGATTATGGAGCTGTGGCTGAGTCCACGTGTTTGGGGGATAACATTGTGTTATCCGGGCATGTGTTGCCGTGATTGGTGGGTTTTCGTTGGTGGTTATAGGTGGGGGACGACGGTCCCGGCGGAATAAGGTTGGACTTGGCTGTACAGGGGATTTCTGGAGGTAATGGTTGGCTTTAAAGGTACAAGGATGGGGGTAGCTATAAGGTTGGAACAGGGCATAAGGAAGGCATATCAACTCGTGATGGGTGATGTCACGAGGGCTTGTGTAGCCGTTGTGGTGAGTTCTCTTCTCTTGTGACGTGTGTAGTTACGGAGCCTTGTGGTGTTTTGGCATGTGTTGCCGTTGGGTGAGTCTTTATCCTTGTGTGTGGTTAACCTTTGTGGTTGGGATGTGTTCCCGGTGTTATCCTTGTGAGTGGTGAGTCTTGTGTTGTCTTCTAATCTTGGTTTTTAACTTATATATTGTATTCCATTTCGAAAATGGTTTTTATGTTATATATCTACCTATTTATGATACTTAATGGTATTGGTGGGTTACCAGCATTATTCGCTGACCGGGCGTCGCCCCAATGTTTATCTTTGTATCTTTCAGGTGTTGAGTAGTCGAGCGCGATGTCTAGAGCCGGTAGCTTAGCACCTGTACCTTTAGATTGTGTTTTTGTGGCCTGCGTGCCAATGGTTTTAGACTGTTTGTAGTTTGATGTTTTGGGATAGTGATACACTTGTAGATTGTTTGCCTTAGCGTTTACCGGGTGTGGTAGACGTGGCATAACACCCCTGTTTTGGATTTCTTTTATCCAGTTTCCGTTTTCTTCCGCTGTGCTAGTGTTTTGTTGTTAATCTGCATGTGTTAAGACTTGTTTTTAGGTCTTGTTTTTGGGGGTGTTACATGGAAAGTGCACACTCCCACTTCGAGAGATCGTTTACTAAGGTCTAGGCAAAATAGGAGGTGAACTATCAAATAAGCATGCAACCAAAGTAACCCTAGTTGGGTTCTCTACAATCCCTATGGTGTAAGAGGAAATAATTTTCAAAGATATTCCAAAAATTTAGTTGACTAAAGCATCATAAAACACATTTTCAAAATAATGCAACCAATTCTATTCTTTCCTAATCATATGCACATTCTACTATTCACAAATTGGTACGCCAAAATTTTCAAAATAAAGCACAAGAGTGCGCCCCTTTCCACACTTTAGAACAACATCGTCCCGATGTTCATTACTGTGAATGCACGGGTGTGAACAAGAGTAGGAAAGTGAAACAATGTTTCCCTTTCCACACTTTAGAAGTGTGTTGTGGGATGCTCTTGATTGTTTAAACAACACTGAAAAACTAGCTTAAGGAGATTGTCCCTTTCCACACTTTAGGAATTGACACTGGGACCTAAAGGGACAACAAAACACTCAAAAGATAAAGTCTAGCATAACAGAGCACAGGAAAGTACCTTTCCACACTTTAAAAGCAGAAACTAGGGAAAGGCAAAAGATTAGAAAAGAAACCCCCTTTGTGTAAGAGAATTCCCACAGTCTGTTATTAAGAACTTGTTTCCCTGCTTTTCTTTGGATAACATATGATGACAAGTAAGCATTAGTCGCAAGGGTATAAGCATCTAACAGCTATTAACATACATTGTGTAAGGATAACACAGTATCCTTACTGTTCATGTTTCAAGCACCTGTGCTGTTCATTCAGATAGATAGGCATCCCAAGATATATAGGAGAATTCAATACTACTTTTTTGCATCGAGAGATAGTTAAAGTTCAACGTAATACTAGTAGAAAATAGTTCAAAACATAATAAACAAGATAGTTGAATTAAAGTGTGCAGAAAGTAAATGAAAATAAAGACGGCACCCCATGCTTAGGGTGCCTAATGTTCAGTCATAACCAAGAGTTCCAGAGATTTAGAAGTCAAGTAGCGGGGACATCAGATGTATCAATCATGAGGGGTCGGGGCCATATCCAGGGTCATATGGCGGTCGAGGAAACTGAGCGGCGAAGCGCGCATCGACATAAGATCGGATCTCATCAAATTTGGTGTCTATATGGGACTGAAGAGCATCCCATCGAGCATCATTTCTGGTGGTCTGCTCTAGATGTAGGCTGTACTCGAACCTACGGAGAGAAGTCCAGTCACTCACGATCCCATGATGCTCGGGAATGTCAAAGTTTGCACCTTGTGTCTGCGGTGCTTCCTCTTCATCCCTATCTTCTCCATGCTCAAGTATCTTTGCGCGTTCCAGGTCGATCCCCTTTAAAGACTCCATTTCTTCCAATATCAGCTTCCGCTCAAGCTTCCTATCCAGCCCTAGTCCTTCACACAGTCGAGTGAGCAGTGGTCCAGTGGTCCAGAAGTCCTTTCTGACTATGTGGGACTCGTTACTATGTCCTGGATCCCATTTATCCGTCCCATCAGAAATTTCATTCCAATAATTCTCAGCCTCTTTCTCAGTTGCAAAATCATTCCCCGTCTGTGGATATGATAGGTTCCTTTGCTCTTCCGGAGTATGCAGTCCTAGGTACACACCCAACTCGTTAACTGACACATGATAGAGCTTCCCAAAAAGCCTGAAGGTCATTGAGGTGGTCTTCCAGTCCTTCTCTTTCAGTATTGTCAAGGTAGCTATAAACTCGAAAACCAGAGGGGTGTATGTGGCCCCTCTCCAAGCAAAGACCATTGACCATTGGTTGTGAGACATCAGCCTCTCAACCGCCTCCCTGCACCCGTATCGGTCAAGTAAGGACAAATCAATGTATTTGCCTCCCAGCATTGTCTTCTTATGCAAATTCCTCACCGTTTCAGCCTCCGTGGGCGTCAATCTCAACTCCCTCTCAATTCCTTCAACCCAATCACCGCTGTCATCGGAATCATCCTGAGGATCTATTTGTGGTTGCTGACTTGAACCACCTATCTCCATCCTGTCATATTTTTGTTTCTTAGCCATTTCTTTGTAACACGGCATCGTTTCCTGTTAAATTGAAATCTTGTTTCTTAGACTGACAAGCAAATGGTAGGTTCAAAACAATGTCCGTTCATATGAGAATATGCAATCAAGGCATCAATTAGGGTGATCATACAGAGTTCACCAGATCATCTAGCAATTTTTTGAAAGACAACTCATACCTGTTCCTTCTCGAAATATTATATCAATCAATCCACAAGGTACATCAAACAAGTTTACAACAATCTCCATAAAAATTTCTTTCATTATGTTAGCTAGATTTCGAAATTAAGCTTAAATTTCCATTGCTTGCTTTCTACACTTTTTTTTTTCTAATAACCACACCTAGTCAACTAACCAATTTTGCCTTAATCATAGCTAATGTAAGGGTTTTAAACAATAATCAAAGGCAAACAATTCCAAATTAATTGGTCAAAGTCAACATATTCCAATTCTTGCATTCTTGAACCTATGACTTTTGCAAAATAGATGTTCTAAAATCAAACTAAAATCATAGATAGCTTATGATAACATCCAATTGCATATAACATTCATCAATTTCATAAAATCATGTCAATTTCAAGAAAACCCAAATTCAGAGCATTCAACCTAGGTTTTTAAAATTCCCAATCGGGTTTCATCAAAGCAATGTGGTATACTCAAAATTTCTACCATACAAGTGTTCTCTAGAGTACATAGAAGCATTATATATCAAATTTTAAGCAATTAAACCAACACAAATCATACATCTATGCATCATTCTTGAGAAAGAAAAATTTGCAAAAAGATAAAGAATAATGGAGATTATGGGTGTTACCTTGTTGAAGAACTAGAGTTATTGCTAGTGGAACACAAAAATTTGATGAAAAGATGAAGTGGAGAAGAAACCTTGTGTGAGGAGCTCTCAAATTTTCGTGAATGGGGTTTAGGTCTGAAGAGGAAGAAGACAAAGTAGAATAGAAGAAGGGGGAGGGGCTCTTATTTCAGATTTACGTTCGGCCTCCCATTCACGCCGTGACACGGGCGTGAATGGGAGATTTTAATTCACTTTGCATCCCAGCTTCTCCGATTGGCATTTTTAATACCTATTCATGCCGTGGTCACGGTGTGAGGCACTGTGTGAATGGGAATTTAATTCCTATTTCACGTAGGCTTCACGCGTGATCGCGGCTCGGTTTTAGCTCGGTCTTCTTCACTCTTTTTTCACGTATCATCCCCGAAAATCCATTGTGAATTCTTGCATACGTTTGTTCTTGGAACAAAAGGATTTATTTAAAAACTTAAGAATAGAAATTGACAAGGGAATTTAAATTGCAAAATGACAGAAAAATAAAAAGCAAAATTAAAAGCTTGGATTGCCTCCCAAGAAGCACCCTACTTTAACGTCTTAGGCTAGACGAGCATAGGTCATGCGTCAAAACACACTAGGATGGGGACCGCACCATGCGTCCCGTCCACTTTTCCTTTGTGGTATACCCTTACATGTCGGGTATGTAACACCCCGTGTTACGACCCCTAAATCAAAATTAATTAATTAACTACTCACTCTAAAAAGGGAATTAAAATCCATTAATTAGCTAAAAGGGGGGGGGGGGGGGGGAGTCCACCATAGTACATGGGCCGTTATCCCTAAAACCAATTCCTTAGTCCTATAGGAAATAGAATTAGCTAATCCATACCACTTAGACCCTAATTGGGACTCTTAGATATATAAATAGGGACATAGGAGACACCTAGAACTCACACCACAATAACTTTCACCACACAAGAATTCCCAAGAATTCCCATAGGAGAAATCAAGAAAGAAGAAATCTTAAAGAAAGACCCTTCATAGCCAAGGAAATTAATTAAGGCTAAGAGGTAACCCATGTCTCAACAAAATCTATTTTCCTTGCAATATTCTCCTTCTTTGGCTCCCTCTATATGCTTGTGTCTTGATGAATTCCTTTATGATGTTCATGATATAATCTTGTTGATTGATGTGGTGATTTTATGTGTGATCTTGATGATCTTGATGTTAAAAAGAGGTTCTTGATATTTATGTGATGATTCTTGATGAATCATGATGATTCTTGATGTTGAAGATAAAATATGATTTTGATGATTTGGGATGGGATTAGAGCCCTAGGTTGGGTTGGGAATTTGCATTATGATGTTCTTGATTTATACTTGGGCGGGAATTCACATGTTCGGGCGTTATTTATGTTTAGAAGTCATGTCAGGATGTGTTCGATATGATTCTTGCTTTTAATCCATTAATTGCCTACGTGGTGTCGTCAATTACGTTTAAAAGTGTCTAAGCATGGTTTCGGGTTCCACAAGGGATCCCGGGATGCGTAATTGATAAAAGAGTCAGTGGGGGGTAGGTGGGAGTAGGGGTACCCGCCACCTACCCGTTGCACGAGAATCACCGCCAGGCAGCGGGCAGACGCCTAACCGCCGGCCACCCGCTGCCCGGAAGAACATCGCCGGCGGGTGACCCCCACCCACCGGCTACCCGCTGGTCTGTTACCCACCCCGGGTCCTCGGCTTCCCCGTTTGATGTTTCCCATTCCCCGTGGTGTCCCAACGGACCCCGTTTGTCGTGCCTGAGTCTAGTTTGATGTTTCGGGTTCCATTCGTAGGATAAAAGAGTCTTAGGAATTGCATGCTAGTGAATCGGTAACTCGTTGGCCTAGGAGAAGAATGCATGAACCCCTTAGGACTACTCTTAGTATGTGAATGGTCACACGTAAGTTTATTTATACGTCTCCCCCTTCCCAATGTGCTATTATGTGCTACAATGTGTTATGTGATGCATGATTCCCCAATTTGGTTGCGATCAAATTGGTTGTTCCTGAGCTGCGGTTCAGAAGTTGGCTGCGGTCAAATTGGTTGTTTATGAGCTGCGGTTCATTTTCCTTGCTGCAGTCAGTGATTCACTTCTTGGGCTACAGCCCGCGGGCCTCGTGTGCGGATGGTCCACCGACTGGACGCGCCAGCGGTGTGTAGGGCCACCAGCCTGAGGAAGTCCATAGCCCACCGAATGAGTGATCAGGCGGTGTGTAGGCTATGGTCGGCTACGATCCACCGAGTGAAGGGCCAGCGGTGTGTAGGGTTGTAGTCTCCGAGGATCTTCGGCCACCGACTGAGTCCCTCAGAGGTGTGTAGGGCTTGATTTGCTACGATCCACCGACTGTGCTCATCAACGGTGTGTAGACTCGTAGTCTCCATAAGAGGATCGCAGTCCATCGACGGAGCCCGTCAGCGGTGTGTAGGGCTGTGATCCGCCGTCGAGCTATCGGCGGTCTGTACGGTTGGTGGCGATCAACCCCTTCATGCTGCGGTATGAGGTAGGGTGCTGCAGGGCCATGTTAGTGCTACATGCACTAACCCACATGTTCAGGGCATGTGATTGGTCCGGTGGCGCCACCAAGGTGTGCTTGTGTGACTTGAATGATGATTGAATGATGAGTGAATGATGATTGAATGATGATGTGGATGATTTGAAAGTACACTGTGACCTTAGATACATGTTCTTTATGATGTTGTCTCTATATAACTGTTTATCATGGTTGAATGTGTTTACCCCTACTTGCCGAGTCTATCCCTGATTTTAAAGCTAGAGTCCCCTAAGTATATCTCTTCCTGCTTCAAAATGGTTTTCGTATATCTATATATATATATATATATATATATATATATATATATATATATATATATATATACCTATATATATATATATAGGTATATATATATAGGTACACTGTGACCTTAGATACATGTTCTTTATGATGTTGTCTCTATATAACTGTTTATCATGGTTGAATGTGTTTACCCCTACTTGCCGAGTCTATCCCTGATTTTAAAGCTAGAGTCCCCTAAGTATATCTCTTCCTGCTTCAAAATGGTTTTCGTATATCTATATATACATATATATATATATATATATATATGTATATATATATATATATATATATATATATATATATATATATATATATATATATATATATATATATATATACCTATATTGTATTTCAACGCGTTGGAGTGGGTTACCAGCATCATTCGCTGAACAGATATATTTGGCTTTCAGGCACAGATGAGTAGACACCGGAGCGCGCTAGAGATCCGGAGCGTAGATTAGTTAGTTTCCCTTTCGGCCTGCGTGCCATGATTGTGTATTGACATTGCTTTGAGGTTGTTTAGTTAGTTTAGCCAATGCATCTGAGTTTTCCAGCTCAGATGTGGCATAGCACCCCGCACTCTTATATTGATTTTGGGATTTAATGAGAATTCACCTTTATTATATAAGATTTAAAAGTTTCAAAATTTTGGGGTGTTACAGGGTATCCACGAACTCTTTCAGAAAGTCATACCACTCCTCATTCATAAAGAATTTTAAATGGTTGGGCTGGAGGAATGTGGTATCTTCTTCCCTCACTTCCTTTTTCATGTCTGAGAAAACTCCTTTTTTCCTTATCAACACACTCAACCACATCTCCATTTTCTTGGCTTTGGTCTTTCTTTTCAGACAACTTTTCTTCCCCTGATATTACATATTCTTCCATCAAATGTATTTTATTTCGCATCACGAATTTCTTCAAGTCTTCGGCATATTGTGACATTTGGTCCGGGCATTCATAGTATAACACCCCTAAATTTTTAAACTTTTAAAGCTTATGGAATAAAGGCAAATCTAATATTAATTCCCAAACAGAGCATAAACTAAACATGATAGTCGGGGTGCTATGCCACACCTGAGCTAGAGAACTCATATGCACAGGCTAAACTAACTAACAAAGCGTAATTAATGTCTAACTATAAATCAAGGTACACAGGCCATCTCATCAAAGCTGGAACTATCTAAACTAAGTCCACAAATCCAACTAGCGTGCTCCGAAGCTACTCAACTGTTCCTGAAAAACATTCGGTGTAACAACTGTAACACCCCGAAATTTTGAAACTTTTAATTTTAAAGCTTATATAATAAAGGCAATTTCTCATAAAATCCCAAACAGAGTAATACTAATCACAAGTGTACGGGGTGCTATGCAACATCTGAGCTGGAGAACTCAGATGCACAGGCTAAACTAACTAATATCCTCAATACAAGAGGCTTCGTCCCCAAAGCCGGTGCGTTAATCCATTCTTTCACCCCTGGATATTCCGTATTTTGGCCTCCTGGTTAGGAACGTGGCCCCACGTGTTGTCCTTGCTAGGGTAGACTAGATTTCTGGTGACGTGGTGATTGGAAAGTTCGGGTCTACCTTGGTTTCCTGCTCCTGAACTGGATGCCCCGCAAGTGCCCAGGATGGTCTCGATTGCTGCCACCCTCTGATCTAGAGCGCGTGTCGCGTGGATTAGGGACGAGAACCCTTCGTCTATGATTTGATTTTGCCGGGTGAGCTGTGCGAGGATGCGCTCATTGATAGATTCTTCATTTTGTCCCCTTGGGTTCCCTCCTGTTCGCGCGGGTGCCGGTGGGTTAGGCTCGCTATCTTCTTCCTGCTCCTCACTTCCCTCTAGTCCCCCACAATCTTGCATTGCCCGTTTAAGCTTTTTGTTGGAGATGTCCAATCGGTCAACCAATTCTCTTCGCTCCTCCTCGGGTTTAAGGCAAATCTCCTCGAGGGTGATATACTGTCCCCCTTCGGTGTAGTAGATATCATTGCGACGGAGGTTATGGGCATTGAAAACCATACCGCTTGCGGGCTTGACCTCTGTGTGGCTCAAGTCTACTCCTTTCTTCTCCATGATCCAACTCAGGATCATTTCGTAAGGTAGGCTAAGCCAGTTGCTAGTCTTGCAAAACTCCATGTGTTTTAACATAAGGGCCGGTAGGTTGAACTTGATTTTGTGTTTTAGAAAGTAAGCAAAAGTGCACTCCAAACTTCCCACATCCTTGCTCTTGTTATTTGTAGGCAACAGGCTATCAGTTACAATCATGACTAGTATCTTTTGTTCTGCGGTTAGCCATTTCCTGTTTGGCCGAGTGGCCGAGGTGAAGCCTTCTCCCTTTCCAAGTAGGTACCCGAGGTAGTCCTTGTACCCCAGGTTTTGGGTACCAGTCCACCCCTTTCGGTCGTAGTCTGACACACCTGTGGTGGTCAGTCTCAAGAGCTTGGCCAAGCGGCCTTCGGAAAGTATGATTTCCTTGCCTCGGACTTTAGTGGTGATTTCCAATTTATCACCTCGCTTGACAGCCACAAAGTGGTGATAGAACTCTTTCACGAATTCGGGGTATGTATCCCCTTTAATGGTGAGATACGTATCCAAGAGCCCTTGGAAGTTATGCATGTCGACCAACTCCGGAGAGAATTGGTCGGGTTCGAGAGCTTTACCTCCGATCACGGTGTAGTTGGCGTTGCTCCATTCCGGGGTGCGGGTTCCGAAGGGCTTTTTCTGCATTTTGGGTTTTCGTCTAGGTGGTGTTTTCCGACGAACTTCCGGCGTGGGTTCCGGCGAAGCTCCGGCGTGACTTCGGCGAGCTTCTGGCGACACGGTTCTCTCGATGGAAAGAAAAAGGGTGGCGGCGTGGCTTGGTTCTGGCGACGGCTCAGCGAGGTGGCGTTGGCCTTAGGTGGAGTCGGGCAGCGGTGGTGTGTGTGGTAGTGGGGTGCGTCCGGTCGAGCGACGGGCGGTGGTGGCGCCGCGGGCTGCTTTCGGGCGGCGACGGTGGCGTGTAGTGGGGCATCGCCTGGGTGGCCTTTGGCGACTCGGTTGGTGACGGTGACTGGCGGGATGGTTGTTGGGGTGTTGGGTGGTGTTGGGTCGGCGGAGAGGCGAGAGGGAGAGGGAGAGTGAGAGAGAGGGAGTGTGGAAGAAGAATAAGGGTTTTTGATTTGGGGATTTTGTGGGGTTTAGGGATTTGTAGGGGTTTAAGAAGGGAGTGTTCCCTTGAGGTTTTAAGAAATACTTATAGCCTAGAGGTTAAGGTCTTGGTTTTATAAGTGGAAGGTCAAGGATTCAATTCCCATTGGTAACACTAGACTTCTTTATTGTGTGATCCTTATCTTTTTCCTTCTTTTGTCTTCTAGTGGTAGAAGATTTGGTTTGGTCCCCTTTTGTTGTTGATGTGCATAATCTAGTCTTTTTCCCTTATGCTAAAATTAATTTTGATTTAGCTCTTTATTTATAATAATTCCGAAGTAGCTAATCTAAGCAAGTAATTCTACTACGAGGGTGGTTACAAGGGATTTGCCAGTTATCCTAAACAGAATTCATCTCCTTGGTTTTCTTCTGGTGGGTTTGCATGGTCCTCGTCCCTTGGAGCCATGTCTCCTTCCTCGAGGTTGCTTTCGTTCTCGAGTCCGGCCTGGGTGCGGCTTTTGACGAACACCTTTCCGGGGGCACCGTAGTTTCCTTGATGATTCGTGCCCACATGTTGGCCCATGGTTGTGGGGCGTGATTTCTGGGGTTGAGTGCATTGGAAGACCTTGTGCCCTTCTTCCCCGCAGTTGAAGCATCGCCAGGGGTTGCCTATGCAATCTTTGCCTCTATGGTTTTTGTTGCATTTTGGGCAAGGGAAGCTCCTTGTGTTAGTTTCGTTGTTTCCTAGGGGTGGCCTCTGGCCAACTGGATTGCTTGGTCTCGTGTTGGCGTCGTTTCTCGTTCTTTTTATAGGTGGTGCTCCACCTCCTATGTTCCTTTTTCGAATCTGTTCCTGAACCCCACGTTGCAGCAATTGGATCCGATAGAGATTTGCGGCACTGGAGTAAGCCTCGTTGAGGGTCCGGGGTCTGCTTACTACTAGTGCTTTTCGGGCTTCGAAGTTGAGACCCGATACAAACCTTTCTATTTTGGTTGCCTCAGTGGGGACTAGTTCTGGTGTGAAGCGTGCTAGTTCGAGGAACCGTTTATGGTATTCCATGACGGTAGTCGTTCCTTGTTTCAAGTGGAGGAACTCTTCGTGCATGGATGCTTTTACATGTGTTGTATAGAATCGTTCTCGTAGTCGTGTTTTGAGGTTTTCCCAGTCGAACCCTGGTTCCTGTCTGTAAGTAGGCCCCTCGTGGATCCACCAAAGGTCTGCCTCGTGTCCGAAATAGAATGAGGCTATCTCTACACGACGTTCCTCTGGGCATTCTACCAATCCTAGAATCTTGTCAAAGGTTCGGATCCATTCCTCAAGGATTACGGGATCTTCTTCTCCTGAGAACGTGGGTGGTCGATGATTTGAAACTTGTCGGGCGACTTCCGTGTTCGTGCTTGATGGAGGTGGTGGGGGTCTGTTGTTGCGGAGAGCTACGTCGCTTAGTGTCTCGGCGACTTGTGTTAGTTGCTGTAGGGTTTGAGTCAGGGGATCGTGTTTGGTGGGTTCCGGAGTCCTTGATTGTCTTCTGTTTGGTGCCATGCTACCGTTTTACTGGGCCAATGTTTATAGTAATGTCGAGTTAGAGTTTTGTACCCTTACCTTGGTGCGATAAGCGGAGGGGAAGTTCTTTTAATTTAAACAAGATTGAGGGGGGATATGTGATGGTGGGTATACTCACAATCTCACCACGCGTCTTAAACCCCTTGACCCAAGGTACTTAAATATCTAGAGTTCAAGCCTAATGTCTTAAAGTCCGGTCTTAAAGGTCTTATCCTAGGGTCAAACTTAGGCTCTAATACCAACTGTAACACCCCGAAATTTTGAAACTTTTAAAGATTATATAATAAAGGCAATTTCTCATAAAATCCCAAACAGAGTAATACTAATCACAAGTGTACGGGGTGCTATGCCACATCTGAGCTGGAGAACTCAGATGCATAGGCTAAACTAACTAATATCCTCAATACATCATTATGGCACGCAGGCCGAAAGGAAAGACTATCTATCTAATCCACGATCTTCTAGCGTGCTCTGGGATCTACTTGTCCGTGCCTGAAAGCCAAATATATCTGTTCAGCGAGAGATGCCGGTAACCCACTCCAACGCGTTGAAATACATTATAGATAGATATATATAGATATACGAAAATCATTTTGAAGCAGGAAGATATATACTTAAGAGACACTAGTTTTAAAACCAGGAATAGACTCGACAGATAGGGATAAGCACATTTAACAGTTATAATCAAGCATATAAAGATACTAGCATATATCCTATGGTCATAAATCCCCTTCATCTCATTCACGTCATCATTCAATTTTTATCTCATCACACAAGCATACTTTGGTGGCGCCACAGGACCATTCGCATGCCCATACATGAGGGTCAGCGCATATAGCTCTGACACAGCCCTGCAGCACCCTGCCTCGTATCGCAATACGAAGGGGTCGATCGCAACCGACCGATGAACCGCAGCTCATCATAATGTTTGATCGCAACCAAATAGTGGACCGCAGCCCAAGAGTGATCATCTGACCGCAGCTCATGTAAAACGTTTGAGCGCAACCAAACGGTGGACCGCAGCCCTAGAGTGTAAATCTGACTGTAGCCAGCTTCTGAACCGCAGCTCAGGAATAACCAATTTGATCGCAACCAAATTGGGGTATCATGCACACATAACACATAGCAAGCACATGCAACCCATATTAACACATTGGGAATGGGGAGAAACGTATAATGAAACCTATGCGTGGTCATCCACATACTAGGAATAATCCTAAGGGGTTTATACTTCTTTCACCTAGGCCAACAGGATACCAATTCCACTAGCACGCGACACACACACACACACACACACACACACACACACACACACACACATATATATATATATATATATATATATATATATATAAGACTCGTTTATCCTACGAATGGTACCCGAAACATCAAACTAGACTTTAGGCACGACGAACGGAGTCCGTTGGGACACCACGAAGGTCGGGGAAACATCAAACGGGGAAGCCTAAGACCCAAGGTGGGCAAATTCCAGCGAGTAGCCGGTGGGTAGAGGACCACCCGCCGGCGACAAGCCTCCGGGCAGCGGATGCCCGGCGGGCAGTCGCCTGCCCACCGGCTGCCCGTTGCCGGCGGCGTCCTTTTTGGGCAGCGGGTAGGTGGCGGGTCCCCCTACCCCCACCTACCCCCTAATGACTCTTTATCAAAATAAACGTCCCGGGATCCTTTATGGAACCCGAAACCATGCTTAGACGCTTTTAAACGCAATTGTTGACACCACGTAGACAATTAACGGATCAAAAGCAAGAATCATATAGCACACATCCTATCCTGATTTCTAAACATAATCCACACCCGAACATGCAAAATCCCCACCCAATTATATCAAGAATATCACAATACGAATTCCCCAATTTGACCTAGGGCTCTAATCATATTTAAATCATCAAAATCATAGTTCGTCTTTTAACATCAAGAAACGTCAAGATTCATCAAGAATATCACATAATCATCAAGAACCTCTTATCATCATCAAGATCATCAAGATCACACATAAAATCATCTCACAATCATCAAGATCATATCATCAATATCGTAAACGATTCATCAAGACACAAGTGTAGAGAGGAAGCCAAAGAAGATAATTATAGCAAGGAAAATAGGTTTTGTTGAGATATGGGTTACCTCTTAGCCTTAATTAATTTCCTTGGCTATGAAGGGTCTTTCTTTAAGATTCCTTCTTCCTTGATTTCTCCTAGGGGAGTTCTTGGAACTTCTTGTGTGGTGAGAGATTATTGTGGTGTGGGTTCTAGGTGCCTCCTATGTCCCCTATTTATATACCTAAGAGTCCCAATTAGGGTCTAAATACTATGGCTTTGCTAATTCTATTCCTTCTAGGACTAGGGGATTGGCTTTAGGGATAAGGGCCCATGGACTATGGTGGACCTTTTCCTAATTAATTACTGGAATTTAATTCTTTCTTTTGGGTAATTGATTAAATGATTAATTGGTTTTAGGGGTCGTAACATGGGGTGTTACAACAACCGTCCGCGAATAATGCTGGTAACCCACTCCAACGCGTTAAGTACAATATAGTAGATATAAGAAATCATTTTGAAACTTGAATACATATATACTTACGGGACACTAATTTAAATCCAAGATCAAGACTCAAGACACAATAACAGACTCGATATTATAGAACGATCATAAAGATTAGCATGCGTCCTAAGAACCCGATACAAGACATAATAGACAGATAAGCATATAAATAGCAAATAGAGACAACAAAGGTATTCAAGACAATCATTTGGCAAGAAATCATCAAATCACACTATCCATCTTCCAACCTTATACCAAGTTCCAACCTTGTAGCTCCCATTCGTCCTTATATCAGTTCCAACCTATACCTCCAGGCCATCCTTATATCGCCTCCCTTATTCCTCCAGGCAACTACATGCCCCCAGGGACAAACCACCTTTCATCCACCAACATATCAAGATAGCGCCGCAGTGCCATTCGCACGATCCGCACCTCTAGTGCCAATATCATGGGGTCAGCGCATATAGCCCTGACATGACACCGCAACACTTATAACCTGACCCATGCTCAACGGCAAGCTAGACGAAGGTGGGTTTGTGCCTTTAGCACAATAACCGCTAGGCCTGTACCTTTAGTACAATGACCGGGCACAAGTGGTGCCAACCGCCAACAAATTCATATCCACCAATCACAATCTCATCATCATCATTAGTCACACCAGCCATTGCGCAATGACCACGGTACTCACCATCATTCAATCAATCAACACATAATCAATCAATAACAATCAATACATAACCACAACGACACGTACTACACATAAATTCTTAGAACGGTACTCAAAACACCAAACGAGACTCATACACGACAAACGGGGTACAACGGGACAAGGGAAAACAACAAACGGGAAAAACATCACGACGCACCAACAAATTCCAGGGAGTAGGTGGCGGGTGGAGGACCACCCGCCAGCCACCCGCCGACGGCCACCCACTATTCCAGCGGGTGGCCGGCAGGCAGACCACCGCCCGCCGGCTGCCCGCAGGAACAGTGTTCCCGGCAGGGGCGGACCCAGTGTGGGGGCAGCTGCCCCCACTCCCCCCACCCCACCCCTTTATATATATGTATGTATGTATATGTATACATATATAGCATAAAATATTATATAAAATCTATATTTATGTTAAAAGTATTAGTAGTTTGAGTAGCTTAGTTGGTTGAATTCTAATTTTTATGTTTTAAAAGGCTTATGTCATGGGTTCAAATCTCATTAGCAACACTTTTAATTATTTTCTCTCTTTCATTTCTTCACAAGATAAATTAAATATTTTTAGTCTACTTTTTGTGAATCATTTAATTAACAAATTAAAAGGTATTTATGAATATATTGTTACTTAAATTATTTTATCTAATTGATTATGTTTCATAGTTTCTCATAAATATATTGTAATTTATAATGTATTTTGTATTTTAACCTTATTATGGTTGTTTGATATTTTGTCATTACATTTCTAACGTCATATTCGCCCCCACTCAGATGATTTTCTAGGTCCGCCACTGGTTCCCAGGCAACGGGTACCCGTGCCCCCACCTACCCCCGACTGGTACTCAACAACTTTTCGGTCCCGGGGTTTCTCGTGGAGCCCGAAACCATGTCCAGACACATTTACACCCATAACAACAACACCACGGATTCAATTAACGGGATTAAATCAAGAGTCATACCAAATACGTTCTAACACGATTCCTAAACATGCCAAGACTCCACATTAATCATATAACGGTTCAGGAATATCTGGAACCACAAGAACATCAAGAAATGTATATGCAAAGTCCTAAATACAAGTCCTAGGCTAGACTCAACACCCGATCATGCATAATCCCACCCAAATATACCAAGAACATCATAATACGAAATTCACGATATAAACCCTAGGGCTCTAGACATAATTAAAATACGAGATCATACATATAGTCAATCACAATATCAAGGACATCAAGATTGTCAAACAAGCACAATATAAATCCTATGCAAGGGCTCTATCAAGACTCAATCATAGAATTAAACATACGATTATCATAGGAGCCAATAGATAAGATATAGCAAGGAAAATAGGTTTTGTAAGACATGTGTTACCTCTTAGCCTTAATTAATCCTCCCTTGGCTATTAAGGTTCTTCTCTAAGATTTCCATCCGATTTATCTCCCTAGGCTTGGTGGTGGGGAATCTCCTGGGAATAATTTCGTGTAATATAACTATGGGTGGTAAGAGTTCTAATTGCTTTCTAATCCCCTATTTATAGAGTTAGGAATCCTAATCAGAGTATGAATAGTAAAAGCATACTTTCTATTCGTAACAGGTATATAGGTCTAGGATTCCTAATTAGAATCTGAGTAGTAAAGGCTCACTTTCTTTATTCCTAATAGACTTAAAGTTCTTATTAAGGGTCCACGGTCCTTCGTGGACCACATTAATTAATTAAGGGATCCTGACTAGATTAAATCCTTTTTAACTATTCTTTAACGGAATTAATTAAATAATTAATCTGGAACTAAAGGGCGTAACACGGGGTGTTACACATAGGGCATGTCAAAGTACCATTGCGTTAATGAGTTAAAGAACTCATCCCTTGGCATACACTCTTCTTCGCCCTTGTATTCTTGAAGAATTTGGGGTTGAGGTTCGGACATGGGTTCATCGGATTGGGTTTCTATTGGAGCATTAGCCATTCCGTCCTCGCTGGTTTGTAACACATCCTCCACTTCTTCATTTGAAATGACCTCGTCAGTAGACGTAGGAACCGGAGGTATATTCGCGTCTTGCAATACAACCATTTGTTCCTTTTGGTTCATTTTTGTCAATTCTTCAATCAGGTTGGCGAGTGTAGCCTCCATTCTCCATAATAGTTGAATAGTTTCTTCGCGGTAGCCGGATATCTCGTCTCTTATCGAAGTCCCAAGGTTTTTCGTTTCTCGACTTGCTTCGTGCGTAAGATTGTTAATCCGTGTATCGAAGCGATCGCGCTCGTCTTCGTAAGTAAATGATGGTTGAGTAACATAGCTCGGTTCATTCCTACAACCATAATCATTTGGTGGGCTATAACCTTGATACTCATGCAAATATGAAGGTGGTGGTGTGTATTGATAATTTTGATAATACGGGTCATAAGAAAAATTGCTTTGAAAGTAGGTTTGAGATGGTGGGGTGTATTCGTGTGAAGAAGATACATTGTAGGCTTGATAGGAATAATGGGAGGGATATTCAAAATTGTGATAACGAGATAGTTCATCACTTCAAGTCTCCTTTAATCACAAAATTGGTGAAACCTTTCGGTGGACACAACGATAGACAAATGAGAAATGAAAAGAACGAAAATAAAAGAATACCCAATTCAAGATTCAAAACATCAAACTTCCTCGTTATATTGCAAACTCAACAAAACAACCGTTTACCACTCCCCGGCAACGACGCCATTTTGACCAAGCACGGTTATGGTTTACGGTCCTCTTTTAGGAAGCATGGTCAAAAGATTAGATGTTCGTGTAAGGAGAGAGATGAGAAGAGTTAAAACGGGGTGAGTGAGAACCACCCTGAGTGTCGTACTCAAGGAGTGATAAATTGGAAGCGTCAAGTTTACTTTATAATGAGGGTGTTTGAGTTTGAGATTCTTGGTTGAGCAAGAGCATTGACAAGATGCGAGTGGATCAAGAGGACAAGATGAAAGTAAAGAAGCGAAAATGAAATCAAGGAAAGGGAAACGGGCTTGGATTGCATTTTGATTGCATTGTACGAGTGGCCAAACCGAAGGTTGAGTGATTAGAGAGTGCGTTGACACTAGACAAGAGGAATGGCATTGCTAATGCGTCGCCGATCCAGTCTAAACACCTCTCGTAGGAATTCTAATTCTCTATGAGGCATTTCACTGAACACCTTGCCTACATTCCTTTCCGATCCTTGGGAATTGCCCTCTCGGATCGAAGGACAGGAACTGCAAGAGACGGGGGCTAGGTTTGTTTCTCAATCTCTTGACAACAAAACCTTTCCTAGATCTACAAGCATGTAGTGCACTCACATACAAGAGTCTTAACAAAGCTTCTCCTCCAACAAGTCATACATGCCAGCAACATTCAAAATCACAAAATCACAAAATCACAATACAAATCAATAAAATGCAATCTAAACAACAATCCTTGCCCCTAGAATTTTAGCCAAGCATGATAAATCCCAAGATCAAGCAATTAGGAAATAGGTGAAATACAAAAGATAGATAACAAGAATAGAGTTTAGATTTCACCCAATCCAAGCTCGATCTCTTCAGGGGCCGTTTACTAACTGGAAATTTCTGAAAATTTTCGGAAACTGAAAAATAGAAAACAGAAAACATGTTTACTAACAAAGTTTCCATTTTCAAAACTGAAAATAATTTCTGGAAATTTTTGAAAAATTGAAACACACTTAAAAATTGTTTTCGAAATGGAAAACAGAATCATCTATCATCTAACATTAGTATGATTATATTCATTATACTCTTATTTTACTTATCACTATCTTCTATCTTTTCTACTTTACTTATTTAAACATAATTTATTTGCTTACACTTTAAAGTTAGACATTATTTACATTATCAAAATTAAGAATTAAATTCTATATAATGTTTTAGATTTTGATTGAACTCAATAGATTATTAGTTCGAATATTTTTAATTATGTTATATCATATATAATACAATAGATTATCGAATATTTTTAATTATGTTATATCATAATACAAGTTCAGTCCAGATATCGGATATTAAAATCTCACATATATTAGAATTCAAAGTAAAAGTTATATATTCATATACATGTCATTCAAATGAATATATCCAAAAAAATATTAATATTATCTAAACTAAATTTTAAGTGAAAACTGAAAAATTAGAAAATAGAGAATAATTTTCTGTTAGTAAACAAGTTTTCTAAATAGAAAACAGAGAATGGAAAACAGAAAATGAAAACTAAAAAACTAGAAAACAGAGAACAGTTTTCTGTTTACCCTCAATCTTGCTTCCAAAGTAAGTATCTACATTTGAGGCTAAAACCCTATAAGAGAAAAGAAGAAAACCTATCCTAACCTAAAACTCTCTCTAAAATTATAGAATGATGAATTGAACTCCCTTCCCCAATGCTGAATTTTGCCATCTTTTATTCACACTCCTATTCACGCACGGCCTCACGGCGTGAGGCCGGCGTGAATAGGGTATAATCCTTCCGATTTTCCGCTTCGCTTAGCCCCTTCTAGTTCTCGCTCACGGCGTCCTCACGCCGTGAGGAGGGGCGTGAATGGGGATTAATTCCCATTCCGTCCCTCTTCTCGTGCGTAGTCCCGACATGTTCGGTCCTCGTTCACGCGCTTGCCTCGGCTTTGCTTATTTATGTCTTTTTACCATGTTTTCTGTCCATAAACACCTGAAAATAGATAAAAGGGAATCAGGAAGGTATTTCTGTGCTAAGTTGTATTTTTAGGGTATTTTGCTCTAAAAACACGACTTCTAAGTTAAAACTAGTGCACAATTTCTTAGAAAAACTACCAGAAATTCAGTATATTTTGAGACTTATCAGGAAGAATAAGGACTTAAAAGTAAGATGGTTTACTGTTGTTATGGACTAGAGAGAAAAACACTCGTATAGCCAATACGACAAACAAGCCGAATTTGCTAGTGTTCAATGCTTGCATACATAAGTACTTTCAAGTAGATGATACTGTTAATCTAAATGCCTAGTCCTTTATTGTCCCAGTAACTATATGGATGTTATACCTGACTCTCAAATCTGCTTATGTCATATATAATGAGGTGAAGAATGTCTTCCTGGTAGTTTAATTCAACTTAACCTTATACATGCGTTTTGCTTTTCAAGTCAAGTTTCACCACCCTTTGTATTCATCAGCTTGCAATTTCAATAACTCATAGCAATGCCTACTAATTGCCAAATCATATCGTTTCTGATATTTAATTCGATTGGGTAATACTTTTGATTGATCCAGTGAAACGTCAAGAATATGATAGGAAAGGGACACTTCGTGACTATGAATACAATATAGTGGTAAGTTACACCCCCTTTGTTTATGTCTAGTTTGTTTTCTCATGCTCGATCACTAATACAATATTCCAACTGTGATCAAAGCAAGTGGCAAATTTTAAATCATATTTTAGAAAAATGCTTCAATTAACTCTTTCATGTGACATCGGCATTTCTTTTGAATGCATCCCCATCTTTGTCACCTGATGTTAGGTGAGTAAAAATGAAACAGAAGAAAGTCTGGTATATAGACATACTAACCGATATTGATCCCTGGAAGAACACACAAAATGTGGGAAAAAAATGAAAGGACAAAAACATTATCCCTAATTTCAGACGCTGCCTGACCTGCTGTTACAGTGGCTGTTGAACCGTGGTGAGTGGGCTGCCGGCGGTGACAGGGCTGGTCGTAGACGGCAGTCGAGGTCGGAGGTCGTGGTCAACGGTCGGCGGAAGCGTCTCTGTCTCAATCGGCTGAATAGAATTAGGGTTGAATGAGGAGGCGTCTCTTTCTCATTCGAGTCTCAGCTTCGTTTTAAACTTTTGTAAATTAGGGCTGAAATAAAATAAATTCTATCGTTAATTAAAAAAATTAAAAAAAAAAAACAAAATTAAAAAACAAAAATTTCCTAAGCTGCGTCGTTTAAAGAGTGGAGAGAAATAAAATTTAAAAAATAAATCACGACGGAATAAATTTCGTCGTTAGTTCCGTCGCAATATTTACTAATTGTAAAAAAATTTCTTTCTTTCGTGACGGAACAAAATCCGTCATGATTTCCATTGCTATTTCGCAATGGAAAGTAACTCGGTCGCCTTTTTCGTCGCTAAATTGATAACGTAACTTAAATCTGTCGCAAATTCCGTCGTGAATATTTTACCGTCAAGATTTCCAGAGTTTTATTTTCTCTTTGTGCCAAAAATCGCGACGGAATTAATTTCCGTCGTGAACTCCGTGGTTAACGGAAACTATTCCGTCGCAAAAGACATAACTCAATTAAATCAAAACTCAAGCATACGACAAAATCTACAATCTCAAGGTACTTACATAAGTCTAGACAAAAGAAACTCAAATAGAGTATAATATTAGACACAAACAAATAAACTAGAATCATAAGTTAAATCCATATGATAGACTCGTATAAGTATAATATAGTATAATATACATACATATATATATATATATATATATATATATAGAGAGAGAGAGAGAGAGACAGAGAGAGAGAGAGAGGAAACGTAACCCCACACACACACACATGGATCTTCTTATAGCTATATAAGTCCAAGTGGACGGTAATCTACTCTACCGAACACTCCTTAAGTTTGTCCCTTTCGTGGAATAAAGGACTAAAACCTTTAGTGTGCACAACCCCAGTGGGTTTTCCAAGCCCAAAGGGTAGTTATATCACCCCGTGTTACGATCCCTAAAACCAATTAATCATTTAACCAATTACCCAAAAGAAAGAATTAAATCACAATAATTAATTAGGAGAGGCCCACCATAGTCCATGGGCCCTCACCCCTAAAACCCAACCCCTAGCCCTAAAAGGAATAGAAGTAGCAAATCTATAATATTAGTTCCTAATTAGGACTCCTAGATATATAAATAGGGGACTTAAGAGGCACCTAGAACCCCCACCACAATAATCCCTCACCACACAAGAAGTTCTAAGAATTCCCCTAGGAGAAATCAAGAAAGAAGAAAGCTTCAAGAAAGACCCTTCATAGCCAAGGAATTAATTAAGGCTAAAAGGTAACCCATGTCTCAACAAAACCTATTTTCATAGCTATGATTCCTCTCTTAGGATTTCCCCATATTGTTGTGTATTGATGATTTGTGATATTATTATTGATGATTGGTGG
Organism: Ipomoea nil; assembly: GCF_001879475.1. Classification (NCBI taxonomy): domain Eukaryota; kingdom Viridiplantae; phylum Streptophyta; class Magnoliopsida; order Solanales; family Convolvulaceae; genus Ipomoea; species Ipomoea nil. Next base: position 473,174 of record NW_017617109.1, on the reverse strand, counting down.
GATGATTCCATGTGTGATCTGGATTATGAGAGGTTCTTAATAATTATGGTGTTCTTGATGATTATATGACATTCTTGATGATTATATGGTGTCCTTGATGTTCTTAATGATTATATGATGTTCTTGATATTTATATGATATTCCTACCGAATCTTGATTTTAGAAGATGAATTTTGTTCTTGTTGATTTAAAAATAATTAGAACCCTAGGTTATATCGTGGAATTCGTATGGTATTATTCTTGGTATATTGGGTGGGAATTCGCATGATTGGGAGTTGATTATGTTTAGAAAAACATGATAGGTTATGTGCCATATGTTTCTTGATTTTGATCCGTTAATTGTCTACGTGTGTTATCAATTGTGTTTGAAAGTGTCTAAGCATGGTTTCGGGTTCCACAAAGGTTCCCGGGGCGTTTTTGGTGAAAAAGAGTTAGGTGGGGGTAGGGGACCCGCCACCGACCAACGGCCAAAGGAGGTCTCGCCGGCAGCGGACAGCCGGCGGGTGACCCCTCACCCACCGGCTACCCGCTGGTTTGTACCCCACCTTGGGATTTTGGCTTCCCCGTTTGATGTTCCCCCGACCGCCGTGGTGTCCCAACGGACTCCGTCTATCGTGCCTATGTCTAGTTTGATATTTCGGGTACCGTTCGTAGGTTGTATGAGTCTTATATATTGCATGCTAGTTGAATTGGTATCCCGTTGACCTAGGTGAAAGAAGTATGCACCCCTTAGGATTATTCTTAGTATGTGAAGGATCACGCATAGGTTTTGTTATACGTTTTCTCCCCCTTCCCAATGTGTTAATGTGGGTTGCATGTGCTTGCTATGTGTTATGTGTGCATGATACCCAATTCGGTTGCGATCGGATTGGTCATTCCTGAGCTGCGGTTCAGAAGCTGGCTGCGTTCAGATTTACACTCTTTGGCTGCGGTCCACCGTTTGGTTGCGATCAAACGTTTCTACATGAGGTGCGGTTCATTTTCCTGGCTGCGGTCAGATGACATACTCTTGGGCTGCGGTCCACTGTTTGGTTGCGATCAAACTATGACGAGCTGCGGTTCATCGGTCGGTTGCGATCGACCCCTCCGTGTTGCGATACGGGGCAGGGTGCTGCGAGGCCGTGTCAGAGCTATATGCGCTGACCCTCATGTATGGGCATGCGATTGGTCCTGTGGCGCCAACAAAGTGTGCTATGTGATGAAATATGGATGAGTCGTTGTTATGAGTGTCTTGGGGATGTGACTATGGGATTTATACCGGGAACCGTATATGTTGGGTTATGATTATTATTTGTGCTTATCTTGACCTGTCTTGCCTCTTGTGAACTGTATATGCTTGGTATAACCATTGTCTATGCTTAGCTCTATCTGTCGAGTCTATCCCTGTTTTAAAAGCTAGAGTCTCGTAGGATATATCTTCATGCTTCAAAATGGTTTTCGTATATCTATATATATGTCTATATGTATTGTATTTCAACGTGTTGGAGTGGGTTACCAGCATCTCTCGTTGAACAGATATATTTGGCTTTCAGGCACAGACGAGTAGATCACTGGAGCGCATTAGAAGCTTGGGACGTAGCTTAGATAGTGTTCCCTTTCGGCCTGCGTGCCGTGATTTAGTATTGATACTGATTGAGGTTCTAGAATTTAGCCTGTGCACCTGAGATCTCTAGCTCGGGTGTGGCATAACACCCCGTACTCTTTGTATCGTATTTTGGGATTTAATGAGATTCTATCTTTATTATATAAGTTTAAAAGTCTTGAAAATCTGGGGTGTTACAGTTGGTATCAGAGCCTAAGTTTGACCCTAGGATAAGACTATTAAGACAGACCATTAGGACATAGACTTGAACTTTAGGGACATAAGATTCGGGAATCCTAGGACGCGCGCTGAGATTGTGAAACCTACACACTTTATCCCTCCCCTATCTAAAGAGGACTTTTCCCCCCACTTATCACATCGAAAGAAGAGCACCAAGCTCTAACTTAACGTTCTTATAAACATTTACCCAGAAAGACGATAGCATGGCGCCAAACAGAAGACAATCAAGAACTCCAGAACCCGCCACCCACGACCCCCTGACCCAAACGCTACAACAATTGACGCAAGTCACCCAGGCACTAAGTGATGTAGCTCTTCGCAACAACAGGCCCCTGCCTCCTCCATCAAACACGAACTCAGACGTCGCCCGACAAGTTTCAAACCATCGACCACCCACGTTCTCAGGAGAAGAGGACCCCGTGATCCTGGAGGAATGGATCCGGACCCTCGACAAAATTCTCGAGTTAGTAGAATGCCCAGAAGAACGTCGCGTGGAGATAGCCTCGTTTTACTTCGGACACGAGGTCGATCTTTGGTGGATCCACGAGGGTCCCGCTTACCAACAAGAACCAGGGTTCAACTGGGAAGACCTCAAAACACGACTACGAGAACGATTCTACCCAACACACGTAAAAACATCCATGTACGAAGAGTTCCTCCATCTAAAACAAGGGACAACCACCATCATGGAATACCACAAGCGATTCCTCGAACTGGCGCGCTTCGCACCAGAGCTAGTCCCCATCGAAGTAACCAAAATAGAAAGATTCGTCTCGGGCCTCAACTTCGAAGCCCGAAAAGCACTAGTGGTAAGCAGACCTCGGACTCTCAACGAGGCTTACTCCAGTGCTGCCAATCTCTATCGAATCCAACTACTCCAGCGCGGGGTTCAGGAACAGATACGAAAGAGGAACACCGGAGGGGGAGCACCACCGGTAAAAAGAACAAGGAACGACACCAACACGAGACCAAACAACCTGACCAACAAGAGACCGTCCCTAGGGAACAATGAAGCAAACCCAAGAAGCATCCCTTGCCCAAAATGCAACAAAAGCCATAGAGGGAAAGATTGCATGGGCAATCCCTGGCGATGCTTCAACTACGGAGAAGAAGGGCACAAGGCCTTCCAGGGCATTCAACCCCAAAGGCCACGCCCCACCATGGGCCAACACGGAGGCATCACCCACCAAGGGAACTACGGCGCTCCCGGGAAAATATTCGTCATGAGCCGCACTCAAGCCGACCTCGGGAACGAGAGCAACCTCGAGGAGGGGACCCTAACCCCAAAAGACGAGGACCGCGTAAACCCCCACGGAAGAAAACCAAGAAGATGAATTTTGTCTAGGTTAAACCAGCAAATTCCTTGTAATCACCTCGTAGTAAAATTACTTACTTAGCTCAATTACTTCGGAATTCTTATAAATAAAGGATTAGATCGAAATCCGATCCTACGTACAAAGATAAAACCAAAATTATACTACAAGCCAAGTCTCCCACCACTAGAGGACGAAAGAGGGAAAAAGACAAAGGACCACACCATCAAAAGCCTGGTGGGGGCAATTTCTTATGTATCAAACCATAGGTATTTCGTTGGTTCATAAGAGTAAAAACAAAACTAATCAACAATACCGAAAACAAAGAATAATTCGAGCTAGAGAGAACAATCATTTTGATGCGCTTGTTCTTGAAAATATTTTATCGTCTAGACGTCATAGAGAATTGAGAATTCTAATTTGTTTCAATTCAAACAATTGGAATGATGTGGATACCAATTCCATATTTTTCAACGAAAACGGGGTAAAAAACTGTAGTCACTTTTGGGAAGAAAGGAACCTTCGTGATAAGGAGAAAAATGAATTAATTCAATTCAAGTTTTTTCTTTGGCCCAATTATCGATTGGAAGATTTAGCTTGTATGAATCGTTATTGGTTTGATAATAATAACGGCAGTCGTTTCAGTATCTTAAGGATCAACATGTATCTACCATTGAAAATTCGTTGATAGTATTACTATATACCCTAACCCCAGAAGACGAGGACTGCGCAAACCCCCACGGAAGAAAACCAAGAAGATGAATTCTGTCTAGGTTAAACCGGCAAATTCCTTGTAATCACCTCGTAGTAAAACTACTTACTTAGCTCAATTACTTCGGAATTCTTATAAATAAAGGATTAGATCGAAATCCGATCCTACGTACAAAGATAAAACCAAAATTATACTACAAGCCAAGTCTCCCACCACTAGAGGACGAAAGAGGGAAAAAGACAAAGGACCACACCATCAAAAGCCTGGTGTTGCCAATAGGAATGGAACCCTTAACCTCGCATATAAAAGACCAAGGTCTTGACCACTAGGCTAAGAGTGTTTCTTGAAACCTTAAGGGAACACTTTCTTCTTAAAGCTCTACAAGTCCCTAAACCCACAAAAATCCCCAAATCAAAAACCCTTCTTCTTCTTCTTCATCCTCCACACCCTCTCTCTCTCCCTTCTTCTCCCTCTCACCCCCGTCGACCCAACGACACCCAGCAACCACCACCCACCCGTCGCCGTTACCGGCCGAACCACCGCTGGCCATCCAAGCAACGCACCACCGCACACCACCGTCGCTACCCGGAGGCAACCCACGACGCCGTCACCATCCGCCACCCACCCGGACGAACCCCGCTTCCACACGCCTCGCCACTGCCGGTTCCACCCAAGACCACTACCACCGCCGAAACCAAGTCCGCCGCCGCCGCGTCGCCAGAAACCCTCACCACCGCTTCGCAGGAGGCTCGCCGGAGACTCGCCGGAAAACACCGCCTAGCCGAAAACTAAGATGCCGAAAAAGCCCCTTGGAACCCGTACCCCGGAGTGGAGCAACGCCGATTATACCGTAATCAGAGGTAAAGCCCTTGAACCCGACCAATTTTCTCCGGAATTGGTTGATATGCTTAATCACCAAGGGCTTTTGGATACGTATCTCACCATCAAGGGGGATACGTACCCCGAATTGGTGAAAGAATTCTATCAACATCTTGTAGCCACCAAACGGGGTGATAAGCTAGAAATCACCACCAAGGTCCGCGGCAAGGAAATCATACTCTCCGAAGGCCGTTTGGCCAAGCTTTTGAAATTGACCACCACGGGTGTGTCAAGTTATGACCGAAAGGGGTGGATTGATACCCAAAACACAGGGTACAAAGACTACCTCGGGTACCTACTCAGGAAAGAGGAAGGATTCACCTCGGCCACACGACCGAATAGAAAGTGGCTATCGGCGGAACAAAAGATATTGGTTATGATTGTAACCGATAGCCTCTTGCCCACGAACAATAAAAGCAAGGACGTGGGGAGTTTAGAGTGCACCTTTGCCTACTTCTTGAAACACAAAATCAAGTTCAACCTGCCGGCCCTCATGCTAAAACGCATGGAGTTTTGCAAATCAAGCAACCGACTTAGCCTACCCTACGGGATGATCCTAAGTTGGATCATGGAGAAAAAGGGGGTGGACCTAAGCCACACCGAGGACAAGACTGCAAATGGCATGGTCTTTAATGCCCAGAACCTACGCCGCAATGATATCTACTACACCGAGGGAGGACATTACCTCACCCTCGAAGAAATTTGCCAAAAACCCGAGGAGGAACGAAGGGAATTGGTGGACCAATTAGACATCTCCAACAAGAAGCTCAAACGGGCAATGCAAGATTGCGGAAGCCTGGAGGGAAATGAGGACCAGGAGGAGGATAACGAGCCTGACCCATCGTTGCACCCACGACCAAGAGGGAACCCAAGGGAGCAAAATGAGGGCTCGATCAATGAGCGCATACTCGCGCAACTTAACCGACAAAACCAAATCATGGAGGAAGGGTTCTCATCCTTGATCCGTACGACGCACGCATTAGATCAGAGGGTGGCAGCAATCGAGGCCACCTTGGGCACTCGCGGGGCGTCCAGCTCAGGAGCAGGAGACCAAGGTAGACCCAAAACTTTCCTATCACAACACCACCAGAAGTCCAGCCTACCCCAGCTAAGGCTAAACGTGGGGCCACATTCCTAACCGGGAGGCCAAGATGCGGGATGCCTAGGGGTGAAAGGATGGGTTAACACACCGGGCTTCGGGGACGAAGCCCCTTGTAAGGGGGGGAGAGTGTAACACCCCGTGTTACGATCCCTAAAACCAATTAATCATTTAACCAATTACCCAAAAGAAAGAATTAAATCACAATAATTAATTAGGAGAGGCCCACCATAGTCCATGGGCCCTCACCCCTAAAACCCAACCCCTAGCCCTAAAATGAATAGAATTAGCAAACCTATAATATTAGTTCCTAATTAGGACTCCTAGATATATAAATAGGGGACTTAAGAGGCACCTAGAACCCCCACCACAATAATCCCTCACCACACAAGAAGTTCCAAGAATTCCCCTAGGAGAAATCAAGAAAGAAGAAAGCTTCAAGAAAGACCATTCATAGCCAAGGAATTAATTAAGGCTAAAAGGTAACCCATGTCTCAACAAAACCTATTTTCATAGCTATGATTCCACTCTTAGGATTTCCCCATATTATTATGTATTGATGATTTGTGATATTATTATTGATGATTGGTGGGATGATTCCATGGGTGATCTTGATGATGAGAGGCTCTTGATAATTATGGTGTTCTTGATGATTATATGACGTTCTTGATGATTATATGGTGTCCTTGATGTTCTTAATGATTATATGATGTTCTTGATATTTATATGATATTCCTACCGAATCTTGATTTTAGAAGATGAATTGTGTTCTTGTTGATTTAAAAATAATTAGAACCCTAGGTTATATCGTGGAATTCGTATGGTATTATTCTTGGTATATTGGGTGGGAATTCGCATGATTGAGTGTTGATTATGTTTAGAAAAGCATGATAGGTTATGTGCCATATGTTTCTTGATTTTGATCCGTTAATTGTCTACGTGTGTTATCAATTGCGTTTGAAAGTGTCTAAGCATGGTTTCGGGTTCCACAAAGGTTCCCGGGGCGTTTTTGGTGAAAAAGAGTCAGTGGGGGGTAGGGAACCCGCCACCTACCCACGGCCAAAGGAGGTCTCGCCGGCAGCAGAAGCCGGCGGGCGGGCAGCTGCCCGCCGGGCACCCGCTGCCCAGAACAGTGCCGCCGGCGGGCAGCCGGCGGGTGACCCCTCACCCACCGGCTACCCGCTGGTTTGTAGCCCACCTTGGGATTTTGGCTTCCCTGGTTGATGTTCCCCGGACCCCCGTGGTGTCCCAACGGACTCCGTCTATCGTGCCTATGTCTAGTTTGATATTTTAGGTACCGTTCATAGGTTGTACGAGTCTTATATATTGAATGCTAGTTGAATTGGTATCCCGTAGACCTAGGTGAAAGAAGTATGCACCCCTTAGGATTATTCTTAGTATGTGAAGGATCACGCATAGGTTTTGTTATACGTTTTCTCCCCCTTCCCAATGTGTTAATGTGGATTGCATGTGCTTGCTATGTGTTATGTGTGCATGATACCCCAATTCGGTTGCGATCAGATTGGTCATTCCTGAGCTGCGGTTCAGAAGCTGGCTGCGGTCAGATTTACACTCTTTGGCTGCGGTCCACCGTTTGGTTGCGATCAAACGTTTCTACATGAGGTGCGGTTCATTTTCCTGGCTGCGGTCAGATGACATACTCTTGGGCTGCGGTCCACTGTTTGGTTGCGATCAAACTATGACGAGCTGCGGTTCATCGATCGGTTGCGATCGACCCCTCCGTGTTGCGATACGGGGCAGGGTGCTGCGGGGCCGTGTCAGAGCTATATGCGCTGACCCTCGTGTCAGAGCTATCTGATATTCCTCTAGTGTTCTACGTTTCTTGGGAATATCTGGGTCTCAGTTTTTGTGTAGAATGACTTCTCTTATCAGCTCTGAAGTGGTTCTTGTTTCTTTGGGATTTAAAATGCTTCAAAAATATTCTTCAATTTAATCCCATTCTTTCTTCTCACGTCTGGGTGTTCTCAGATTTCAAACTGGCTTTGATCTCCCGTCTTCCTCCCAATTTGAATGATTCATTTTCACGTCTTCCTCCCAATTTGAAAGATTCATTCTCACGTCTGGGTGTTCTCATCGAACTTCCTCCCAATTTGAATTTCGAACTTCCTCCCAATTTGAATTTCTCCTTTGTAATTGACACTGAATCCCAATTTGAATTTCTCCTTTGTAATTGACACCGAATCCCAATTTGAATTTCTCATTTGTAATTGACACCGGATCCCAATTTGAATTTCTCCTTTGTAATTGACACCGAATTGCAATTGACAATTGGCACCCAATTCACCCAATTTGAATTGACTTGTAATTCCCAATTTGAACCAATTCACCCAATTTGATTCATTCTCACGTTGTCTGGGTGTTCTCATCGAACTTCCTCGTCCGTATGGTCTATTAGTTATATCTCCATTCATCTTTGATGTACTCTTTTCTTTCCATAGATGCTTGATCTCCAAGTTAAATTCATGCAATCTTCCAAACATAATTTTTTTTAACGAAAATTCTTCTGGGATATCTTTTTGAGTAGTAGCGACGTGAACTTCATATCATTCATCTTTTTCTTCAATTTGTCATTTTCTCCAGACAAATTCTTAATTTTAGGCTTTATATCTTCTTCTTCTATTTTCATGCATCTTCCTCTGTTTTTCTCTTTTGCAACATAAATAATTTCCCGATCATGGTCTAAGACTCTACTAGACCTATAAAATAAAATTGGGAGTTCTACAAATACATATTTGGCATATCAAAACCATTACACTTTATTCCTAACAACAAGGCAACAAGAGAACAAGCTAGGCATTAAAACATCTAGGGCATATATTGAGCAACCATAAACCATAACTCTTCCACTACCCTTCAAGAGTATGATTCCCTCTAATCCTAGCGTTCTTGAATCTCAGCGTCTCCTCCTAATAGCACCCCAAACATTCATAGCAAACAAACAACACATAAACAACATTTATAAGGAAAGGGAAGAATAAACAAAGGCTAAAGAGATGACTAGGTAGAGAGAAAGATAAAAGATAAGAGAATAACTACCTTAAGATGCCTTAAAGAAAATGGAGTTTTGTTTCTTCAGTTATGGCTTGGGGGAGTGGCGTGAAACAAGGGGAAATGAAGAAGGAAAAACAGCTACAGTGACTATATATAGGTGAGCTGCAAAGCCCTAGGTGGTTTTAAAATATGGTAAGGGAATATGGGTCATGGGTTAAGGAGAAGGAATGTGGGTTGGGCATGTAGGAATTTATCAAATTCAAGAGATTTTGTTGGGTTAGGTTTAAATGAAGACATACTGTGGTAATTATAAAAGTATAGGTTATAAAATAGTTTCATCTACATGTTGAAACATGAATTTAGATTTTTGAAAATAGTAATACTAGTGTAATTGTACAAATGATACACATTAAACCCTTATATAAATTGACTAATTTATTTGTCAAAAGTTTAGAATTTATTTTATGTTATAATATTTGGACCTACTCCAATCAATGGTAGTCAACGAATTAAGGGAGATCTGATCCATTATTAAGGGTTTATTATTTATTGTGGATGTGTTTTATTAAAGTGAGTGGTTCGCTTTATTTGGGGAAAGTTGGTTGAAGTGGAATCAGTATAAAAAGGATGGGTTTTCCTTTCTTTAAACTTCACGCATTACAGAAACAATATTGAGTGGAAAAGGCATTTTATATCTCATCTCATATTAGAGATTATTATATTGTTTTGAAGAGGTTTCTTGCTGGATCAGACATTCTGGATCAAAGTCAGCAGTATCTACATTCGAAGTAGAAGATGGCATGCACGCTCCAATCCTAAGGGAGATGTTTTGAAGGTTGTAGTTGGTTGTAGTGGCTAATTGTCGTGTGTATACAAACCTCCTGTAAAAGCTTGGTGAACATCAAGTGAATTGGGAAGACATGAGCTGCCCCGCAGACGTATGAGGTTTCACTCTGAACTGCGTGATCATTTTTTTGTGTTCCTGGTTTTTATTTCTTACCTTTTAATTCATTTTGTTTATCGTAATATCATAAACTGACATAATTAAAATGGGTACGTTAATTGATAATTTAAAAACCAAGTAGAACTTTAATAGGATGGACACACCCTACCAAGGCCGGAACTACTCCAGAGGATCCCCCAATGTCAAAACCTGAAACTAAATTGACTCAAACTAAAATAACCAATGCTGGATATAATGATAAAGCTCTTGACACGATTTATTCATTAATGCATGAAAGCTAATTTTCTTTGGTTACAGGTATTGATTCAGCAAAATTTGCATGGGATATATACTTGAAACAACCTACGAAGGTACAAGTTCAGTTAAGCAATCGAAACTGCAACTAGTCCAGTCCGAATTCGAGGAACTTCTGATGAAACCATTATAAGTTTTCATGGTCGAGTCTAAGAACTTTCCAATTGTGAAACCGTGTTTGGAGAATCCTTCTCCCCACCGAAGTTGGTCAAGAAGATCCTAAGGTCTCTACCACTGCGATCCAGGATGAAGGCAACTACTATCCAAGAACATGATGGTTGGGAAAATAAATCAATGGCTCAATTAATGGGAAATCTACAAAACTATGAAATGGAAATCCTTGCTGATCACACTAAAAAATCAAAAACTGTGGCCTTTACCGCTGAAGAACAGGTCGTTGCGTCTAATCCAGAAGAATCAGGTGATGATCCAGTAGTGTTTTTAACTAAACAATTTTCTAAGATTTTGAAACAGGTATCTCAAAAGAATTCACACAATAAAAAGTTTCAAAAAAGATCAAGTTCAAACACATCTAAGAATGGTCCAAAGTCTGGACCATCGAATTACAAGTCTTCTGCCTCTCGTCCATCCCAGTCTAAAGACAAATGTAGCAATAAAGGTATTTGTTGTTACGAGTGTGAAGGTTTTGACCACGTCCAAGCTGAGTATCCCACTTACCTAAGGCAAAAGAAGTCCATGACTGCTGTAACTTGGAGTGACGATGAACTTGAATCAGAAGATGTTGGATCTGATGTAGAGGAAAACCTGGTAACTTTGTTGCATTCACCGCCAGAACAGAAGTTTGTCCGGAATCTGAAGATGTAGATGACTCAAAAGGAGGTGAATATAATTCAACTGAAGATTTTGATTTACTTACTTTATCTTATGAAGTTGAATATAAAAAGTTGTACTCCAAATGGGAGGCCTTACTTAAAGCTAATCGTTCCTTGTCTGGTGAAGTATGGATCTTAGACAATGCTAGAAAAGTGTAAAAGAATCAGGTAGCTGATAGGGATTTGTTTCTTAAAGTGCTTCTGATCGAGAAGAGAAGCTGAAGGAGGAAGTTAAGGCTCTGAAGCAGGAACTGAACACCCTCAAAAAGCAAATCCAAATGATGGCCGCTACTTCAACTCTTGACAAGATTCTCAATTCAGGAAGACAATCATCTACAAAATTTGGCCTAGGTTTCACCGGTGGCAATAATAAGGACAAAACCGTCTTTCTCAAAGCTTTTGGACTAGATCCTGAAGATATTCCCTAGTCAAGTTCAACGAGATAAAATCATGGTAAAGTATGGCGAAAGAAACATGTTTACAAACAATATAACTCGATTTGTCATTATTGCAGGATTCGTGGCCACACCAAACTTGAATGCTTCTACTTCTACAAAGATCAAAGGGTTGAAAAATATACGCACAAGTATATTACACCTTTTTCTAAGCATGTATGGGTTAGGAAAACAAATTTTGTCTCTCAGTTAATTCCAAAAGCATATCAGGGAAGACAAAATGATATTCGGGATCTAGTAGATGATAATCGGCAAATTTGCTAATTAAGAATTTCAAATAAGAGTAACAGGTAAGTCAATTTACTATTTATTTTAATTGTTTTATCTAATAACGTTTGCTAGTGTTTCAGGAATAGGTTTATTATAATTTGAATTATTCAAACAGTTTAATCCATCAGAAATTCAAATTCTTTTTTTTTTCTCTCCATTCAAAATATTCCTTATCCTGCCAAAATTATTGTTCCCAAATTTTTGGAAATCTTCCATCCATTCAAAAACCTTTTCCTTATTTTTTTTAAAACATCATTGAAAAAAAAATTGTCGGCTAATCTGTATCCCTTTCCCAAACCATCGACAATTCATCGTCCTTGCCGGAAGGAATACAAGCTGTCGTAGTCATTGATGAGTAATGACCATCAACCACTGCTCAACCATCAACTACCTCGGATATACCATGGTCGTACCGGAAGTTCCGTTCGCAACCGCCATAGCCCAGCCGCCAAAGACCGCTGCACTGCCGAACGCCCAGACCAGCCACTCGACATCACCATCGCCTGCAGTCGCTGCTCCTCACTGCCACCGCCTGCAGTCACTATCCAAATCATCAACGCAGCCATAGCCAATGACTATATCGCCGGACATGCCGTGGCCCAAATCGTCTCCGTCGCGCCAAACGCATATACCCGACGTTGCATCCTAGCTGCTGCCATCACCGCTCAGCCAGCCTAGGTCGTCTCCACCGCCAGCTGCTTCCGCTATCAATTGCCTCTACCGACACCACCTCTGCCGTAACACAACTGCTTTCGTCACCTTCACCAATCCAAGTAGTTAGTGCTTTTGGTGTTCACAACACCCCCGCTGCCCAACCAATGCCGACGCCCATTGCCTCTGTCGACTGACACCTCTTCTTGCTGCTATCTCCTCAATTCATGGTCCATTATTCTCAAATTTCTCTAAAGGTCACTCTCTTAATTCCTAAAAAATAAAATCTAGGGGTTCTGTGTATATTTTTCATCTTCAATTCCTGAAAATATTCCTACATCTATATCTGAAAATTTAGGTGTTTCCTTCTCCAGTCCTTCGTCAAATTTGGATACCTCACATAGTGTCTCTATTTCAAATTTGTCTGGCTCAGTACCCTCCTGCACTTTATTTGAACATATGTATACTACTTTTTCCATTAGGACTGTGTCACTATATGTAGACCTACCTCTTATTCCAGATTGTCACATATCCCAAATCGTGTCAATACTTGAATGTTCTCTCACTTTTGTACTTTTGTCTGCGTGCTTTTGTGTCTATTTCGTATGTTCAGGTACCAATTGCCTCATGTATGAGACAAGCTTTTTGTATCTAGTATGAATCTCTCAGATGATGTTGTTAAGGATATCACTGACAAGTCATTTGAGGTAGCTGATACAAAACACAACGGGAAGATTGATATCGAGGAGGAAGAAAACATTGACGAGGAACACGTTCTTGCTACTTTGGAGGCTTCAAGAATTCTTAAATTTTGGCATCATTCTTTACTCTTTTATCTACTAGCAGTGGTATTTCCTCAATACCAATTTTAATCTCTAGCTTTTTGTCATTCTCGTTGCCTACTACACTGCATAGTTTTAAATTGCCCAGATTATCCTTTGTGTTATGTTTTTGGCTGCTTCTGTGTGTTCACTTAATGTCCCATCTACGTTGCTTTGGCTGCTTATGAACTGATAATCCTATTTTCGCTTATGTTATTTTGTTGGTGTTTCTTGTGTTAAAACTTTGAATTCTCTACGGTTGCTTGAATGATAAATTTGATGCAATTTGATTAATGTTTGTATTCTCTTGTGTTGGTATGTGTTTTATGTGAATGTACCTACTGATTTACCTGCTCCAAGAATTGGTGTTTGAATTTGAGATTGCTATTTTTTGTCTGATTTTTTTTTCTTTGTGTTATTTGTTTGGTCTGGTCATGACCGTGTTTGTTTTGTTTGTGTGTTTTTCTGTGCTATCTGGTATGAATCTGTGCCTGAATTTGCTTTATATGAATCTGTGCCTAAATCTGCTTTATATGAATCTGTACTTGAATCTACTTTACATGAATGTGCGTACTATTTTATTTGCTAATCTGTCTGTTTTGTTTGACCCAATTTGAAAGTTATTGAATTTTTGTAATGCTTCTGTGTTATTTTCTGAGTTGTTTGCAAGTTGCATGTGCCTAGTTCTAGGTCTTTTGTTTCTATTATACTTGTGCAGGTTCATATTGAAAATGTTTTCAGAAAAAGCAAAGAAAATTATTATGGAGTCCCTATTCATCTTCAAGCAAAAGAAAACTTTCTCTACAATATGTTGATATTGTGATGAAACAAACCATCACGATGTACAATTCGAGGGGGAGCTCTTTTGGAATGCTTTTGGTAATCTCTATTGGATTTTCTATATTGGAAATATTGGTTATTGGATTATCTTTATATGGATTCTCTTTATTTGGTTTCTCTTATTAGCTTTATTGAATATTATTGGACATTGGACTATCATAGTGGTTGCTTATCTTTGGGTTGAACAATTATCTATCTTGGAGTTGAATGGTTTCTAGTATTATGGAAATCGGTCTATCTGTCAGGTTGGTTATTCGTAGCTGCCTATTTGATGTTATTATTGGTTGGTATTCTCTTTGGTTTATCATATTTTTTAGATCAAATATTATTTAGATTATTTTCTTGGATTATCTTGTTGATGAGATTCGTTAAGGGGTGTATATTATCGATGGATGAGATCGCTTTTTATGAAGAATATCTTAATGGTTTTTCTACTATTGCGAACGTGGATTGAATATGAAAGCATTATCTTTTTGGTGTATGACAATTAATATTGATCAATATGATGGCGATTGGTTATGAAGGAGTATAAATTAAGGGGGACCAAGCAAGCAAGTACGAGGTTGGTAACTACTTTATTTTGATTTATGACTAGCATGGATATTATCTTGTTGGTGGATTTATATTGATTGGTGAATTAATTGGTGGATTACTTCTTATAGCTTGGTTGTATTGGTGTAGTATGGTTTCGTTCATACCACTATGACCCTCCACTCGGGCACTCTGTCAGACTCATTCCACTAATATAGATGTTCACCTTTGTCAATTTATTGGCAAAAGTGGGGAGTATATAATAAGGGGGAGTATGGTTGGAATAAGGGGGAGAATTATGATTTTTGTTTGATTGTTTGAAGTATGCTTTGTTTGATTGTTTGAAGTATGCCCTATTTCGGTATGTTGATTTGGCAATATGATAATCTGGGTAATATCTACTGGTATTTATCTTTCTATTATTGGCTATTGAGGTTATTTGGGCACCTTATTATCAAAAACCTTGATTTATATTATTGGAGTTCTCATGGCTTTGTGTTATCAGTGGATTGACCGCCTATGCAGTATGATTATTGATATAGTATATTGGTCGGGGTTTATTATCTATGGATGGAGCGACGGTCCAAATGTTATGGTAATATTTCAAATAATTCTAACCCATAGGTTTTTATGTCAAGCAAATATACTAAGGGTTATTTATTAATGAAATTGTTCAAAATTACTTTATTTTGTGCCAAAGTATATATGTCTTATTTCTTACCAAATAAATTGCCAAAGGGGGATATTGTAAGTGTACAAATGATACACATTAAACCCTTATTATAAATTAGCTAATTTATTTGTCAAATGTTATAATGTATTTTATGTTATAATATTTGGACCTACTCCTCAGCCAACGAATTAAGGGGAGATCTGATCTATTATTAAGGGTTTATTATTTATTGTGGATGTGTTTTATTAAAAGTGAGTGGTCAACTTTATTTGGGGAAAGTTGGTTGAAGTGGAATCAGTATAAAAGGATGGGTTTTGCTTTCACTAAACTTCACACATTACAGAAACAATATTGAGTGGAAAAGGCATTTTATATCACATCTCATATTTCAGATTATTATATTGTTTTGAAGAGGTGTCTCGCTGGATCAGACATTCTGGATCAGAGTCAGCAGTATCTACATCTGAAGTAGAAGATGGCATGCACGCTCCAATCCTAAGGGAGATGTTTTGAAGGTTGTAGTGGCTAATTTCCGTGTGTATACAAACCCCCTGTAAAACCTTGGTGAACATCTAGTGGATTGGGCTGACGTGAGCTGGCCCGCAGACGTATGAGGTTTCACTCCAAACTGTGTGATCATTTTTTTGTGTTCTTGGTTTTTATTTCTTACCTTTTAATTCATTTTATTTATCGTAAGATCATAAACTGACATAATTAAAATGGTACGTTAATTGATCATTTAAAAACCAAGTAGCACTTTAACACTTAACTTGCATTCAAGACCACGACATAATTTCAACTACGATATCTAATATCATAAACATAATTTTGAGGTAAAATAATTTATATTAAATGGTATAAAAAGAATATGTATACTAAAATAATGCCTTTTGAAAGAACGAGGTATTACTACAAAGGGGACAATTGTTGAGCTGATGGACGAGGAAGGGGTTATGATACACTGATACTTCCTATGATCATGTGGGTTCCCCTTGCATAAACGTGTCATATCAGTGTCCAGGGTAGGGTATAGAGGTGGCGTGAATAGGGTGATATAAGAGGACTAGGTGTTGGCAAAACCCAATCTGGAGGCATCTGCTATGTACCCTACATAGATGAATTTTTCCTTCTAGTTTTCTACTAAAGGGGGGCGGGAGGTAACAAATGAATATCCTTGGGACGATTGTAGATAAAGGAAGAGTCCCGTTTTCCCAACATGAAACACATGCATAAGAAAAGATAAGCAAGGCACTACACTATTTTCTTTACATCGGGTGAGGAAGCAAGTGATAAGTCTATGGTCGTTAGGGGTAGTTCGCAGGGTACAACCTTATGGGCACTCAAGAACTTTGTAACCAAGGGATGTGGAGGAAACTAGAGCCCAACCTGTATGTAATGGTAGTGCATGACCACGGCTAAGGGGTGTGGTGGGCTAACCATGATATCATTTTCACTAGGAACAATTATGTTAACCCCATCCCCAAGCCATAAAACTAGAGAGACCAGTTCTTGTTCTATGATTTTGGATCGAATGCCACGCACTGTGGAGGGATCTAGAGTGCGACTAGAACCGGATGAGGTTTCTCGGTGTATTTGGGGAGAATTTGAGGGTTGTTAAGTCGGGACAAAGTTAAATATAGGGGAAGCGTTAGATATACCCAAGGAGTTTGGGGTGTAGATATTGGGCCCCATGAAGGCAACATCTAACCCTTTGGTAGAATAATTCCTTAAGGCCATGGAGATAGGTCAACATGGGTAACCACGACAAAAAACAAGGGGTGTATCATTGATAGTCAACTTAGGAATGAAATGATTAGATACTGGGGGAGGAACCAATGGTCTCAATAATACTAACCTGGAATGCCTTGGATGTGTGTTGATCTCTCTTCCAAGGGTGAGCGAAGAGGCATGGTGCTAAGGGGGTATAGCCGTAGCGTCGATCGTAGCGGAGGTGGCGGAGGTCACAACGGGGGTAGCGGTGGGGTCAATAGGGATCCCCTCATCGTCACCTAAGGTGGTGACGGCGGTGGCAGCTGGCAAGGCGGTAGCGGGCATGGCAAATGGGGCAACAACGATGATAGTGAGCCTAAATGGGTGGAATGGCCGTGATGGGTGACCAAATGAGCTAAAGCCCATAGCGGGGGTGAGATTTCCATGGGTGATGCATTTCTATTGGGTGAAGAAAAGGGGTTTGGTGATGGTGGCATTGAGGAGCGAAGATCGGTGGGGTTGTTGCAGGCCACGAGATGAGGTAGCGGTTGTTGGCTATTGGTGTAGAAAAGGAGGGTAGAGAGATGGTGAATGTGGAGGAAATAAAGGGGGATAGGGTTTTTGGAATTCTAGAATTTTCTACGTAATAATTGTGTGGTGAAGGAGGGAGGAGAGTAAGTCAATATTGGGATTTGTTGGTTATGGGACTAGGTATTTACTTCCTTTGGCCTTCATTTTTTATGTCAAATGAAGTGGGGGACTCGTGATGGGGCTTGGGTCCTAGCCCATATTTATGGAAGGTGGGTCGGGCCATGAAGAGAGGTGGATAGGGACCAGGGCAAGGTTGGTAGTGGTGTAGTTGTGAAACGGTGTGCTAGAGCCGGGGGTCATGATGTTTATATTATAGCCGTGGATGGAAGGTGTATACTGAGATGAAATCCCCGAGTGTCGTGTCTCATAAGGATGACAAATTGGAGAGTTCAATATGCGCTTCCAATGTAACACATGGGCAAGTTAACCAAGCCAAGCTACGGGAAAACATAAGAACTAGGCAAGGAAACACACGGAGACAAGGAAAGAGGAAGAACGAACAAGTGAGATCGAGATTGGATTGCTCTCCTTGGCCAAACATTCATAGGTTGAACTCACCCTGGGTAAGGCACCGGGATGATTGACTCATGAATCCCTACGGGGGTGTACGGCACTTGCACTAGATTGCATGGAATCTAGACTCTTAGTTGCCTAAGTCGGCTAAGTCATTTTCACAAACATGTGGTCTACCTCCCCTCTCGGGCCTAGCCCTCTCGGATCGTAGGGCGGGG
Source organism: Ipomoea nil (assembly GCF_001879475.1). Classification (NCBI taxonomy): domain Eukaryota; kingdom Viridiplantae; phylum Streptophyta; class Magnoliopsida; order Solanales; family Convolvulaceae; genus Ipomoea; species Ipomoea nil. The sequence continues at coordinate 454,973 of NW_017617109.1, read as the reverse complement.
ATGGTGAGTCTCTAGACTAGGTAGAAATGGTAATCTCTTACACATTCATCCTTTCTTATCCTCTTGCCTAATTGTGGCCACCAATTAAGCAAGATCAAAGCAACCAAACTCAACACATAGCAAGTCAACTCATCAATACATCCACTCAATTTCTAATCTAGCAACCTAGAATGTCATGAATCTAAGGATCAGAATCCAATCAAAGATATCTAGCAAATCTCTAACATATTGGATAGAAATCTACTTCTAAGCATGGATAGTTTCACAAGAAGCAATGCATATAGGAAACAAGTATAGAAAGTGCTATAAAGGGAAGAAATACCAATCAATTGCCCATTCCAATCTTCAATTGCAAGATCTTCTTTAATCTAGAGTAAAATCTCTTGTTCTCTCTCTAGGGTTCCTAATATAACTTTACAATTTCAGGAGAAGTGTAATGAAGTGACTGTCCTCCCCTCAATTGCTGAATTTCCCCTTTTTATGCTTCAATTCCCGCACTTTCGAGGAGATCCCGCCCCACGCCCCGTCCAACGTGCGTTGGACGAGTGTGTTGAGCGGTCACTTATGGCTCCACGCGGCCTTCCACGTACGTTGGCCACTGTGTGGGGTGCTGCTTCTTTATGGCTTCTCTTATTCTTTTCTCCATTTTGTCTTCTCACACAATTACCTACAAGAAATCATAACACGTCATTCAAATGCTTTATTTGTTTGTATTCTTAGTGAACTCATACTAATTTCTCTTCATTTCCCATGAAATATGACCTAGACTTACACACTTAATTATGCTTCTAAAATACCTCCAAAAATGTACACTTTTGGGCATTTATCATGTCGCGACTCACCAGCGAGGGGTTCCGGTGGCCCCGTTGGGTTGCCCACTTCGTGGCGTGGCCAGCGGCCTCTGTGTGCCCCCCGACGTAGCACTGACGTGTCGCCGGTGAAGGGAAGTATTGCTTGGCAGGGGTGGTAGTGGCATGTTATAGCTTTACATGTGGTTGGTGCTCGTGAAGCCTAGTTTATTTTAAAAAGGGGGTATCTTGTCCTGGAAAGGGGGAGATGGTCGAAACATGATCTATCTTTTGGTCTAATGGCTTTGATCTTGTAGTTTGAATCCAATCACACCTATTCGAATGCTAGTGTGTCCCTCATTTATCGGTGGGCGTTCCAGTATCAATCTGATCTCATTTGCGCCGCTGTTTAGGCCAATACCTCAGGCTTGTACATATTTTCTGGGTCTACCGCCCCAAGCAATAACACTACCGTTTTCATTATACCATGGACTAGAGTTCACAGTGCACTGTGGATCCTAGTGCATGTGTATGTATCTTATGTTGTGAGTTTTTGTATCTTGTGTTATGAAATTCTGTACCTTAGTATAAATTATCTACATGAAACAAATTAGTAATTGTTTCTTTAGTTATGAATTTATATGTCTTGTGTTGTGAAATTCTTTGCCTATGAACATAAATTATGTACCTAAATCATATTTGAAAAATAAGTAAATATATAACTTGTGTTGTGATTTTTTTGTGTCTTGTGTTATGAAATTCTATATCTTACGAGTATGAATTCTGTCCCTCGTCGTTTCGATTTAGGGTCCATAATGCTATGTGTACCCTGGTCCATGATATAAATCGTCATTTTCTATACCCAATTTATGATGGATCCGATCCGAACAAAACCATCAAATTCAATTACCTAATTTACAGGATCATCTAGGATTACATCTTTACCTTATGTATAGGGATTTTCATCACTCATTGTAATTTTTTTATTTTTTTTTTTGAATACTCACTCATTGTAAATATAACTACATATCATTGGAAGCCTAAATATCAATAAAATTCCTCAACAGAAATTTTTTGAAGAAATAAAAATGATATTTTATGTCTATGAATTATTTATTAAAAAAAATACAAGTTGTACTTTTTTGTTTTTAAATTGTATCATTACCACCTTTTATCTCTCAATTGTTTGCGAAATAGCTTTTTCTTACCAAATAATAACTAAAGTCATGGACGTTAACATGCACTTCACAAAGATTTACAACGTGTTTGGTTCATGGAATAGGTCAGGAATAGAATATCATTCTCGGGAATAGACATATTTCATTGTTTGTCTTGTCCTTTCATTCCTGGGAATAACATTCCCGGTAATGAGCTATTTCCTTTGTAGCTATAAAGGTATAAAGGTCCTCACCGAAAAAAAAAAAAAAAAAAGAAAAAAAAAGGTATAAAGGTATTTATGTCTTTTAAACATATATTCCATTTTTATTCCTTAAACCGACCAAACACATAAATAACATTTCTAAAGTCAATTCCTTCAGTGAACCAAATAATAAAATACAATTTTTGTTATATTCCTTACCTATTTCATTCCCTATGGAATAACATTTCTATTCCTTCAAAATTCATTACGTCCCTCAAAATTTATCACGTGAACCAAACGTGTCGTTAAAGAATGACAATTGATGTCAGGTATAATTAGAAAAAAAAATGATATTTTTCTATAATTTAGAGGTGAAACTTTTCACTAAGAATCTTGTGGTCCAATGGTATTAAGTTGAATTTTTTTATGAGAGGTTGTGCGTTCGAGTTTCAATCAAGGCGTTGTTGACTCTCTCAGTGTTTTAGTAGGTCGAAAAAAGTAGTTATGAAAATAGAGTTAATGTCATTGTCGTGCGTGTAATTTGGTGTAAAAAAAATGTCATTGTCGTGCGTGTAATTTGGTGTAGAAATAAAAAGGAAAAAGACTGTGTTGTCCAACCCCACTTGCCATATGCTGTGTTGTATCTTGGTGATTTTCATTAACTGGACCAACGACATGGATATTCATCCAACGACTCGGTCTCACAAGGCAAATTTTTCTGTGAAATGAATTGTTGGGTGGAGATAAGTACATTTTTAATATATTAAAAATATATTATTTATATATTAAATATACATTATTTGAAAATATACAAAATAACAGATTTTTTATAAATATAAGGTATATTTTTAATATATTAAAAGTAGATTATTTGTATACTGAATATATATACTTGATAATATACAAAACAATATAATTTTAATATTTAAATAATATATTTTTAAAAAAAAAAAACAAACAAATAAGGCACATTTTTAATATACTAAAAGTATATTATTTAATAGAATATAAAATAATTTATTTTCAGTACTTAAATAATGTACTTTATGTACAATTGCACACAAATAATATGCTTTTTATTTATGATTTGTACAACTATGTAGACCATGATTCGTAAAATAATGAACATCTCACAATAAGCCGTCCATAAATTAGGATATTGCGGTTCTTGACAATTTCATTTAAATGATTAGATTTTAAGGTGATAGAGGCAAGACCTGCCCCTGTCAACATATACATAACAATTAAACTATTTGGGATACTTGTAGACTAAGTCAAATGAGAATATGAAACATTTTTAGATCTTTTAAATAAAATGTTATACCACTTAATTACAAGGTTTCAATTCGGTCATTTTATTTTAATAATTTTGAAAAAGTTTACCCCTGTAATTTGACTCTTTCATTATTCCATGGATTAGCGAGGTCACTTTTTTTTTTTTTTTTTTTTTTTTTTTTTTTAGATAAAATCCAAATGAAATGAATGACTTGTATTAATTTTTTGCAACGTAACCTTTCATTCACATTTGTTACTTTTGACAGCAGCAGTTAAGGCCCACCTACTAAGGTTGAAATCAATATACTGTGGACCCTGGTCTTATACTATACGACGTCATTTTGAATTTTAATTTTGTTAGCGACCACAATTTAGGAGAGATCGTAACAAGCATTTCAAGCTCACGCAACAAGGCCACTAACCACGTCACTTCAGTCAACACATCAGCCAAGGTTTTGTATTCGGCCTCTATAGAAGATCGAGCAACAGTCATTTGTTTTCGAAACGACCACGAGATAAAGTTAGACCCTAGAAAAACAACATAACCACTTGTTGATTTCCGGTCCTCAGGGGAACCAGCCCAGTCAGAATCAGTAAAAGCATGCAACACATCATAGGGAGACTTGCGTAAAAGTAAGCCATAGTGAAGCGTACCTTTAATATACCGAAGCACTCACTTCAACATAGCCCAATGAGCCACAGTGGGTGAGTGCATGTGTTGACATAATTTGTTGACAACATAGGAAAGATCAGGACGAGTTTTCCTGAGATACTGTAGAGCCCAAGCTAAGCTCCTGTAGTGTGTGGAATCCAGAAATTGGTCAACTGGTTCATCAGCGGTCCGCACCAATGAGACAAGCGTAGCTAAGGCCTTGCAATCAACTATGCCTGCACACTTCAAAATATCGCTCATATAACACCGGTGAGTCAAAAACAAATCAGTGGTGTTCCCATATCACAGACTTTAAAAATCGAAGACAGTCGATCTACCAAGGTAGAAACAAGCAGAATCACTTCCTTTGATGAGAATATCGTCGACATAGAACAGAAGATACACCTAAGTACTATTAGTTGAGTAAATAAAGAGAGAAACATCAATTTTCGACCACCGAAAGCCGACTGAGACTAAGAAGACATGTAAACGAGTAAACCAAACCCGAGGAACTTGTTTTAGACCATATAAGGAATGCTATAACAAACACAGAAAGTTAGGGTGCTCCTTATCTTCGTAGCCTAGAGGTTGACGCATATAACCCGTGTCAGTCAAATGACCATTTATAAATGCATTGTGAATGTTAAGTTGTCGATTCACCCAATCACACGATTGAGATAAAGAAAGGAGCAACCGCACAGTTGTAGGTTTAACAAATGGACTTAAGGTTTCATAGAAATCCTGACCAGCCACCTGATTGAAACCCTTTGCCACCAAACGAGCGTTATATCTCTCAATCGAGCCATCAGCCTTCCTTTTGACACGGAAAACCCACTTGTAGCCAACTACATTCATACTGGCCCGGGCTGGAACTAACCGCCAGGTTTGATTCTGCAACAGTGCATTAAACTCAAGATCTATGATGTAACACCCCTAAATTTTAAAATATTTAAAGCTTATAAAATAAAGGCGAATCTAATATTAAATCCCCAAACAGAGCATAAACGAAACATAATAGTCGGGGTCCTATGCCATATTTAGGTTTGAGAACCTAGATGCACAGGCTAAACTAACCAAACAAGGCATGAACTATAACAGATATCCATAATACAATTCAAGGCTCATAGGCCATCTAACTAATACTAAGCTAAGTCCACGAGTCCATCTAACGCGCTCCGAAGCTACTGATCTGTACCTGGAAAAACATGCGGTGTAACAACCGTCAGCGAATAAGCCTCATTGAGGGTTCTGGGTCTACTTACGGTCAAGGCCTTACGAGTTTCGAAATTGAGGCCCGCCACAAACTTCTCTATTTTAGTCGCCTATGTGGGCAGCACTGGAGGTGCGAAACGAGCTAGCTCAAGGAATCGTTTGTGGTATTCCATCACTGTGGTTATTCTCTGCTTTAGGTGGAGGAATTCTTCATACATGGCTGCCCTCACGTGTGCGTGGTAGAACCGTCCTCATAATCGTGCCTTTAAGGATTCCCAGTCGAATCGCAGTTCGTGCCTACAGGCAGGTCCTTCGTGAACCCACCAAAGATCAGCCTCGTGTCCGAAATAGAACGAGGCTAGTTCCATATGGCATCCCTCTGGGCACTCCACTACCTCGAAGATCTTATTGAATGTTCGGATCCATTCTTCGAGAGTTGTGGGATCATCTTCCCCTGCGAAGATGGGTGGGCGATGGCTCAAAACTTGGCGGGCTACGTCTGAGTTCCCGTTCGGCGGTGGTGGTCGGTTGTTGTGATGGAGGATGGCGTTGCTCAGCGTCTAGGCGACCTGAGTCAACTGTTGTAGGTTCTGAGTTAACGAATCTTAGGCAGAAGGCTCAGGGGTTCTTAACTGACTTCTCGTTGGTGCCATCCCGGTGTCTACATGGTCAATGTCGACCGTAATAATAAGTTAGGGATTCGCATCCTTACCTCGATGCTATAATTTACGGGGGACTTTCAAGTTAAACACAGAACAGATTAGGGAGAAGTTAAGCAGGTAATGATAGATAAACTCACAGCCTCACCGCGCATCCTAAGCTTCCTAGATCTTATGTACTTAAGTACCTAGAGTCTGAACTTAATGCTCTAAAGTCTTGTCTTAAGGGTCTTATCCTAGGGTCGAACTTTAGACTCTGATACCAACTATAAGACCCCTAAATTTTAAAATATTTAAAGGTTATAAAATAAAGGCGAATCTAATATTAATTAAATCCCCAAACAGAGCATAAACGAAACATAATAGCCGGGGTGCTATACCACATCTAGGTTTGAGAACCTAGATGCACAGGCTAAACTAACTAAACAAGGCATGAACTATAACTAATATCCATAATACAATTCAAGCCTCACAAGCCATCTAACTAATACTAAGCTAAGTCCACGAGTCCATCTAACACGCTCTGAAGCTACTGATCTGTACCTTGAAAAACATGTGGTGTAACAACCGTTAGGGATAATGCTGGTAACCCACTCCAACGCATTAAGTACAATATAGGTAGATATAAGAAAATCATTTTGAAACCGGAATACATATATAACCTACGAGACTCTTATTTAAATCCAAGATCAAGACTCAAGACACGACAATAGACTCGACAATATAATCATAAACACTAGCATGCGTCCTAAGAATACGACACACGACATAATAGACAAATAAGCTCATAAATAGCAAATAGAGACAACAATGGCATTCAAAGACAATCGATTAACAGGTAAGCATCAAGGCACACAATTCATCTTCCAACCTTATACCAAGTTCCAACCTTGTGGCTCCCCTCCGTCCTTATATCAGTTCCAACCTATACCTCCAGGCCACCCTTATATCGCCTCCCTTATCCCTCCAGGCAACTACATGCCCCCACCGACAAACCACCATCATATCAAGATAGCGTCGCAGTGCCATTCGCATGATCCGTACCTCTAGTACCAATACCAAGGGGTCAGCGCATATAGCCCCGACAGGGCACCGCAACACTTATAACCTGACCCATGCTCAACGGCAAGCTAGTCGAAGGTGGGATTGTGCCTTTAGCACAGTAGCCGCTAGGCCTGAACCTTTAGTACAATGACTGGGCACTCGTTCTGCCAACCGCCAACAATTCATTTCCATCAATCACAATCTGAACATCATTATCATCTGTCACACCGGCCATTGCGCAATGACCACGATACTCATCATCATTCAATCAAACAACACACCATCAATCAATAACAATCAAGACATACCAACAACGACACGTACTACACATAAATTCCTAGAACAGTATTCAAAACATTAAACGAGACTCATACTCCACAAACAGGGTACAACGGGACACGGGGAAACAACAAACGGGGAAAAACACCACGCTCTGTACCCACTTTCCAGCGGGTGGGTGGCGGGTGGAGGACCACCCGCCGGCGGGCAGGTCACTGCCCACTTGAGTTAGGCACGCCGGGCAGCGGGTATGTGGTGGGCGGTCATCCCCCCCACCTACCCCCCACTAGTATATGGACAACTTTTCGGTCCCGGGATCTCTCGTGGAACCAGAAACCATGTCCAGACACATTCCAACACATAACGACAACACCACAAATTCAATTAATGGAATTAAGCAAAGAATCATTCCAAATACATTCTAACACGATTCCTAAACATATCAAGACCCCACATCAATCACGTAATGGTTCAGGAGCATCCGGAACCACAAGAACATCAAGAAATCTATACGCAAAGTCCTAAATATAATTCCTAGGCTAGACTAAACACCCGATCATGCATAAACCCACCCCAAATATACCAAGAACATTACAACAACGAGATTCACGATATAAACCCTAGGGACAAGCTCTAGACATAATTAAATACAAGATCACGCATATAATCAATCACGATATCAAGAACATCAAGATTATCAAATAAACACGATATAAATCCTAGGTAAGGCTCTATTAAGACTCAATCACAGAATCATGCATATGATTATCAAAGGAGCCAATAAATAAGATATAGCAAGGAAAATAGGTTTTGTAAGACATGGGTTACCTCTTAGCCTTTAGTCAATATCCTTGGCTACTAAGGTTATTTTCTAAGATTTCCCTCCAATGGATTTCTCTTGGTTTGGTGGCGGTGAATTCCCTTACTAGGTTTCCTCGGGGAATATGTCGCGGGGTAGGTTTAGTTGTGGCAGGGTTTCTAATTGCTTTCTAATTCCCTATATATAGATTCAGGAGTCCTAACTAGAATCTGAATAATAAAGGCTCATTTTTCCTATTCCTTATAGAATTAAAGACTTGGTTAAGGATAATGGTCCATGATCCATTGTGGACCATACTAATTAATTAATGGGAGTTCTAGTCTAATTAAATCCTTTTTTAATTATATGTTAACGTAATTAATTTTATAATTAGTCCGGACGCGGAGGTCGTAACACGGGGTGTTACATATGACCTCACGCCATTCAGCATAGACAACAACTTGAGAGAAACACGTGGGTTCCGGAGGAGTGAACTAAGGCACCAAGGTAGTGGGCGCCACTTGAGATTGAGACATGTGCTTAAGAACAGTGGGATGAGTACGAGCAGGCTGCCTAGAGGCAAGAGCAGTATGTCGTGGTTCCGAAATTATGGACACAACCTGAGTGGACATATCATCTACGCCGGCTACCGGCAGTGAAGATAAGGGCTAATAAGAAGAAGCACTAGAATGAGAATAAGTTGCCACACCCCACGGCACACCTTGCGACTGAGAACCTGAAGAATCCTGCATGGTAGAAGAACGAGTAAAAGGAAAGACACACTCGTCAAACCGCTCATGCCTACAGATAAAAATTTGGTTAGTGTTTAGATCCATGCATCAATTACCACGAAAGAACTCAGGACACAATGAGTAGACCGGAAACTCACTTTATGACGATTGTACGGACACAGGAATGGATAACATAAAAAACCCCAAAAACTCTAAGAAATAGGACAGTGGAGAACGATGAAGCTTAAAGTGAGGGCTAACATTCTCCAAGACAGAAGTCGGCATTTTGTTAATTAAATAGATTGCAGTCTCAAACGCAAACTCATAGAACCTAGAAAGAATAGAGGCTTGAGCCATTAAAGTGAGCTTTGTCTTAACAATGTGACGGTGATGTCGCTCAACCTGTCCATTTTATTCATGAGTATATGCACAAAACTGAATGTGAACAATGCCTAACTGAGTAAGACGTAAATGCATTTTTTGTATTCTCCCCCCTAAGTCAGACTGAATTGACTAAATCTTCCAGGAAAATGAACGTTCTACCATCACATGAAACAGATCAAAAATGGCATACCAATTATATTTCTAACGCATAGAAAAAAACCAAGTAAAGCGCGAAAAATCATCCACAAATAAAACAAAGCATTGAGAGCCATTAGAAGATAACAAAGGCACAAGGCCCCAAACATCTGTGTATATGAATTCAATAACACGAGAACTAGATGAACTAACACGGGGAAGATGAAAGTGAGACGACTTCCCTAATTGACAAGCAGAACAAATAGATTCACTAACTAACACTAGACGAAGTAGTTGGACAGGATCGGACTTCAAAATGCGACCCAAGACTCGATCATGAGGATGACCCAACCGATTGTGCCAAATCGAAGGGCCGGGACGCACGAGCAGACAACAACGCAGCATGAATAGGCCTAAACACAGGAAGCAAATAAAGTCCCCCAAAATGTTCCCTTTAAACAGAACCTCCTTGGTAAAGAAATCTTTTACACACAAAAAAAAAGATGGGTGAAACTCAAAGAAACGCGATTGTCAATAGCAAACCGTTGAACAAACAACAAAGAGGCAGACAACACAGGAACATGCAAGATATCATATAATTTAAAAGAACAAGACGAAGTTGAAAATGATGCATGGCCAACACTATCAATAGTAAAACCTTAACCGTTTCCAACTCCTAAAACGTCAAAACCAGTATACTCAGCAGGTGTGGTTTGTATCACCAGTGTCTAGGAACCAATAATGAGACCCTCAATTTGATGTGTAGTATATTTGCAAACAAATAATTCTCGGAGTACGAGTTATCGATCCACAGGGAAGTGGTTGTATCAAGCACTAGTTACTAACTTATTCATTAGAGCTAATCCTAACAATTACTTAGATGATTGATTGACATAAAATAAATAAAATAAAACAGAGGTTCAGGATTTTTAAAATAATAAGAAAGAAGATGAGATTCATGGGATTCAAGTATTTAATCACCTAGTGTCAATTAACGTTTGTAATATTTAGTTTGGAATTAAGACTTATATGGGAATGCAAAGTGGAACAAAATTACTCCCATAATTTCTACCCCTAGTGAATTTCCACTCCCGTGGCTTAAACACACGATAAGATCGAAGATCAGTATTCAATTATTCTCAACTATTACCATCTCCCGATGCGCAACAATATAGAATAAGATTCCCCCAATAAATTCCCATTTCCCAAGGTCCAACCATTAGGTGCAATCGTGTGTGCCCTAATTTATGCCCCAACTCCCATTGGTGACACAAACAAAGCAAACGAAACAAGTAACTATGGCCATTAATTACAAGCATCAAACAATAGTATCACGATTGCAACACAAGTATTAAACCCAAATAATAATATATTAAAGAAACTGAGAGCTCAGGCACATAGGTTCATAAACACTTTTACCCAAGAATCTCTAAAGAATTTGGCCAAGCATGGCTAAATTATACATAGCAAATATAAATAAAGAATTACAGATCATCAAAAGTGTACAAGAATTAACCAGACGATTTTCCCAAATCTACCTAGTCTTCGTCTTGCTTTATAAGACAACGTGTGGCTCTTGATTTCTCTCCTTCTTGTCTCCAAGAATCTCTGAATTCTAAACTATGAATTGTAAATTATCTATTCTAATTATTTACTCTAAACAACCATTCTTTTTTTAGGGTTGAGGAAGGTGGGATTTTATAGTATGTACAAAGCTGGGGTGGAATTGGAATTTTCCTAATTTAATTTAGGAAGTTTAGCTTTGGAATGATTAGGCAATTACAGTAGCCATCTTGCTTTGGAATATTTCCATTTCAAATTAGGAAGTTTCTAAAAATCGCGCCAAGTGCAATATGTACGGTTTGCCTTATTTTTACAAGCTTCTAATGGAGCAAGAATCACCTATATCGGACATTTCTAGCATGAGATATGATCAAAATACTACACTGTCGTCAATCTGTGCGAGATGAAATGTTACTGGAAATTTTCGACGTGTCGAGCCTGGGGCTTGACGCGTCGAGTTTTCTTCTGAGTCAAAGATTATAGCCCTTCAAGTCTTCTTTCCAATGGTGCAAGAATCACCTGAATCGGACATTCCTAGCATGAGATATGATCAAAATACTAAGTTGTTGCCGAATTCAACGAGAATTACAACTCTTCGGTCTTTTGATCCACTTTTCCCTTGTTCGATTCTTGTGATCAAATCCATTGAAAGTACCACTCTTTGTCTCTTTTTGAAGCATTTTAGCCACCTCCTTAGCTTCACCTTGACTTTTTTTTTTGGCTCCAAACTCGTCCTAGAACTTCCCTTGCTTTTAACTTTGACCTGAAATGGTTCAAAAACACTAACAAACACCGTAAAACATTCAAAACAAGTGTGAACCATAATTAAATGATAATAGCAAGGAAAACATGTATTAAATAAGTAAAATTAAAGAACTTAATTACTGAGATGATTCAAAATAACTATAAAAACAAGCAGAGATGTGATAACATCACCCCCTCACACTTATGCATTTGCTTGCCCTCAAGCAAAACCAAGGAATAAAATCACAAGTCAAAACATACAAGTTACTCATGCTCTCTCTTGCACAACCTTTCAAACCACCAACCATGTAACACCCCGAGTTACGACCCCTAAAACCAATTAATCATTTAACCAATTATCCAAAGAAAGAATTAAATTACAATAATTAATTAGGAAAAGGCCCACCATAGTCCGTGGGCCTCACCTCTAAAAACCCAACCCCTAGTCCTAAAAGGAATAGAGTTAGCAAGCCTATAGTATTTGGGCCCTAATTAGGACTCTTAGATATATAAATAGGGGACATAGAAGGCACCTAGAACCCATACCACAATAATCTCTCACCACACAAGGAGCTCCAAGAATTCCCCTAGGAGAAATCAAGAAAGAATGAAGACTTAGAGAAAGACCCTTCATAGCCAAGGAAATTAATTAAGGCAAAGAGGTAACCCATGTCTCAACAAAACCTATTTTCTTAGCTATGATCTCCCTCTACGCATCCCTCTACATTCTTGTGTATTGATGATTCGGTTATGATATTAATGGTGTGATCTTGATAATTGATGTTATGATTTCTTGGGTAATCTTTATAATCTTGATGATGGAAAGAGATTCTTGATGATTGTGTGATATTCTTGATAAACCTAGATTCCTAATGATTGTGTGATATTCTTGATAAATCACATTGTTGCTTAAAAGATGAATTGCGTTCTTGATGATTTAAATATAATTAGAGCCCTAGGATGTATCGTGAAACTCGTGTGGTGTTATTCTTGATATATTGGGTGGGAATTCGCATGTTTGGGTGTCAATTATGTTTAGAAAGCATGATAGGATATGTGCCGTATGTTTCTTGCTTTTGATCCGTTAATTGTCTACGTGTTGTCATCGATTACGTTTAAAGGTGTCTAAGCATGGTTTCGGGTTCCACAAAGGTTCCCGGGGCGTTATTTGTGAAAAAGAGTCAGTGGGGGTAGGTGGGGGTAGGGGACCCGCCACCTACCCGCGGCCAGGTTTGGCGTCGCCGGCAGCGGGCAGCCGGCGGGTAGGCGACTGCCCGCCGGGCACCCGCTACCCGGAAATTCGTCGCCGGCTGGTGACCCCTCACCCACCGGCTACCCGCTGGAAATTGTCCCACTTTGGGATCCCGGCTTCCCCGTTTGATGTTCCCCCGACCCCCGTGGTGTCCCAACGAACTCCGTCTATCGTGCCTATGTCTAGTTTGATGTTCGGGTACCATTCGTAGGTTGAATAAGTCTTATATATTACATGCTAGTTGAATTGGTATCCCGTTGGCCTAGGTGTGAGAAGTATGAACCCCTTAGGTTTATTCTTAGTATGTGGATGATCACGCATAGGTTTCGTTATACGATTTCTCCCCCTTCCCAATGTGTCAATGTGGGTTGCATGTGTTTGCTATGTGTTATGTGTGCATGATACCCCAATTTGGTTGCGATCAAATTGGTTATTCCTGAGCTGCGGTTCAGAAGCTGGCTGCGGTCAGATTTACACTCTCGGGCTGCGGTCCACCGTTTGGTTGCGATCAAACGTTTTACATGAGCTGCGGTTCATATTCCTGGCTGCGGTCAGATGACTACTCTTGGGCTGCGGTCCACTGTTTGGTTGTGATCAAACATTATGATGAGCTGCGGTTCATCGGTCGGTTGCGATCGACCCCTCCGTGTTGCGATATGGGGCAGGGTGCTGCGGGGCCGTGTCAGAGCTATATGCGCTGACCCTCATGTATGGCCATGCGATTGGTCCTGTGGCGCCATCAAAGTGTGCTATGTGATGAGATATGGATGGTTTGGTGTTATAAATGTTATGAAATCGTGAGCATAGGATACATGCTAGTAAATCGTATATGCTTGGTTATGACTATTGGTTGTGCTTATCTCTGTCTGTCGAGTCTGTTCCCTATGCTTGTAAATTGTGTGACTGTTGACTGTGCTTATCCCTATATGTCGAGTCTATTCCCTGTTTTAAAAGCAAGAGTCTCTTAGGATATATCTTCATGCTTCGAAATGGTTTTTCTTATATCTATGTATATATCTATATGTACTGTATTTCAACGCGTTGGAGTGGGTTACCAGCATCTCTCGCTGAACAGATATATTTGGCTTTCAGGCACAGAGGAGTTGACACTGGAGCGCGCTAGAGTCTTGGAGCGTAGAAGTAGATAGTTTCCCTTTTGGCATGCGTGTCATGCTTATGCATTTACATTATTGAAGACATTAGTTAGTTAGCCTGTGCACCTGAGTTCTCTAGCTCAGGTGTGGCATAGCACCCCGTACTCTTTATGTTATGTTTTGGGATTTAATGAGAATTTACCTTTATTATATAAGTCTTAAAAGATGAAAAATTTTGGGGTGTTACAGTTGGTATCAGAGCCTAAGTTTGACCCTAGGATAAGACTCTTAAGACTAGGCTTTAAGACAATAGGCTTGAACTTTAGGTATTTAGGAACGTAGGACTCAGGAACCTTAGGACGCGCGGTGAGACTGTTTACCCTACACATAACTCTCCCTCACTTTACCCTTGACTTATCTAAAGGGAACTTTCCCCTCCATTTATCACACCAAAGTAAGGGCACCAAAACTCTCACCTAACATCCCTATAAACGTTGACCCAGAAGAACGACAACATGGCACCAAACATAAGACAATCAAGGACACCGGAACCCGACATACACGACCCGCTAACCCAAACTCTGCAGCAACTAACACAAGTTGCCAAAGCACTAAGCGACGTAGCTCTTCGCAATAACAGGCACCCACCACCTCCATCAAACACGAACTCGGACGTCGCCCGACAAGTTTCTAATCATCGACCCCCCACTTTTTCAGGAGAGGAAGACCCCGTGATCCTTGAGGAATGGATCCGGACCCTCGACAAGATCCTAGGGCTAGTGGAATGCCCAGAAGAACGTCGCGTGGAAATAGCCTCGTTCTACTTCGGACATGAGGCAGACCTTTGGTGGATTCACGGGGGACCCGCTCACCGACAAGAACCAGGGTTCAACTGGGAAAACCTCAAAACACGTCTACGAGAGCGATTCTATCCAACACACGTAAAAGCATCTATGCACGAAGAGTTCCTCCATCTAAAACAAGGGGTGACCACCGTTATGGAATACCATAAACAATTCCTGGAACTAGCACGCTTCGCACCGGAACTAGTCCCCACTGAGGTGACCAAAATAGAGAGGTTCGTATCTGGCCTCAACTTCGAAGCCCGAAAGGCACTAGTGGTAAGCAGACCCCGGACCGTCAACGAGGCTTACTCCAGTGCTGCAAATCTCTAACGAATCCAACTGCTACAACGCGGGGTTCAAGAACAGATATGGAAAAGAAACACCGGGGGTGGAACACCACTCGTAGAAAGGACAAGAAACGACACCAACACAAGATCGAGCAACCTGGCCGGCCAAAGGCCACCCCTAGGGAACAATGGAGCTAACACAGGAAGCTTCCCTTGCCCGAAATGCAACAAAAGCCATAGAGGCAAGGACTTCATGGGCAATCCCTGGCGATGTTTCAACTGCGGAGAGGAAGGACACAAGGCCTTCCAGTGCACTCAACCCCAAAGGTCACGCCCCACCACCACGGGTCAACACGGGGGCACCACTCACCAAGGAAACTACGGCGCTCCCGGAAAGATATTCGTCATGAGCCGCACCCAGGCCGAACTCGGGAACGAGAACAACCTCGAGGAGGGGAACCTAACCCCAGAAGACGAGGACCACGCAAACCCCGCGGAAGAAAACCAAGAAGACGAGTTCTGTCTAAGATAAACTGGCAAATTCCTTGTAACCACCTTCGTAGTGGAACTGCTTACTTAGCTTAATTACTTCGGAATTATTATAAATAAAGGACTAGATCGAAATTCGATCTTATGTACGGGGGTGGAACTAAAATTATACATAAGGAAAACAAACCAAGCCTTCCACCACTAGAAAACAAAAGATGGAAAAAGACAAGGACCATACCATCCAAAAAGAAATCTTAGTGTCACCAATGGGAATTGTACTCTTGACCTCTCACATACAAGACCAAGACCTTGACCACTAGGCTAAAAATGCTTCTTGAAACCTCAAGGGAACACTCCCTTCTTAAAACCCCTACAAACCCCTAAAACCCACAAAATCCCCAAATCAAAAACCCTTCTTCTCCTCCTTCCTCACACCCTCCCACTCTCACCCTCACCCTCTTCGCACCCCACCCCAAGACCGGCGGACACCCCCCACAAAAACCCACCGGCCACACACCGCCGCCACCAGCCGAACGCCGCCCGTCGACCTCGCAACACCGAGCTGCCGCCCAGCCGACCACTCTGCCTTCGCCCGGAGGTCGCCCACGTCGCGCCCAGCCGCGACCCACTGCCCAGCACCGCCGATCGCCCGCCCAGCCACCACCACCGTGCGCTGCCCCCATCTCCTCGCCGTTCGAACCCAACGGAAACACCAACCACCGCCCGAGCCTCGCCGGAGTCCCGCCGGAAAGTTCGCCGGAAAACTTCGTCACCGAGAAAAGCTTCACAATGCCAAAGAAACCCCTCAGAACCCGTACCCCGGAATGGAGCAACGCCGGCTACACCGTAATCGGAGGTAAAGCCCTTGAACCCGACCAATTTTCTCCGGAATTGGTCGATATGCTTAATCACCAAGGGCTTTTGGATACGTACCTCACCATCAAGGGGGATACGTACCCCGAATTGGTGAAAGAATTCTATCAACATCTAGTAGCCACCAAATGGGGTGATAAGATAGAAATCACCACCAAGGTCCGCGGCAAGGAAATCATACTCTCCGAAGGCCGCTTGGCCAAGCTCTTGAAATTGACCACCACGGGTGTGTCAAATTACGACCGAAAAGGGTGGATTGATACCCAGAATACGGGGTACATGGACTACCTTGGGTACCTACTCGGGAAAGAGGAAGGGTTCACCTCGGCCACAAGACCAAATAGGAAGTGGCTAACGGCGGAGCAAAAGGTATTGGTTATGATTGTAACCGGCAGCCTCTTGCCCACAAACAATAAGAGCAACGGCGTGGGGAGTTTAGAGTGCACTTTTGCCTATCTCTTGAAACACAAAATCAAGTTCAACCTACCGGCCCTCATGCTAAAACACATGGAGTTTTGCAAGACGAGCAACCGACTTAGCCTGCCCTACGGGATGATCCTAAGTTAGATCATGGAGAAAAAGGGGGTGGACCTAAGCCACACTGAGGTCAAGACTGTAAACGGCATGATCTTTAACGCCCAGAACCTCCGCCGCAATGATATCTACTACACTGAAGGGGGACAATACCTCACCCTCGAAGAAATTTGCCTAAAACCCGAGGAGGAGCGAAGGGAATTGGTCGACCGATTGGACATCTCCAACAAAAAACTCATATGAGCAATGCAAGATTGTGGGGGTTTAGAGGGAGATGAGGATCAGGAGGAGGATGATGAGCCTAACCCATCGGCACACCCACGATCAGGAGGGAACCCAAGGGAACAAAACGAGGGCTCGGTCAATGAGCGCATCCAAGCCCAACTCAACCGGCAAAACCAAATCATGGAGGAAGGGTTCTCGTCCTTAATCCGCACGACACGCGCATTAGATCAGAGGGTGGCAGCAATCGAGGCCACCATGGGCACTCGCAGGGCATCCAGCTCCGGAGCAAGAGACCCAGGTAGACCCAAACTTCCCTATCACCACAACACCAGAAGTCCAATCTACGCCAGCTAAGACAAAACGTGGGGCCACGTTCCTAACCAGGAGGCCAAAATGCGGGATGCCCAGGGGTGAAAGAATGGATTAACACACCGGGCTTCGGGGACGAAGCCCCTTGTAAGGGGGGGGGGGGGAGAGTGTAACACCCCTTGTTACGACCCCTAAAACAAATTAATCATTTAACCAATTATCCAAAGAAAGAATTAAATTACAATAATTAATTAGGAAAAGGCCCACCATATTCCGTGGGCCTCACCTCTAAAAACCCAACCCCTAGTCCTAAAAGGAATAGAGTTAGCAAGCCTATAGTATTTGGGCCCTAATTAGGACTCTTAGATATATAAATAGGGGACATAGAAGGCACCTAGAACCCACACCACAATAATCTCTCACCACACAAGGAGCTCCAAGAATTCCCCTAGGAGAAATCAAGAAAGAAGGAAGACTTAGAGAAAGACCCTTCATAGCCAAGGAAATTAATTAAGGCTAAGAGGTAACCCATGTCTCAACAAAACCTATTTTCTTAGCTATGATCTCCCTCTAGGCATCCCTCTACATTCTTGTGTATTGATAATTCGGTTATGATATTAATGGTGTGATCTTGATAATTGATGTTTTGATTTCTTGGGTAATCTTGATAATCTTGATGATGGAAAGAGATTCTTGATGATTGTGTGATATTCTTGATAAACCTAGATTCCTAATGATTGTGTGATATTCTTGATAAATCACATTGTTGCTTAAAAGATGAATTGCGTTCTTGATGATTTAAATATAATTAGAGCCCTAGGATGTATCGTGAAACTCGTGTGGTGTTATTCTTGATATATTGGGTGGGAATTCGCATGTTTGGGTGTCAATTATGTTTAGAAAGCATGATAGGATATGTGCCGTATGTTTCTTGCTTTTGATCCGTTAATTGTCTACGTGTTGTCATCGATTGCGTTTAAAGGTGTCTAAGCATGGTTTTGGGTTCCACAAAGGTTCCCGGGGCGTTATTTGTGAAAAAGAGTCAGTGGGGGGTAGGTTGCGATCAAACATTATGATGTGCTGCGGTTCATCGGTCGGTTGCGATCGACCCCTCCGTGTTGCGATACGGGGCAGGGTGCTGCGGGGCCGTGTCAGATCTATATGCGCTGACCCTCATGTATGGGCATGCGATTGGTCCTGTGGCGCCATCAAAGTGTGCTATGTGATGAGATATAGATGGTTTGATGTTACGAATGTTATGAAAGCGTGACCATAGGATACATGCTAGTAAATCGTATATGCTTGGTTATGACTATTGCCTGTGCTTATCTCTATCTGTCGAGTCTGTTTCCTATGCTTGTGAATTATGTGACTGTTGACTGTGCTTATCCCTATCTGTCGAGTCTATTCCCTGTTTTAAAAGCTAGAGTCTCTTAGGATATATCTTCATGCTTCGAAATGGTTTTTCTTATATCTATATATATGCCTATATGTATTGTATTTCAACGCGTTGGAGTGGGTTACCAGCATCTCTCGCTGAACATATATATTTGGCTTTCAGGCACAGAGGAGTAGACACTGGAGCGTGCTAGAGTCTTGGAGCGTAGAAGTAGATAGTTTCCCTTTCGACCTGCGTGCCACGCTTATGCATTTAGATTATTGAGGATATTAGTTAGTTAGCCTGTGCACCTGAGTTCTCTAGCTCAGGTGTGGCATAGCACCCCGTACTCTTTATATTATGTTCAGGGATTTAATGAGAATTTACCTTTATTATATGAGTCTTAAAAGTTGAAAAATTTCGGGGTGTTACAGTTGGTATCAGAGCCTAAGTTTGACCCTAGGATAAAACTCTTAAGACTAGACTTTAAGACAATAGACTTGAACTTTAGGTATTTAGGAACATAGGACTCAGGAACTTTAGGACGCGCGGTAAGACTGTGAAACCTACACATAACTCTCCCTCACTTTACCCTTCACTTATCTAAGGGGAACTTTCCCTCCGCTTATCACGCCAAAGTAAGGATACAAAACTCTCACCTAATGTCCCTATAAACATTGACCCAGAAAGACGACGACATGGCACCAAACAGAAGACAATCAAGGACACCGGAACCCAACATCCACGACCCTCTGACCCAAACCCTACAGCAACTAACACAAGTCGCCCAGGCACTAAGCGACGTAGCTCTTCGCAACAACAGACCCCCACCACCTCCATCGAATACAAACTCAGACGTCGCCCAGCAAGTTTCGAATCATCGACCCCCCACGTTTTCAGGAGAAGAAGACCCCGTAATCCTTGAGGAATGGATCCGGACCCTCGACAAAATTCTAGGGCTGGTGGAATGCCCAGAAGAACGTCGCGTGGAGATAGTCTCGTTCTACTTCGGACACGAGGCAGACCTTTGGTGGATCCACGAGGGACCCGCTTACCGACAAGAACCAGGGTTCGACTGGGAAAACCTCAAAACACGTCTACGAGAGCGATTCTATCCAACACACGTATAAGCATCTATGCACGAAAAGTTACTCCATTTGAAACAAGGAACGACCACCGTCATGGAATACCATAAGCGATTCCTAGAACTAGCGCGCTTCGTGCCAGAACTAGTCCCCACTGAGGTAACCAAAATAGAGAGGTTCGTATCAGGCCACAACTTCGAGGCCCGAAAAGCACTAGTAGTAAGCAGACCCCGGACCCTCAACGAGGCTTACTCCAGTGCCGCAAATCTCAATCGAATCCAACTGCTACAACGAGGGGTTCAAGAACAGATACGGAAATAAAACACCAGAGGTGGGACACCACGCGTAAAAAGGGCAAGAAACGACACCAACACAAGACCGAGTAACCTGGCCGGCCAAAGGCCACCCCTAGGGAGCAACGAAGCTAACACAAGAAGCTTCTCTTGCCCAAAATGCAACAAAAGCCATAGAGGCAAAGACTGCATGGGCAATCCCTGGCGATGCTTCAACTGCGGGGAAGAATGACACAAGGCCTTCCAGTGCACTCAACCCCAAAGGCCACGCACCACCACCATGGGTCAACACGGGGGCACCACTCACCAAGGAAACTACGGCGCTCCCGGGAAGATATTCGTCATGAGCCGCACCCAGGCCGAAATTGGGAACGAAGGCAACCTCGAGGAGGGGAAACTAACCCCAGAAGACGAGGACCACGCAAACCCCGCGGAAGAAGACCAAGAAGACGAGTTTTGTCTAGGATAGCCCGGCAAATTCTTTGTAACCACCTTCGTAGTGGAACTATTTACTTAGCTTAATTACTTCAGAATTATTATAAATAAAAGACTAGATCGAAATTCGACCCTACTTACAAGGGGTGGAACGAAAATTTTACATCAGGAAAACAAGCCAAGCCTCCCACCACTAGAAGACAAAAGAAGGAAAAAGACAAGGACCACACCATCAAAAAGCCTAATATCACCAATGGGAATTAAACCCTTGACCCCCCACATACAAAACCAAGATCTTAACCACTAGGCTAAAGGTGTTTCTTAAAACCTCAAGGGAACACTCCCTTCTTAAATCCCCCACAAATCCCTAAAACCCCCAAATCCCCAAATCAAAAACCCTTCTTCATCTCCTTCTTCTTCTTCTCCTTCTTCTTCTTCTTCTCCCACACTCCCTCTCCCTCACCCCTCCTTCCCATCTCACCTCTCCGCCTCCCCAAACGCCGGGGCAACAGCCCCAGCCGGACGCCGTCGACGACCGAAGCCGCCGCCGACCGCCCAGACGACGCCTCACCGCACACCGCCGTCGCCGCCCGGAAGCAAACCGCGACACCTCCACCACCCGCCACTCGCCTGAGCACACCCCGCTGCCACACCCACCACCACTACCCAGCTCCGTCCAAAGGCCGCCGCCCCCCCTCGCTGAGCCGTCGCCAGGGCCGAACCACGCCGCCGCCTTTCTACCGTCGAGAGAATATACCTAAGCATAGAGATCCGGGGAAGTTCACAATTCCTTGTGTGATTAGAGGCCGACCTTTAAAGGGATCCCTTTGTGATTTAGGAGCCAGTGTGAGTGTTATGCCTCTTACTCTTTGTCAAGGGTTAGGGTTGGGAGAACCAAAACCAATCCAATTCACCTTAGAAATGGCGGATAGATCCATCGTAAAGCCTATTGGAATTCTTAAAGATGTCCCAGTTCGTGAGGACAAGTATTTTGTGCCTTGTGATTTTATTGTGATAGATGTCCGAAGGAACCTAGACGTTCCACTCATTTTGGGGAGACCCTTCCTAGCCACTATTGGAGCAATGATTGATGCAAGGAAAGGGTCCATGATTTTTTACTTTGGGGAGGAAAAGGTGGAATTTAATGTTCTTGATGAGCCAAAAATCATTGAATGCAAGTCAATTTTGCACATCGACCCTACTCTCAAGGTGACGCATAATGAGTATTTGCATTTGAAGAGTCTATGGGGTGATGAGATCAAACTCGCGGATCAACCAGGATGAGCACTCCATAACCAGGTTAGGTCGAGCTAGCGACGTTAAACTTAGCGCTTCATGGGAGGCACCCCATGTTATCTATTATTTTTTTTTCATAATTATTGCTTTCTAGTTTAATTTTATGGCTTTCTAGATTCGTTTTATTTAGTTTTATTGCTTTCTAGTTCGTGATTATTTTATTGCTTTTCTCTTTTCTCTTGCTATACTTTTCCTTTTTGTTGCATCAGGGACGATGCAAAGTTTTAAGTGTGAGGGGGAGGAATCATTAATTTGGGGATATTTCTAAATTTTTAAAATTTTTGCTTTTGCTTGGATGACTCATATGCTATTTTTGGTGAATAAGTTACTTGTCTTAGCATGCAGTTACAATTACTCTCTCTTGTTGGTTTATGGTTTGTTTTAGTGGTGCTTGCTGCATCTCAATTTGTGATGGATGATTTGAGGTGTAACACATATTTGATCTATTCCCTTGCCAATAGCTTTGTTAACCACTTAATAATTGGATTAATTCTTGATCTTGTGTTTTGCATTGCTAGTGAAGGCTTATGTGAGATTCCGGTCATGGGTGTTTTGCTAGAACTTGCCTCATTACTCCCTAAGTGATGTCTAAGTTTTGCATGTTTTGAAGTGATTTAGGCCATTTTTTGTTTAGCCATACCCTTTAAACCTGTCCCTATATATATTTTTATCCTTCGTGTCCCCATTGTGCCTTTTGTTTGTTCAAATAAGTGCTAAGCACTTATCCCCTCTTTGTGATTGTTTTTCTTTGATTTACCCCATTATTATAACCCTTAGCCCGTGGCCAAATATTTCCCTTCCACCCTTGAGAGAATGAAACTTTTATCTCTATCTTTTCCGTAAGAAGAGTTTTATGGAGTTGTGCTAAAAAAAAAAAAAAAAAAAAAAAAAAAAAAAAATAGCTAGTGTTACAAATGTTCAAGTGTGGAAGTCATGAAAGTTTGGATTAAAATTATCTTGCTATATCCAAAAGAAGTCCAAAGACAAAGAAAAGAATGAGAAAAAAAAAAAGATTGAAAGTTTTTGAGTTTGGATCCCCACTTTACCAAAGAGTTGCTAAGTTCTTAAAAGAAATTTGCTCATTGGAATTATGATTATCTCATCTCTTCCAAATTTTGAAAAGTTTAGATAAATTGTGACATTCTCTCTTTTTGATTAATTTTTCCATACCACTTCTTTGTTAGCTATCACCCGTAGCCCCATTACAAGCTTAATAAAGTCCTATTTGATCTTAGCATGAATTCTTAGATTTGATCTAGGGGAGTATGAAAGGCAAGCCTATGGGATCTCATTCATGAACCGTGTCCTGCATAATCTCAACGGAGTATTTGTGCACACTTGATCCTCACGTACTTTAAATTCTTGGTGCTCGGTTATTGGCTTGAAAATGGGTCTCTTATGTGCCAAACTAATTTGATTCTTGAAGCTTGTTGTTTTGTAGCAAGTGGGTTGGTGGTTTGAAAGGTTGTGCAAGAGAGAGCATGAGTAATTTGTATGTTTTGACTTGTGATTTTATTCCTTAGTTTTGCTTGAGGACAAGCAAAAGCTTAAGTGTGAGGGGGTGATGTTATCACATCTTTGCTTGTTATTATAGTCATTTTGAATCATCTCAGTATTTAAGTTCTTTAATTTTGCTTATTTAATACATATTTTCCTTGCTATTATCATTTAATTATGGTTCACACTTGTTTTGAATGTTTTACGGTGTTTGTTAGTGTTTTTGAATCATTGTAGGTCAATTCTATGAGCAAGGGAAGTTCAAGGATGAGTTTGGAGCAATTTTGGACAAGTTCGGGGCCCAAAGGCTC
This sequence comes from Ipomoea nil, assembly GCF_001879475.1. Taxonomy (NCBI): domain Eukaryota; kingdom Viridiplantae; phylum Streptophyta; class Magnoliopsida; order Solanales; family Convolvulaceae; genus Ipomoea; species Ipomoea nil. Next base: position 431,145 of record NW_017617109.1, on the reverse strand, counting down.
GACGCGTCGAAAATTTCCAGAATGTTTTGTGATCGAGACCTGCTGGTCTCGACGCGTCGAGCGAAGCACGAAGTCGACAGCTTAATTACAAAAGGGCGTTGGCTTCAGCATCTTCAACTTCAATTCCAAATCCCAATTCAACTTCAATTCCAAATTCCAATTCCAACTTCAATTTATTTAAATATAGGAATTATAATTTGAGTCCAATTTTGTACAAGATTTCTATTTCATCTCAACTTTGTACCCACTATAAAATCCCTCCTTCCTCAACCCTAAAAAGACCAAGAGATTTTTAGAGTTTTTTGTAGACAAGAAAGAGAGGAATCAAGAGGCTCAAGATGTCTTTGGAAGCAAGGAGGAAGCCAAGGAGATTTGGGAGAATCGCTTGGTTAATTCTTGTACTCTTTTGATGATTTGTAATCCTTTATTCATATTTGCTATGTATAATTTAGCCATGCTCGGCTAAATTCTTTAAGGATTTTTTGGGTGAATTTGTTTATAAACCTATGTGCCTAGTTCGTTAATTTCTTAATATATTTATGTTTGGTTTTATGATTTGTGTTGTTATCTTGTTTTAATCTGTCGTTGTTGGTAGTTAAAGGCCTAAATTACTAGCTTCACAGTCATGTTTGTGTCACCAATGGGAGTTGGGGCATAAATTAGGGCACACACGATTGCACCTAATGGTTGGTCCTTGGGAAAGGGGAACTTATTAGGGGAAGTTTATTCTAGATTATTGCTCATCGGGAGATGGTAGTAATTAGGAATAATTGAATGCTGATCTTTGATCTTATTGGGTGTTTAAGCCATGGGAGTGGAAATTCACTAGGAATAGAGATTACGGGAGTAATTCGATTCCACTTGGCATTCCCATACAAATCTTAATTCCAAACCAAATATTACAAACGTTAATTGGCACTAGGTGATTAAACATTGTGATCCCAAGAATCCTATTTTGTTCTATTGTCTACAAAACCTTGCTACTTATTTTATTCTGCTTGTTATTTTATGCAATCTATCAACCTTCAAGTTTTGTTCGGACTAGTTTCATATGAGTAACCTAGTAGCTAGTGATTAGTACCCCACCTCTCTGTGGTTCGACAACCCGAATACTCCGGGTATTATTTGTTTGCCCCAAATTACAGCAATCAAGCCTTCACTAGCAATGCAAAACACATGATCAAGAATTAATCCAATTATTAAGTGGTTAACAAAGCTATTAGCAAGGGAATAGATCAATTATGTGTTACACCTCAAATCATCCATCACAAATTGAGATGCAGCAAGCACCACTAAAACAAACCACAAACCTACAAGAGAGCGTAAATGCAATTGCATGCTAAGACAAGTAACTTATTCACCAAAAATGACATATGAGTCATTCAAGCAAAAGCAAAAAATTTTAAAATTTTAAAAATATCCCCAAATTAATGACTCCTCCCCCACACTTAAAAATTTGCATCATCCCTGATGCAAAATAAAAGAAAAGAAAAACAGGAGAAAAGAGAAAACCAAAAAGCAATAAAATAATCATGAACTAGAAAGCAATAAAACTAAATAAGACGAAACTAGAAAGCAATAAATAAATATGGAAAGTAATAAAAGATAACATGGGGTGCCTCCCATGATGCGCTAAGTTTAACGTCGTTAGCTCGACGTTACCTCTCTAGCCATCAAGTGATTGGAGAAGAAAAATCCCCTTCTTTCCATCAACTTTCTCTTCCAAGTATTTCTTCAAGTGATGTCCATTTATAAACTCTCTTAAGCTCGAACCCTTCATTTCATCGTGTAAGGAACCCCATTCGCCCGAATCAAGAATTATGCCTCCATTCTCTTTTCCTTCTTTTTCAACACTCTCTTGCTCAACAAGTAATGAGAGTCTCGGATCATCCACATGAACCAGTAAGTATTGGGAATCAATGGATATATAGATAGGCAAATGTGTGCCATCATCCTTAAGAACTCCTATGCCTCCCAAATTCAAAATTTCTCTAAAGTTCTCTCCAAGGGAAGTGTTCTCCATTGGTGAGACATCCTCATTCAAATCATGTGCTCCATTAAGAACTTCCTCATCTAATGGGCAACTCTCTATATGTTCCTTGCTACCATTACCTTGCAACTCTACATTCTCCTCCCAACTTGGTGTCTCCATCTCAATGCATTCATCAAATATTTCTTCATCTTTCTTTCTAAGATCCTCATCATCCTTTTTATTTCTCTCAACCTCATGACCTTCATTTGACAAGAGCAACTCTTCTAGAACCTCTCCATTAAATGAATCTTGAAGTGGCTCTTCAATTGTCAAATCTTGCCATAGAGCCAACGTGTGATCAAGTTGAGCTATCATGCGATCCATTCCAGCTTGTTGCTCCATATATTTCGAGCACAATTGCATTAACTTAGTCTCTATGGACTTCACCTCAATTGTTTGATCAAGTGGTTGGCAATCTTGTTGAAACTCTTGGTATAGAGACTCTTGAGCTCGCCCTCGATACTTGTAATTGGGATCCGTGATGAAGCAATTTTCTGCCTCATGAGGTCCACCACATATCATGCACTATGAGGGTTGCGGAGTAGGTGGTATGCATCTTTGATAAGTGGCTTGACTCATGTTGGCACAAAATCCTTGAGTAGGTTGTTGAGGGATATGGTTGGTGGGGATGAACATGTAACAATTTTCCACAAAGTGATTCCCACCACAAAATGAGCGCCATTGGGGTTGTAATGTTTGATATGAACTTTCTTGAAAATATTCTTGACTTGAGTTGGTGAAATTTGAGAAAGAGAATTGTTGTTCCATTCCTCCATATTCTCGATTCATATTCCAACTCATCTCATAACCTTGAGAAGGAGGGTAAAACGGTGGCATGGTTCCTTGGAATTCATATCTATCCATAAACTAAATCACACTCAAAACAAGGAACTTGTTATGGGTTAGAAAAATAAAATAAAATAAAATAAAAAATAAAAATGGACTAGTCTCCTAGAATAAAGATTTCACTAATGTTAATACTAGAAACGCCACTTTCCCGGCAACGGCGCCAATTTGATACGTAGTATATTTGCAAACAAATAATTCTCGGAGTACGAGTTACCGATCCACAGGGAAGTGGTTGTATCAAGCACTAGCAGTGTTGCAAAAATTGCGACTAGGCGCCGATTAATCGGCGCCTAGGCGCTAGGTGATTGCCCACCTAGGCGCTCTAGGCGGCCTAGGCGGTCCCAAGGCGCCTAGCGATTTTTGCAACCTTGAGCACTAGTTACTAGCTTATTCATTAGAGCTAATCCTAACAATTACTTAGATGATTGATTGGCATAAAATAAATAAAAGAGGTTCAGGATTTTGAAAACAATAAGAGAGAAGATGAGATTCATGGGATTCAAGTATTTAATCACCTAGTGCCAATTAACGTTTGTAATATTTAGTTTGGAATTAAGACTTGTATGGGAATGCAAAGTGGAACAGAATTACTCCCATAATTTCTACCCCTAGTGAATTTCCACTCCCGTGGCTTAAACACTTGATAAGATCGAAGATCAGCATTCAATTATTCCCAATTATTACCATCTCCCGATGCGCAACAATCTAGAATAAGATTCCCCCAATAAATTCCCCTTTCCCAAGGTCCAACCACTAGGTGCAATCGTGTGTGCCCTAATTTATGCCCCAACTCCCATTGGTGACACAAACAAAGCAAACGAAACAAGTAACTATGGCCAATAATTACAAGCATCAAACAATATTATCACGATTGCAACACAAGTATTAAACCCAAATAATAATATATTAAAGAAACTGAGAACTCAGGCACATAGGTTCATAAACACTTTTACCCAAGAATCTCTAAAGAATTTAGCCAAGCATGGCTAAATTATACATAGCAAATATAAATAAAGAATTACAAATCATCAAAAGAGTACAAGAATTAACCAGACGATTTTCCCAAATCTCCCTAGTCTTCTTCTTGCTTTCCAAGACAACTTGTGGCTCTTGATTTCTCTTCTTATTGTCTCCAAGAATCTCTGAATTCTAAACTATGAATTTTAAATTATCTATTCTAATTATTTACTCTAAACTACCATTCTTTTTTTAGGGTTGAGGAAGGTGGGATTTTATAGTAGGTACAGAGCTAGGCGGAATTGGAATTGGAATTTTCCTAATTTAATTTAGGAATTTTAGCTTTGGAATGATTAGGCAATTACGGTACCCATCTTGCTTTGGAATATTGCCATTTTAAATTAGGAAGTTTCTAAAACTCGCGCCCAGTGCAATAGGTACGTTTTGCACGCTTATTTTGACCCTTTTCTCTTATTATCTAGACTTTGGTGTCTTCATAAGAGTTGTAGTCCTTCAAGTCTTCTTTCCAATGGCGCAAGAATCACCTCAATCGGACATTCCTAGCATGAGATATGTTCAAAATACTAAACTATCATCAATCTGTGCGAGATGAAATGTTACTGGAAATGTTCGACGTGTTGAGTTTTCTGCTGAGTCATAGATTATAGCCCTTCGAGTCTTCTTTCTAATGGCGCAAGAATCACCTGAATCGGACATTCCTAGCATGAGATATGATCAAAATACTAAGTTGTCGCCGAATTCAACGGGAATTACAACTCTTCGGTCTTTTGATCCACTTTTCCCTTGTTTGATTCTTGTGATCAAATCCATTGAAAGTACCACTCTTTGGCTCTCTTTGAAGCATTTTAGCCACCTCCTTAGCTTCACCTTGACTTTGTTTTGGCTCCAAACTCGTCCTAGAACTTCCCTTGCTTTTAACTTTGACCAGAAATGGTTCAAAAACACTAACAACATCGTAAAACATTCAAAACAATTGTGAACCATAATTAAATGATAATAGCAAGGAAAACATGTATTAAATATGTAAAATTAAAGAACTTAATTACTGAGATGATTCAAAATGACTATTAAAACAAGCAGAGATGTGATAACATCACCTACCGAAGAAGAATCCACACAAGTGGAAAAAACCATATTAGCTTGAGGTCCAGGATTTGCAGAATACCTACGGTGACACGAAACAGTAGTATAGCCTTGACAATCGCAAATCTAACACCGCGAAGAATAAGACTAAGAACTATGACCGCGAACACCTCGCTGTCAACGACCACAGCCTCCATGCAAAGAGTGAGAAAACCCACTATGATCGGACTTACCTCAGCGCTGAACAGCCATAGCCATGGGAACAGTTGAGACACCTCTAATGCCAGCAACATAATCATCACCACAAATGAATTCATTCGCCACCTGGAAATCAGATAACTCTGCCAACATGATTGGATGGTACCGTCGACGTAACCCAATAAATTTTGTCCTCGTAAAAAGGGTACTAACCGAGTTCTCCAAAATAAATAGTTATAGGCAGTGAGTTTGATTGAAATAAAGTGATGAGCTATAGACAACGAGTTATTAGAAACCACAGGCACCGGAACAACAACATCAGAAATAGTCCGCTTGGAAGAAACTCCGGCAAAATTATCATTATCACCGGCCATAAAAAAACCAAGTGACTGATATGGTGATACCAGATGAGAACAAGATTATGAAATATGATTGATAATAGGAACGTATACAATTTATATACATGACTAGAGCCCTATTATGAATACACAAGACTAGAGTCCAATATCAAACATAATACACAACAGTAGTAGATTCCTAATAGTTGAAACCCCAAAGTAAGAACCAAAAACTAATTAGAGTCGCAAGGTAGTACGTGCATAGTGAATTCATGTAGGGTGAATGACTGAAATGTGCTATTATCCCCCATTTTTTCCCAAAATGTGTGCTGACTTTTTTTTGACAAGAATGTGTAAAACTAAGTTGGGACTTGCGTTTTTGCATGTGTCCCGGCAATTTTTTTTTTTTCGTATTAGTGTAAAACGCAAGAAGGACTTGCGTTTTCTATATTGAATACGTAAAACGCATTTGGGAAATGCGTTTTACGTATACGTATCACATACTCTAAAACGCATTTGGGAGATGCGTAAAATATATAATACTTTTAACACATCTCCCAAATGCGGTTTTTTACCGGCGGGGGCGCTCCCGAAGCCCGTATTATACACGGTGGTGAAGTCGTCGTCTCCCTGAAGCCCGTATCGTTTTTCCCTATACCGTTTAGTGCGTTTTGCGTTTGCTTTCCACTTCCTCCTCCACTACTTTCGCCAATGCCGTTGTCGTCTCCCTAAAGCCCTCGACGGCCATCACCGCCGCTCTCTGGATATCCTTAGCGTCCTTGGACACCGGCACCAGCACCGACAGGCACCACACGGAATCAGCGAAGTTTAGCGTTGCAAACTCACCTCTCAGCGCCAATGCTGCCACGTCGTGAGCTCGCGCCGCCATTTCCGGAGTAGGGTAACTTCCCACCCATATCCTCTTCTGCTTGATCGGCTCCCGAAGCTCACAAACCCATTTCCCGTTGCCCCTCCGCCGCACTCCCCTGTACACCGGGTGCCGAGTCTCCTTGATGAACTTCTTCCTCCCCGCCGGCCTCTTGGGTTTCCTCGCCAAAACAACCTCGTCTAAATGTGCAGCCATGCAGTTGGAAGAAGAACATGATCCTCCGGATACTGAAGAGGTCACCGGCAGCAGTTGACCACTTTCCTTGAAACTAAATCCACGACGACGACGGCCGTTCTGATCGGACAAATATGCTTGTAACACCCCGTGTTACGGCCTTTAATCCCGAATTAATTATTTAATTAATTTCATTAATAATAATAAAAAGAATTTAATTTGATTAGAAATCTCTTTAATTAATTAATGTGGTCCACCGCGGATCATGGACCCTTGCCTAAACTAGAGTCATAAGCCTATTAGAAATAATGAAAGTCAACATTTTACTAATCAGATCCTAATTAGGAATCCTAGGCCTAAACATCTATTAGGAATAAAGAAAGTATACCTTTACTATTCAGATTATGGTTAGGATTCTCTTTAATTAATTAATATGGTCCACCATGGACCATGGACCCTTATCCCTAAAACAAGTCCTTAGTCCTATAAGGAATAGAATTAGTAAACTCATACCATTCAGGCCCTAATTAGGACTTCTAAATAAATATATAAGGACATAGGAGGCACCTAGAAGTCACACCACAATAGATATCACCACACAAGAATTCCCAAGGGTCTCCCCACCACCAAGCCTAGGGAGATCAAAACGGATGGAAATCTTAGGGAAGAACCTTAATAGCCAAGGAATGATTAATTAAGGCTAAGAGGTAACCCATGTATTAACAAAACCTATTTTCTTTGCTATAATCTCCTTCTTTGGCTTCTCCTCTATACTCGTGTCTTGATAAATCGTTTGTGATATTGATGATATGATCTTGATGATTGATGAGATGAATTTATGTGTGATCTTGATGATGATAGGAAGTTCTTGATGATTATGTGATGTTCTTGATAAATCTTGATGTTTCTTGTTGTTAAAAGATGAACTATGATCTTGATTATTTAAATATGATTAGAGCCTTAGGATGAATCGTGAAATTCATATTGTGATATTCTTGATATATTTGGGTGGGAATTCACATGTTCGGGTGTTAATTATGCTTAGAAATCACGATAGGATATGTGATATTTGATTCTTGCTTTTGATCCGTTAATTGTCTACGTGGTGTCATCGATTGCGTTTAAAAGTGTCTAAGCATGGTTTCGGGTTCCACAAAGGATCCCGGGACGTTTATTGTGATAATGAGTCAGTGGGGGGTAGGTGGGGGTAGGGGAAACCCGCCACCTACCCGCTGCCCCATTCAGGCGTCGCCGGCAGCGGGCAGCCGGCGGGCAAGCGATTGCCCGCCGGGCACCCGCTGCCCAGTTTCTCGCCGCCAGCGGGCAGCCGGCGGGTGGTCCTCCACCCGCTGGTTTTCCCACATCGGGATGGTGGTTTCTTCCGTTTGATGTTTCCCCGATCCACGTGGTGTCCCAACGGACTCCGTTTATCGTGCCTAAGTCTAGTTTGATGTTTCGGGTACCGTTCATAGGATAAATGAGTCTTATATATATCGCATGCTAGTTGAATTAGTATCCCGTTGGCCTAGGTAAAGGAAGTATGAACCCCTTAGGATTATTCCTAGTATGTGGATGACCACGCATAGGTTTCATTATACGTTTTCTCCCCTTTCCCAATGTGTTAATGTGGGTTGCATGTGCTTGCTATGTGTTATGTGTGCATGATACCCCAATTTGGTTGCGATCAAATTGGTTATTCCTGAACTGCGGTCAGAATTACACTCTTGGGCTGCGGTCCACCGTTTGGTTGCGATCAAACGTTTTACATGAGCTGCGGTTCATATTCCTGGCTGCGGTCAGATGATCACTTTTGGGCTGCGGTCCACCGTTTGGTTGCGATCAAACGTTTTACATGAGCTGCGGTTCATATTCCTGGCTGCGGTCAGATGATTACTCTTGGGCTGCGGTCCACAGTTTGGTTGCGATCAAACATTATGATGAGCTACGGTTCATCGGTCAGTTGGGATCGACACCTTCGTATTGCGATACGAGGCAGGGTGCTGCGGGGTCGTGTCAGAGCTATATGCGCTGACCCTCATGTATGGGCATGCGATTGGTCGTGTGGCACCAACAAAGTGTGCTTGTGTGATAAGTTGCATGATGATATAAATGAGATGAAGTGAATCCGTGACCATTGGATATATGCTAGTATCTTTACATGCTTGGTTACAACTGTTGAATGTGCCTATTCCATAGGATATATGCTAGTATCTTTACATGCTTGGTTATAACTGTTGGATGTGCTTGTCCCTATTTGTCGAGTCTATTCCGGTTTTGAAACTAGAGGTTTCCTAGGATATATCTTCCTGCTTCAAAATGACTTTTCTTATATATATATATATATATATATATATATATATATATATATATATATATATATATATATATATATATATACACTTATATGGTATTTCAACGCGTTAGAGTGGGTTACCAGCATTATTCGTTGAACAGATATATTTGGCTTTCAGGCACAAACGATTAGCTCCGGAGCGCGCTAGAGGACCCAAGGCTTAGATAAATAGTTTCATATTCAGCCTGCGTGTCATAATGATGTAATGATGATGTTTAAGGACAATTAGATAGTTTAGCCGGTGCATCTGAGTTCTCCAGCTCAGATGTGGCATAACACCCCGAATTCTTATGTTTAGTACTGCTCTGTTTGGGATTTAATAAGAATTTACCTTTATTATATAAGTTTTAAAAGTTTCGAAAATCTGGGGTGTTACAGTTGGTATCAGAGCCTAAGTTTGACCCTAGGATATGACTTTTAAGACCAGACTTTAGGACATTAGGCTTGAACTCTAGGTATTTAGGAACATAGGATTCAGGAATCTTAGGACGCGCGGTGAGATTGTGAACCTACATATCATCACATAACCGCCCCTCACTTTACCCCACATTAATTTAAAGAATTTCCCCCTTCGCTTATCACATCAAGGTAAGGGTACAACACATTGACTCTTCATTCCAGATACTGGCCCTAGGAATTTGTTATGTCCTTGCATGCTTTTACCTGCTTTGTTGCTTATCACTGTTTGATTATCATACTTGTTTATTTGCTTAAGCATATATGCTCCTAATTGATTTTAGACCATGTTAGGAACTGCATATTATTGCTTAACTATTTGATCAAACATGCGTTATTCGGATATCTGTTACTTGATAAAGTATTTTAGAACTTGCAATTAGTAATTTTGTTCAACTTATAAGGGCTCACTTGTCCTAATCATAATTGACCAATATAGTTAACTCACTAAATAGCCCGATAAGTACTTACATAGGGAAATTTTGGGGAATATAGCTTTGATTAAGAAGGGAAAGAATGGGGCGCGGGATCCTTATGATATTTAATTGAAGTCTCCCATATTCCTTATTAATAACGTGATCCCTGGAGTTTTTCTATGTATTCAAACCCCTTTCGTTGTTCACATAAGTATGGAATTCCTTGAACTTAAAATTGTGCATTCTCGGGGCTTTTCCCGAAGTGATTCCTCCTTCACAGTCACGTTCCAGTGGGGCCTTGGCAGGAGGTCGACCACCCACCACGTGCCCAGGCGGTCGACCGCCCACCTCGCGCCCACTGGTCCGGTATGTTTTCACGACTTCTTGTTTTTATTGATCCATTGTGCCTTTGTGTGTCTCCCTTGATACTTCCTATGTGTTTAACGTATAGATAACAATCTAATGCTTGAACATGAAAGTCGAATTACCTTCCTAATTAATTTGTTTATATGTTAAATAGAAATTATAGGGACCAATTCTATTTCTAGAAATCTAAAACCTCGGATACCTTTGCGTATTAAGTTTCGACCCGAAAGTCAATATGAGTGAGACCGGTAGAAACCTAAAACAAGTGGTCATCTAGAAATTATCCATGGAAAAATACATTTCGTCCCCAAACTATCTTAAAACTATCCCTCTAGACTTTGGTCCATGTTGCATAATAGACCACAAGCTTCTAATACCTTGTTTAGAACTCTTTTACCACTAAGATAAGGACCCCCTACACAAACATTTATACATAAATAGGTATACCACTACTATTCTAAATATATTCCCCTAAAACCTCTATTATATATATAATAGATATAATAGATAGAAGGAGATAGCCTAAATTGACGTAATTGCCCCTCTCTCATACGGTTATCTAACAGAAATATAGACGAACGACCAAAAATGTCCTCGCCACAATAACTCTGTCCATAAAATGGCAAAATTTTTTATAAAGGACTAAAATTGTCCAAGCCACTATAAGTCTAGGACCAAAAATGTCTTTTACTCAAATTATAATTATAATTCAAATTCAAATATGAAGTGGGCTTGGGCCAATTAATTAATTAATTCAATGGCCCAAAATTAAATTTAATTGGACTAATTAAATCAATTTAATTTCTATGATCCAATTAACTAAATTGGCCCAATAATTAATCTCAACGTCGGTCTAATAACAATTTTATCAGATCACTTGTCGGGTTCAAATTTTCCTGTGTCTACAGCTGCTACCAGTAACCTAATTGCACATGACACAGTACCAATAAATAATAAATAAATAAATAAGAAAAGAAAGAGGACATGTACTGAAGATGAAAACAATAACAATGCTACCCAAAAGAGAATTAAGAAGAATTAGAGAAATTTAAACAAAAAGTAGTATCTATTTAGACTATCGCTTTAAGACTAAATATTTAGACTATTGTTATTACGAAGTTGCAAACATTTATTTTAGTGAAAATTATAATCATATCAATCTAACGACATTTATATATTTAGTGACAATTATAAACATTTATTAATGACATTTATTTTACGGAGTTGCATTTATATACCTTAAATTACTGATTTAAATAAACAAATTTAACATATTTACCTATGCATGAACATCTCCTATATAATATTGCATTGATATATTTTGAAATACTTATTTAAAAATAATTATTGGGCATTATCCCATTCGCGCAAAGCGCGTAAAAAACTAGTATATATATATATATATATATATATATATATATATATATATATATATATCCTATGGAAATTGGTATCCGTAACATTTCCTTAGAGTATGGATATATATATATATACAACCATTCTTGAAGAGACATCTGAGGGGTCTAACAATGAAAAGAGTTTGAGACAAAAGTCTGAGAGATGAAAGGTTAACTTCATTTCTGTCATATATATTTTCATTTGTTATATGTAGTAAACATTTGAGATTAATATATCTTTGGATAGAATTCTTCGATTACAAAACTTAAAAGTAAATTCTTTGAAAAGCAACCTGAGAATTTGTACACCTTATATCTCATAATATAAGTTTTAATATGGTTATCTTTGTTGCTTAATGAGGGAGATTAAATACTTAGGAAAGTTATTATACGTCTGGAGATATCATATGATCTAGTTTTTATTCCCTCATTTCTGAATTTTTTGTTGTATTACAAAATTAATTTTCTAATGTGATTTACCAATAATGATTCATGATATTATGATTCTATCTTGCTAGGGTGATCTTGTATGGATAACGATAGTATAAATGTGAGACAGGAGACGACAAGTAATGTCAGGGTGGAAATTGAAAAGCCATGCAATGGAAGGAGATCAGAATGACTTTTTTATGCATGCATAGAGATGAAACTGTACAAGTCTTCCAAGTTGGGGATCGAAAGTCTCCTCTATTATTAAGATTAGGATAGGAGACAATGAATGCATTTAATAATCAATCAATTTAGAATTTAATTTTAGTCATTCAAATAATTTCCTTGCCTAAATAGTGGGAGATGATGATAATTATGCAGAAGTGTCAAATTGCTTCATTTGTCACTCATAAATGCTCAATTAATTTTTTTTAAAAAATAAGATCTAATTGGCCACATTTACTTTTATAATTGTGTTCGCTTAGCATTTTCTCTAGGTTTCCAACAAATAACCCTTCCATAATGCTGACATGAAATTTAAATAAAAATAATTTGATGACTTGTTTCATTGTTGAGTAATTCAAACCTAGAAAAATTCGCTACTCTCTCCCTCCTCATCCTCACCACCATCATCGCGATTGCCGATCTGAAAACTGAAAATTGTTTGTTACCTTCCACTTGTTACTTTTGTGGCCAAGTAATATAATCCCACAGTACAATATCTTTAGTATAGGGTTGCTGAAAGTTTAATTTCTATGGTTGTATGATATTTATATGCCTATTACAATGCCCTTTCATGCGTTGCTGTAGAGCTCACTGCATCCCTCCTGAAACTCTTCGCGCGCGTAATTCATGAACATGCTCTGAGGCAGAACTTATTTATGACCTTGCGATTCTAGTCACAATTTGGAATTTCATTTCTCTTATTTGTTTTAGCTGCCTCAGTTGGGCGTGACCAACTTTAAAATGTCCTATAATCTACGAGGTGTTTGAAACCAAATTTGCCAGGAAACTTCGAACTGGACAGCTAATGAGCGAATCTATTCAGTTCATTTTGGATGTGTAGAGTGTCGATAGTGCTATCACTCACCAACCTTTTACGAGCACACAAGAAAGAGACTAAATGGTAGTGCAAAGCCAAGAAAAGCTGCTGATTTTATTTTCAGATCGGCAACCACGAGGATGGTGGTGAGGATGAGGAGGGAGAGAGTCGCACTTTCTCTGAGTTTGAATAAGTCAATGAAACAAGTTATCAAATTATTTTTATTTAAATTTCATATCATCAGCATTTTGCGGATATGTGACATAAGTTAAAATTGTCTTTAATTTGTCCAAACATTTTCAAAGCTTACGGTTCTTTCTTGTCCTAATCCTATTTTAATAGAGTTCAACTATTATCTAAATCTTTTAATTAAGACGATACACATTATTCAATTGTATATACACGCATGAATACTTCACAATAAATTAATAATCCATTGTTGTATCATCATCTCCTTAATTACAGATCGAATAGCCTTCAACGGTGTTTCGTTATAAGGTAGTTGTTTTTGTTAAATGTGTTGTGTGGTGATGATATTAAAGTAAACTGATTATAATAACATAACAAATAACACTCAATTAAACATATTAATATTACATATTTCAATGTAAATAGATTTTTGAGGCCAAAAATATTTCTTGTGGTCTAAGACTTCATCAAGTTCCACATCAAACCTAGAGGCATAAGAATTGGTATGTATGCAATAAAATCATTTTTATAAATATTTTTTTGACGAGAGAAATTCATAATCACTATCTAAGAATACGCACTGAGTAAATCTGGTTTTGTATAAAATCACTTTTCTTTATATCATAAAAATAATGGTAGATACAAATTTTTGTCAACTTTTTCATTTACTTTTCTTTTTATAGTAAAAATGATGCGTGATAAAAACCCGTAAAGATGGAAATTTATGTTCACAGGTGAACAATATTAGATGAATAAGCCTACTGTATTGTATTGTTTTTGTAGATATATTTCTATATACAACCGTCATACTGTAGGTTAGTTAGGAAGTGGTTACAAGTAGTTAGCTGTTTGTAGTCTTTTCTCCCTCTTGTATATAAAGGTCAAGCTCCCAGGCTTCCTTTTGTAACAGAATCAATTCAGTTCTTCAATCAAACAGTTCTCTCATTTTCTTTCACTGTGTCTTTTTCGTGTTATGGTATCAGAGCGATAAAGAGACATGGCCTGGACAGGAGGAACCACAAGTTCGCTCAGACCTCCCGGATTTCAATCGGAGGCTACAGCCCAAGTGACAGCCCCGACGGCGATTCCGGCGACTAACACAGTCTTCGACCCAAATGATGCGGCAAGCCCCTATTTCTTGCATCTTAACGAGAACCCTGCATTAATCCTTGTTTCCACAACCCTAAATGGACGAAACTATCATCCTTGGGCCAGAGCAATGGAGAAGGCGCTCCTTTCTAAGAATAAATTAGGGTTCGTGGATGGGACTGTGGCAGTGCCGGACGTTGGTGATGTTAGGTTTCCCTACTGGAAAAGATGCAACAACATGGTTGCAACCTGGTTGATGCGTTCGTTGTCACCTGAAATTGCTCAAACTGTCCACTGGGTAGGATCAGCAGAAAAGATCTGGAAAACGTTGGAATCAAGATTCAGCGAGGCCGATATTTTCCGTGTCTCGGATTTACATGCTGAGATTCATCAAATTCGACAGGGAGTTCTCAGTGTAGGAGCGTATTTTGCCAAATTGAAGAGTCTATGGGATGAGCTGCTGGTTATAAGACTTCTCCCCACCTGCAATTGTGCGCGAAAGTGTTCTTGTGGACTGCTTGAAAAACTTCAACTCCATCTGGATAATGACAATCTATCCATGTTCTTAAGGGGACTGAGTGACAGTTATGCCTCAGTACAATCGCAGATCATGATGATGAAACGGCTACCCTCTGTTGATGGAGCATTCTTGATAGTCCAGCAACAGGAAAGGAGATTCAACAATGGAGGTAGTCTCTCTTCCCAAACTGCAGATAACTTGATTGCAGGGAACGTATTCTTTAGTCAGACTGGAGGGGGTAATTCAGGGGGCAAAAAACCCTACCCCAATGGAAACAAGAAACCACTGTGTACCTATTGTGGTTTCACTGGACACACAGTTGAAAAGTGCTACAAAAAGCACGGGTATCCTCCCGGATAGAAGCCAAGGAACAGGAATGCAGGAGCAGCAGTCAATCAGGTTCAAATAACTGATCAAGTCCCCTTGGAGGATACCATTTCACTTTCTCAAAGTGAATACATGATGTTCAAGCAACTATTGCAAAGGGAAAGCAGTACACACAATCAGAGTTCACCACTGGATATGGAAGCCAGACCTCAGGCAAATCTGATCTCTGCCAATTTCATTCCTAATGTGCAACTAGAAGGCAATCCCTCTTCATCATCTAGCATTAAGATACCTTGGATCTTGGACAGTGGTGCAACTCACCACATTGTTTGCAATCATCACGTGTTGACAAAAGTGAGAAAGGTTAATGACATGCATGTTGAACTTCCAAATGGAAGCAGAACTGCTATTACACATATAGGAACTGTTGTTGTGTCAGATGATTTAATCTTAAAGAATGTCTTCTGTGTGCCTAACTTCCACTTCAATTTAGTGTCTGTTAGTGAGCTGATCAAAGGCTCCAAGTGTAAACTGCTATTGCATTCTGACATATGCATCATATAGGATCATGTCCTTGGGAGGATGATTGGACAGGCGAGATTGGATAAGGGTCTATATCATTTGGTGCAACCTGATTTCTTTGTTCCTTTTGATTCATTACAACATGTCAAAGTGAATGTATGTAGTGTTGATAGTTTGTGGCATGCCAGATTAGGACATGTTTCCCATTCAAAGATTAAAATGTTGCAGGTGTACAAATCTGATTTGAAATCAAATAAAGAAGCAGTTTGTGATATATGCCACTTGGCTAAGCAGAAGAGATTGCCATTTCCAGTTAGTACTACTATTTCTATTGACTGTTTTGATCTTGTACATGTCGATATTTGGGGACCATATGGTGTGCATACCATCTATGGTCACCAATATTTTTTGACCATTGTGGATGACTTTAGCAGATTAACTTGGGTGTACTTGATGAGAGGTAAACATGAGGCTAGGAGTATAGTTCAGAACTTCTGTGCCTTGGTTCATACACAGTTTGGGAGAAATGTTAAGTGCATTCGATCAGACAATGGGCAAGATTTTAAGATGGATAAGTTCTATCAAGAAAAAGGGATCATTCACCAGACTTCATGCACATACACACCTCAGCAAAACAGTGTAGTTGAAAGGAAGCATGGTCATATATTGTGTGT
The DNA here is from genome assembly GCF_001879475.1 of Ipomoea nil. NCBI lineage: Eukaryota > Viridiplantae > Streptophyta > Magnoliopsida > Solanales > Convolvulaceae > Ipomoea > Ipomoea nil. The sequence goes on along the minus strand of NW_017617109.1, from coordinate 414,824 downwards.
TGCAAGAGCCCTGAGGTTTCAAGCCGATTTGCCTGAGTGTTTTTGGGGAGACTGCATTCTGCAAGCTGTGTATATAATCAATAGAGTACCCTCAAATGCTTTGCAAGGCAAAATCCCTTATCAGGTTCTTTTTGGGAATTCCCCTCAACTTAGCCACCTCAGAATTTTTGGTTGCTTAGCTTATGCTTCTAATCTCAATGCATATAAAACCAAATTTGCTCCAAGAGCCAGGAGGTGCATTTTTTTAGGGTACCCTACTGGTGTGAAAGGATACAAATTATATGATCTAACAACCAGGGAAGTCTTTGTGTCTAGGGATGTTGTGTTTTATGAGAAGAATTTTCCCTATTTGCCAAAGTGCAGTACAGACACTCAGATGGCTAAACCTTCCATCATTCTGCCTAATCCTACACACACAGCTGATGAACAATTATCAAAGTCCACTCCAAATTCTGATGCCACACTGTCTAGTTCCAGCAACATACCAGTAGTCATTTCCCAGGCTGATGATGTTCCTGTAAACAGTTCTGAAGATTTTCCATCAGTACACAATGAGGAAAATATCATTGAACCACAGCAGCAGGTCAGAAGATCCACTAGACAGGTATCTAAACCAGCATATCTTCAAGGATATGAATGTCACATTCCCAGCAAGAGGACTACCCCCCACACCTTATCTGCAGTTTTGTCATATGACAAACTCTCTCCCAAGTACAGAGTTTTTACCCTAAATGTATTGAATGAAGTTGAGCCTAAAACCTATAATGAGGCTATTCAACATTACTGTTGGAGAATGGCTATGCAGGCAGAGATAGATGCTCCCCAAATCAACAAGACTTGGGAACTCACAACCCTTCCTCCCTCCAAGTGTGTTATAAGGTGCAGGTGGGTTTATAAAGTGAAATACAAGGCAGATGGTACTGTTGAAAGATGCAAGGCTAGACTGGTAGCAAAAGGGTACACTCAAACTTGTGGATTGGATTATGTTGACACATTCAGTCCAGTAGCCAAGATCACATCCATAAGGACATTACTTGGTGTGGCAGCTGCAAAAAAGTGGCAATTACATCAACTAGATGTGAATAATGCTTTCCTCTATGGTGACCTCCATGAAGAAGTATATATGCAACTCCCACCAAGCTTCATAGCAGAACATCCAGGGCAGGTGTGTAAGCTAAAAAAGTCCCTTTATGGACTCAAACAAGCTAGTAGACAGTGGAACTCTAAGCTTACAAGCGAGTTGATTGCATTGGGGTTCAAGCAGGCTGTTTGTGACAACTCCCTATTCACAAAAGGATCTGGTGATAGTTTTATAGCCCTGTTAGTATATGTTGATGATGTTATTCTGACCAGTAGCAATACAAATCAGATTCAGCAAATAAAGGATCATCTCCACTCTGTGTTTCAGATTAAAGACCTTGGAAACTTGAGATTCTTCCTTGGTCTTGAAGTGGCTAGAACTAACAAGGGCATTGCCATTAACCAAAGAAAATATGCCCTGGATTTATTGACAGAAACTGGATTCTTTGGAAGCAAACCTATGAAGACTCCTATGACACACATATTAAAGCTGTCTCAAGAGGAAAGCATACCTCTACAGGACAACACAATGTTCAGAAGACTAGTTGGTAAGTTGTTATACTTAACCATTACAAGACCAGATATTTGTGTTGCTGTCCAGCAACTATCTCAGTTCCTAGATAAGCCTACCAACTTGCATTTACAAGCAACTCATAGGATTTTGAGATATATCAAGAACTGTCCAGCTCAAGGACTATTCTTCCCAGCAGAATCTAGCCTCAGGTTAAGGGGGTTTGCTGACTCAGATTAGGCATCCTGTTTTGACACTAGACGTTCCACAACAGGTTTTTGCATGTTCCTAGGTGAAGCATTAATCTCCTGGAAGTCCAAAAAACAGATTACAGTGTCTAGATCGTCTTCTGAAGCGGAGTACAGGGCCATAGCTCTTGCTGCCTGTGAAATCCAATGGTTAATTTTTCTGCTAGAAACAATGGGATTAAGGGTAGAAGAACCAGTCATATTATATTCTGATAGCAAGTCCGCGATAGCCATCGCGGAAAACCCGGTGTTCAACGAGCGAACGAAGCACATAGAGATCGACTGCCATCTCATAAGGGAAAAGATTCAAAAAGGCATTATCAGACTCCTACATGTATCCACTGACAACCAACTGGTTGATGTCCTAATCAAACCTCTGCAACCATTGCCCTTCAAGAAGTTCATCTCCAAGCTGGGACTTCATTCTATATACGTACCAGCTTGCGCGGGGGGGGGGGGGGTATTAGATAAATAAGCCTACTGTATTGTATTGTTTTTGTAGATATATTTCTATATACAACCGTCATTGTAACACCCCGAAATTTTAAAACTTTTGAAACTTAAATAATAAAGGTAAATTCTCATTAAATCCCAAAACATAATAGAGTACGGGATGCTATGCCACACCTGGGCTAGAGAACCCAGGTGCACAGGCTAACTAACTAATATCCTCGATAATGTAAATACATAAGCATGGCACGCAGGCCGAAAGGAAAACTATCTACTCTACGCTCCAAATCTCTAGCGCGCTCCAGTGTCTACTTCTCTGTGCCTGAAAGCCAAATATATCTGTTCAGCGAGAGATGCTGGTAACCCACTCCAACGCGTTGAAATACATTATAGATAGATATATATATATAGATATACGAAAACCATTTTGAAGTAGGAAGATATATACTTAGGAGACACTAGTTTTAAAACCAAGAATAGACTCGACAGATAAGGATAAGCACATTCAACAGTTATAATCAAGCATATAGAGATACTAGCATATATCCTATAGTCACAGATTCACTTCATCTCATTCATATCATCATCCCAATTCGTATCTCATCGCACACAAGCACACATTGGTGGCGCCACAGGACCAATCGCATGCCCATACATGAGGGTCAGCGCATATAGCTCTGACACGGCCCCGCAGCACCCTGCCTCGTATCGCAATACGAAGGGGTCGATCGCAACCGACCAATGAACCGCAGCTCATCATAATGTTTGATCGCAACCAAACAATGGACCGCAGCCCAAGAGTAGTCATCTGACCACAGCCAGGAATATGAACCGCAGCTCATGTAAAACGTTTGATCGCAACCAAACGGTGGACCGCAGCCCGAAAGTGATCATCTGACCGCTGCCAGGAATATGAACCGCAGCTCATGTAATATGTTTGATCGCAACCAAACGGTGGACCGCAGCCCGAGAGTGTAATTCTGACCGCAGCCAGGAATATGAACCACAGCTCATGTAATACGTTTGATCGCAACCAAACAGTGGACCGCAGCCCGAGAGTGTAATTCTGACCGCATCCAGCTTCTGAACCGCAGCTCAGGAATAACCAATTTGATCGCAACCAAATTGGGGTATCATGCACACATAACACGTAACAAGCACATGCAACTCATATTAGCACATTGGGGAAGGGGAGAAAATGTATAAGGAAACCTATGCGTGGTCATCCACAACTAGGAATAGTCCTAAGGGGTTCATACTTCTTTCACCTAGGCCAACGGGATACCAATTCCACTAGTATGCAACATATATACATATATAAGACTCGTTTATCCTACGAATGATACCTGAAACATCAAGCTAGACTTTAGGCACGATAAATGGGGTCCGTTGGGACACCACGAGGGTCGGGGAAACATCAAACGCGGAAGCCGGAGTCCCGAGTTGGGACAATTTCCAGCGGGTATCCGGTGGGTGGTGTACCACCCGCCGGCTGCCCGTCGGCGTCAGGTCTCCGGGCAGCGGGTGCCCGGCCAGCAGTCGCCTGCCCGCTGCCGGCGACGTCTTTCTCGGGCAGCGGGTAGGTGGCGGGTCCCCCTACCCCCACCTACCACCCACTGACTCTTTATCAAATAAACATCCCGGGATCCGTTGGGGGACCCGAAACCATGCTTAGACACTTTTAAACGCAATTGATGACACCACGTAGACAATTAACGGATCAAAAGCAAGAATCATATAGTACATATCCTATCATGACTTCTAAACATAATCGACACCCGAACATGCGAAATCCCACCCAATTATATCAAGAACAACACAATACGAAACTCCCAATTTTAACCTAGGGCTCTAATCATATTCAAATCAATAAAATCATAGTTCATCTTTTAATTACCAAACATCAAGATTCATCAAGAACATCATATAATCATTAAGAACCTCTTATCATCATCAAGAACATCAAGATCACACATAAAATCATCTCACAATCATCAAGAACTCATCATCAATATCATAAACGATTCGTCAAGACACAAGTATAGAGAGGAGGCCAAAGAAGATAATTATAGCAAGGAAAATAGGTTTTGTTGAGACATGGGTTACCTCTTAGCCTTAATTAATTTCCTTGGCTATGAAGGGTCTTTCTTTAAGATTCCTTCTTTCTTGATTTCTCCTAGGGGGATTCTTGGAACTTCTTGTGTGGTGAGGGATTATTGTGGTGTGTGTTCTTGGTGCCTCCTATGCCCCCTATTTATATACCTAAGAGTCCCTAATTAGGGTTAGTTCTATTCCTTCTACAACTAGGGGATTGGGTTTAGGGATAAGGGCCCATGGACTATGGTGGGCCTTTTCTTAATTAATTATTGTAATTTAGTCATTTCTTTTGGGTAATTGATTAAATGATTAATTGGTTTTAGGGGCCGTAACACGTGGTGTTACTCTCCCCCCCCCCCCCCTTACAAGAGGCTTCGTCCCCGAAGCCGGTGCGTTAACCCATTCTTTCGCCCCTGGACATTTCGTATTTTGGCCTCCTGGTTAGGAACGTGGCCCCATGTGTTGTCCTTGCTGGGGTAGACTGGATTTCAAGTGACGTGGTGATTGGGAAGTTCGGGTTTACCTTGTTTTCCTGCTCCCGAGTTGGATGCCCCGCGAGTGCCCAGGATGGTCTCGATTGCTGCTACCCTCTGATCTAAGGCGCATGTCGCGTGGATTAGGGACGAGAACCCTTCGTCCACGATTTGGTTTTGCCGGGTGAGCTGTGTGAGGATGCGCTCGTTGATAGACTCTTCGTTTTCCCCTTGAGTTTCCTCCTGCTCGTGCGGGTGCCGGTGGATTAGGCTCGTCATCCTCTTCCTGTTCCTCGTTTCCCTCTAGTCCCCCCTCAATCTTGCATTGCCCGTTTAAGCTTTTTGTTAGAGATGTCCAATCGGTCAACCAACTCTCTTCGCTCTTTCTCGGGTTTAAGGCAAATCTCCTCGAGGGTGATATACTGTCCTCCCTCGGTGTAGTAGATATCATTGCGACGGAGGTTCTGGGCATTGAAAACCATGCCACTTGCGGGCTTGACTTCCGTGTGGCTCAGGTCCACTCCCTTCTTCTCCATGATCCAACTTAGGATCATTCCGTAAGGTAGACTAAGCCGGTTACTAGTCTTGCAAAACTCCATGTGTTTTAACATGAGGGCCGGTAGGTTGAACTTGATTTTGTGTTTTAGAAGGTAAGCAAAAGTACACTCCAAACTTCCCACATCTTTGCTCTTGTTATTTGTGGGCAACAGGCTATCAGTTACAATCATGACTAGTATCTTTTGCTCTGCGGTTAGCCATTTCCTGTTTGGCCGAGTAGCCGAGGTGAAGCCTTCTTCCTCTCCGAGTAGGTATCCGAGGTAGTCCTTGTACCCCAGGTTTTGGGTGCCGATCCACCCCTTTTGGTCGTAGTCTGACACACCCATGGTGGTCAGTCTTAAGAGCTTGGCCAAGCGGCCTTCGGAAAGTATGATTTCCTTGCCTCGGACCTTGGCGGTGATTTCCAATTTATCACCTCGCTTGACGGCCACCAAGTGACGATAGAACTCTTTCACCAATTCGGGGTATGTATCCCCTTTTATGGTGAGATACGTATCCAAGAGCTCTTGGAAGATAAGCATGTCGACCAACTCCGGAGAGAATTGGTCGGGTTCGAGAGCTTTACCTCCAATCACGGTGTAGTCGGCGCTGCTCCATTCCGGGGTGCGGGTTCCGAGGGGCTTTTTCGGCATTTTTGGGTGGGTAGTGTTTTCCGATGAACTTCCGGCGTGACTCCGGCGAGCTCCCGGTGGCGTGGCTTTCTCGACGGCGAGCGGGCGGTGGCGCGGCCTGGTCCTGGCGATGGCTCGGCGTGGTGGCGGTGGCCTTGGGCGGAACCGGGCAGTGGTGAGGCGTGTAGCAGCGGGGTGTGTCCGGGTGGGTGACGGACGGTGGTGGCGTCGCGGGTTGCTTCCGGGTGGCGACGGTGGCGTGCGGTGGTGCGTCACCTGGGTGGCCGGCGGTGACTCGGCTGGTGACGGCGACGACAGTGGTGGTTGCTGGGGTGGCGTTGGGTCGGCGGGGAGGTGAGAGAGAGAGGAAGGGAGAGAAAGAGGGTGAGGAAATGTGGAAGAGGAAGAAGGGTTTCTGATTTGGGGATTTTTGTGGGTTTTAGGGATTTGTAGGGGTTTAAGAAGGGAGTGTTCCCTTGAGGTTTTAAGAAACACTCATGGCTTAGTGGTTAGGGTCTTGTGTTGGCATAATTGAGGGTCCGGAGCCTGCTTATTATTAGTGCTTTTCGGGCTTCGAAGTTGAGGCCCGCTACAAACCTTTCTATTTTGGTTGCCTCAGTGGGGACTAGTTCTGGTGCGAAGCGTATGGTATTCCATGACGGTAGTCGTTCCTGGTTTCAAGTGGAGGAACCCTTCGTGCATGGATGCCTTGACGTGTGTCGGATAGAATAGTTCTCGTAGTCGTGTTTTGAGGTTTTCCCAGTCGAATCCTGGTTCCTGTCTGTAAGTGGGCCCTTCGTGGATCCACCAAAGGTCTGCCTCGTGTCCGAAATAGAATGAGGCTATCTCTACACGACGTTCCTCTGGGAATTCTACCAACCCTAGAATCTTGTCTAAGGTCTGGATCCATTCCTCGAGAATTACGGGATCTTCTTCTCCTGAAAACGTGGGTGGTCGATGATTTTAAACTTGTCGGGCGACTTCCGAGTTCGTGTTTGTTGGAGGTGGTGGGGGTCTTGTTGTTGCGGAGAGCTACGTCGCTTAGCGTCTGGGCGACTTGTGTTAGTTGCTGGAGGGTTTGAGTCAGGGGATCGTGTGTGGTGGGTTCTGGGGTCCTTGATTGTCTTCGGTTTGGTGCCATGCTGCTGTTTACTGGGCCAATGTTTATAGTAACTTCGAGTAAGATTTTTGTACCCTTACCTTGGTGTGATAAGCGGAGGGGAAGTTCTTTTGATTTAAACAAGAGTGAGGGGGAATATGTGATGGTGGTTATGCTTACAATCTCACCACGCGTCTTAAGTCTCCTGAATCCTATGCACTTAAATACTTCGAGTTTAAGCCTATCGTCCTAAGATCCTGGTCTTAAGAGTCTTATCCTAGGGTCAAACTTAGGCTCTGATACCAACAGTAACACCACGAAATTTTAAAACTTTTGAAACTTATACAATAAAGGTAAATTCTCATTAAATCCCAAAACATAATAGAGTACGGTGTGCTATGCCACACCTGGGCTAGAGAACCCAGGTGCACAGGCTAACTAACTAATATCCTCGATAATGTAAATACATAAGCATGGCACGCAGGCCGAAATGCAAACTATCTACTCTACGCTCCAAATCTCTAGCGCGCTACAGTATCTACTTCTCTGTGCCTGAAAGCCAAATATATCTATTCAGCGAGAGATGCTGGTAACCCACTCCAACGCGTTGAAAAACATTATAGATAGATATATATAGATATACGAAAACCATTTTGAAGCAGGAAGATATATACTTAGGAGACACTAGTTTTAAAACCAAGAATAGACTCGACAGATAGGGATAAGCACATTCAACAGTTATAATCAAGCATATAGAGATACTAGCATATATCCTATAGTCACAGATTCACTTCATCTCATTCATATCATCATCCCAATTCGTATCTCATCGCACACAAGCACACTTTGGTGGCGCCACAGGACCAATTGCATGCCCATACATGAGGGTCTGCGCATATAGCTCTGACACGGCCCAGCAGCACCCTGCCTCGTATCGCAATACGAAGGGGTCGATCGCAACCGACCGATGAACCGCAGCTCATCATAATGTTTGATCGCAACCAAACAGTGGACCGCAGCCAGGAATATGAACCGCAGCTCATGTAAAATGTTTGATCGCAACCAAACGGTGGAACGCAGCCCGAAAGTGATCATCTGACCGTAGCCAGGAATATGAACCGCAGCTCATGTAATACGTTTGATCGCAACCAAACGGTGGACCGCAGCCCGAGAGTGTAATTCTGGCCGCAGCTAGGAATATGAACCGCAGCTCATGTAATACGTTAGATCGCAACCAAACGGTGGACCGCAGTCCGAGAGTGTAATTCTGACCGCAGCCAGCTTCTGAACCGCAGCTCAGGAATAACCAATTTGATCGCAACCAAATTGGGGTATCATGCACACATAACACGTAACAAGCACATGCAACTCATATTAGCACATTGGGGAAGGGGAGAAAACGTATAAGGAAACCTATGCGTGGTCATCCGCAACTAGGAATAGTCCTAAGGGGTTCATACTTCTTTCACCTAGGCCAACGGGATACCAATTCCACTAGTATGCAACATATATACATATATAAGACTCGTTTATCCTACGAATGGTACCCGAAACATCAAGCTAGACTTTAGGCACGATAAACGGGGTCCGTTGGGACACCACGAGGGTCGGGGAAACATCAAACGGGGAAGCCGGAGTCCCGAGTTGGGACAATTTCCAGCAGGTAGCCGGTGGTTGGTGTATCAACCGCCGGCTTCCCGGCGGCGTTAGGTCTCCGGGCAGCGGGTGCCCGGCGGGCAGTCGCCTGCCGGGCAGCCGGCGACGTCTTTCTCGGGCAGCGGGTAGGTGGCGGGTCCCCCTTCCCCCACCTACCCCCCACTGACTCTTTATCAAAATAAACGTCCCGGGATCCGTTGGGGGACCCGAAACCATGCTTAGACACTTTTAAACGCAATTGATGACACCACGTAGACAATTAACGGATCAAAAGCAAGAATCATATAGTACATATCCTATCATGACTTCTAAACATAATCGACACCCAAACATGCGAAATCCCACCCAATTATATCAAGAACAACACAATACGAAACTCCCAATTTTAACCTAGGGCTCTAATCATATTCAAATCAATAAAATCATAGTTCATCTTTTAATTACCAAACATCAAGATTCATCAAGAACATCATATAATCATCAAGAACCTCTTATCATCATCAAGAACATCAAGATCACACATAAAATCATCTCACAATCATCAAGAACTCATCATCAATATCATAAACGATTCGTCAAGACACAAGTATAAAGAGGAGGCCAAAGAAGATAATTATAGCAAGGAAAATAGGTTTTGTTGAGACATGGGTTACCTCTTAGCCTTAATTAATTTCCTTGGCTATGAAGGGTCTTTCTTTAAGATTCCTTCTTTCTTGATTTCTCCTAGGGGGATTCTTGGAACTTCTTGTGTGGTGAGAGATTATTGTGGTGTGTGTTCTTGGTGTCTCCTATGCCCCCTATTTATATACCTAAGAGTCCCTAATTAGGGTTAGTTCTATTCCTTCTAGAACTAGGGGATTGGGTTTAGGGATAAGGGCCCATGGACTATGGTGGGCCTTTTCTTAATTAATTATTGCAATTTAGTCCTTTCTTTTGGGTAATTGATTAAATGATTAATTGGTTTTACGGGCCGTAACACGGGGTGTTACAGTCATACTGTAGGTTAGTTAGAAAGTGGTTACGAGTAGTTAGCTGTTTGTTGTATTTTCTCCCTCTTGTATATAAAGGTCAAGCTCCCAGGCTTCCTTTTGTAACAAAATCAATTCAGTTCTTCAATCAAACAATTCTCTCCTCTTCTTTCACTGTGTCTTTTTCATGTTAAACAGCAGAACAGGGATAGGGAAAAAAAAAAGTGCACTTTTATGATATTAACATCTCAAATTATTTAGAGTAAAAAAAAAAAAAAAAAAAACACATCTCAAATTATTTAAAAATTAAACTTATCCTACTATTATAACTCAAAAATTAAAAAAAAAAAATCGGTTTCCTTTAAAAACCATTATACACTAATGTATTATTAAATTATCGTCACCCCAATGCACTTACCCATTGTTAGCTATATATTTCGTTAAGGTTTACCTAAAAGCATCCCCAAGAGTGATGTTTTTAGGAGTTATTTCTGATGTAAAAATAGGGAATGGATTTTTCAACAATTGGGGGTGTGGGGCTTTTTCAAATTTTTTTCTCCTGCAAGATGGGATAGGGGAGGGGGGTAATAAGGGCCAAATATGGTATATTTGTGGGCTTTTCTAGAGGCAATTTGTGTTATAATTGTGTCCTTTGAGCTAATTTTATGCATTGAATAAGCTTAATTTGCTTAATTTGAGAATAATGACTGAGTGTGGGTGCATTTGTGCATTTTTAGGGGAATGGAGACATATTGTTGTGGGCACGGGAATCAACAATTGGTTGTTATAATATTGAAATATTTTAGAATTAGTTTTATTACTTAATTAGGATAATTATCTTAAATTATTTTAGATTTAATTTGTTAGTATTATATTATTATTAATGTTTATCTCAGTTTGTTAGTTAGGATTAGTTTATCCTATTTTTAATAACTATCTCATTTATGTGGTTGTAATTTGCTTGTTAATGGTTATTTAAAGTCATTGCAGGCCAAATGAAAAATAGAGTTGAGAATTTTTGAATTAGAAAACTGATTGTTTTCTGGAACTCGGAATGAGTTCGGCCGTGAGTTGGTCATGGCAAACCTGACTTATCAAGTGCACAACCACACTTGTGGCGTCATTCCAAATCCTACGTATCACCGTATAACCCGGTGTTGTCGAGGACTTATCAAAAATACAAAAACAAACCCTTATACCCAGCCTAAATTAAACCTTTTAATTAGATTTCACCTAGCCTAATAAACTGTTCTGAAAAATTATTTTAGTCAGAGTGTGAAGAGAAGATCAGGTCAACCAAGTTCGCATCATTTGGTATCAGAGCACACGGTTGTCTCTTCGCGAAGACTCATGAAGCTTCAATAGTGCCTGGAACGTGGATTCGAGGACGAATCCCTCTAAAGGGAGAGGGAATGTTGTGGGCACGGGAATCAACAATTGGTTGTTATAATATTGGAATATTTTAGAATTAGTTTTATTATTTAATTAGGATAATTATCTTAAATTATTTTAGATTTAATTTGTTAGTATTATATTATTATTAATGTTTATCTCAGTTTGTTAGTTAGGATTAGTTTATCCTATTTTTAATAACTATCTCATTTATGTGGTTGTAATTTGCTTGTTAATGGCTATTTAAAGTCATTGCAGGCCAAATGAAAAATAGAGTTAAGAATTTTTGAGATAGGAAACAGAGTGTTTTCTAGAACTCGGGAGAGTTCGACCATGATCAAGTCACTTGATCATGGTGATCCTGACTTATCAAGTGTGAAACTTCACTTGTGGCGTCGTCCCAATTCCTACGTATCACCGTATAACCCGGTGTGGCCGAGGACTTATCAAAAATAAAAAAAAACAAACCCTTATACCCAACCTAAATTAAACCTTGTAATTAGATTTCACCTAGCCTAATAAACTGTTCTGAAAAATTATTTTAGTCAGAGTGTGAAGCGAAGATCGGGTCAACCAGGTTCGCATCACATATCAAGGGAATTTTGATCATTTTGGAGCTCAAAAGGAAGAGGAGTCCAACTCAACTAGATGTACGAGCTCTATATGCTCATAGAAGGGTCATGCAGCGAGAGATAGAAAGTTATACGCCTATCTATACGAGCATACGAAGAGAGATCATGGCAGATGTAGAAAGTTGTACGAGTGTCTGTACGCTTGGCTTGTACATCCCCGCGTACAAGCATGTCCATAAAGTTGCACTCTTGGAAGTATGAGCATACATGAGAAGAATCGGCAAAGCAAGCCGCGTACGATCGTTTGTACATACGCTTGTATGTTGGCTAGCTTGTACAACTGGCTCCGAAGGGCAATTTTGTTTCTTCATATTTTTTTTTGTTATTTTTTCGATTTCAACCGGTTTAGAACTTTACTAAAAATCGATTGAAAAATATGGTTACTAAAAATCAAAGGTTACCTAAAGTTCTAAACCAATTAAATCAGAGATTACCTAAAGTTCTTAAAAAAAAATAATAATAATACTCTAAGATGTTAAATTGCAAAAACGATAATCGGTGACTAAATTTGAAACTACTACCAAAGACAAGTGATATATGGTGGAATTCAAAAATATATACTAAGGCGAATTTTAGGACCACAAAAAAAAAAATTAAAAATTAAAAAAAAAATCAGTAACACTATCTTTACGACTCTACCCATGCAATTTCCTCTCATTTTCAAAATGTCACATCACTCACTAAATTTGTAATTATTCATTATTTACTCTACATTCATACAATTATCTCTCATCTTTAAAAAAAATGGTCCTACTATCATCACTTTATTAAAAAATTTATTTATTTATTAATAAAGTATTAATAACAATTAAAATAATAATAAAAGTAAAAATAAAAATAATAATAATCAAAGCAATTCTGACACCAAAATTGCAACACGCAAACATCAAAAGAAATATAAAAAATCCACCTAAGCTTTGCAATTGGCCTCCTTTCACCGCTGCGGATAGCCTATGAGGCTATGATTGCTCAAGAATATGATGCGGCTCTGTACATATGTACATGCACTTCTGGCTGGAATAGTGGCATATAGTACAAACGTATGACACGGGCTAGAACTTTAATCAAGTGTATGTACTGAAGTGATAGCAATTGGTACCAAGTAACTTATTTTTGCTCCTATAATTATTACTTTCTCATATTTGATGTGTTTGATTTCACTCACGAATGCGGGTAATGCTTCTCATGCGGTTGACGCACCTTAAGCATTAACATGACGCACCAAATACACATGTAACTCACGCACCTTAAGCACACAAACAAAGCACCTTAAGAACACAAACCACTTACCTTAAGTATACAAATCACGCACCTTAAGTACACAACAAAGCACCTTAAGAATACAAACCACGCACCTAAGGTTTTAAAATGGCTCACCTTAAGTTTCACACAACTGACGCACTTAAAGCATACAAATCACGCACCTTAAGAAGGAAAACAACGCACCTTAAGAAGAAAAACTGCGCACCTTAAGTTTGAACAACTACTCACACATTAAGCACAGAACTCATGCACCTTACACTACAAGAAAAATCGCGAATCGCGACGGAAAAATTCCGTCGCGAAACAGCTAAATTCCGTCGCGAATCACGTTTTGCGACGAAATTGCGACGAAATCTGTTCCGTCGTCTATCAGCTTGTCGTATTTTTATTCGCGACGGAATAATTCCGTCGCAAAATATGGCGACGGAATTGGCAACGGAATAAGGCGTCGCAAATTTACGACGGAATTGTTCCGTCGCAATTCCGTCGCATTTTGACAACGGAAATTATTCTTTCCGTCGCCATTTTAAAAACAAATATTCCGTCGCCATATTTCTTTTCCGTCGTAATTCCGTCGCAAAACTTATATTCTATCGCAATTTTGTCACATTTTTAATTATTATTTTTTTAAAAAAATTGTTTATAATTATTATTTTTGAATAGTAATATAAACTTTTAAAATATTAATCTAAAACTAAAATAACATACTAAAACACAATTAATTCTAAAAAAATAACATAATTCTAAAATATTATTAATCAACATTTAGTAACTAATAATAATACATCACCAATCCACATTTAGCAACTAATAATAATCAATTAAAGTCTGGACAACAAATCGCTATACATGTAATGAAAATCTATAGCCAAGAAATAGTAAACTAAAAAACAATATCCAATGCTCATTTATCCTACGTAGCAGTCACTGTAGTAGTTAACCCTTTGAACTTAGGCAAGTGTACTCCAAGTCGCTGATAAACCTTCTTTCCAAATTCTCTTCGACTAATTTCAAAAATCTGTGACCATGCTTTTGTGTACTTCTCCTCCCCGCCCTAGTTACAAAGAAAGAATGCAACACAAGAACCATTACCAAAATAAATCTCTAACTGCATAGTAGGAAAGTTGAAACAATCTTTCAATTAATAAAAGAATAACAAGTTGACTTGTGTGGTCACAGTTATGAAAAATACAGAAACCACCTGTGCCTAATGTAACTCTCTACTATGAGAGTTTCTTCTCTGTTGGGAAAAAGGAATGCTTATTCAGTAGTTTCTGCAAGTTGCCAAGCTCTTTCAATAATATGATGTATCTATTGAGTTTAGACCATTCAACTGTTTAAAATAAGTAAAAAGTTCACCTGAAGACTGACTACAGCATTTTGTGCCCTCTCCTTGAAATCAGGATCACTATCAAATCCTTGTTTTTAAAGCCTTATAAAATGCCTAAAAAGGTTAGCGTGGTTAAAGGATCACTATCATTTTTCTTTGATTAATGTCGTGCTCATTAAATACACTGAAAATTATCGGATCTGGTTGTACATATGTAAGCAAAGCTGGAATCTTGATTGGGATGTTAAATAGTTAGAAGAAATATGGTAATATACATCAGATCTTATCTAATGAACTTTATTAAAACAAAAAAAAAGCAAAAAAAAAAAAAAAAAAAAAAAAAAAAAAGGAACAAAAAAAATAGGACTTTATTTGGGACAGTAGAAATCTTCAGTTCATTTTTGTGTATTCAAAAATATGGTTTGAAAGCCTTATCAAATCTATCAAATCAATAAAGGAAGTTTCTGGCATTATAAATCATAGTCAATCAGCTAGAAACAGAACAAACTAACCAAAGTATCACCACTTACCTCTAAATCTCCAATAGCATGAGGACTAGCGGCTTCCCAGTTTGGAAATTTTTCAAAAAGGTATTCAATTAGCATACCAAACTACAAAACCATATTAAAACTCAGAATTAATTTCAAATAGAATAGAAATAGAATTTAAAACCATATTCTCTTATGGAGGAAGATTGTTCATAATAGCCTGAAAATGAGAAACCATTTGATTGTCTAAGGATATTGATGTCCACTGTGTTGGTTGAAACAGAATTGTGATAAGCACAACAAAAATCAATGCCATTACCTGTCCAACAAGTTGAGGACCCTTGAACTGAGTACCCTTCCCTTTAATTTTAAGCCCATAAGCTCATGAGAAGTTGGTCAAGTTGGGAAATGTTTTCTGTTTAGTAGTGGAAAATGTTTTCTGTTTTCCTTTTACAAAAAATCTGTTTTCCTTAGTGGAAATGAATACATATACACAAAAAATCTGACCAATAACTAATTAAATATTTCAAATCTAAACAGTCAGATGAAGAGAAAGAACGGAGATTGAAGACATATCTAGTAAAACAGAGAAAATTGCAACATACCCGAAGTCGGTGATCCCCCAACAATCCTTACACTGAGTATATGCTCATCATCATCAAGAAGCTCCAACCTTTCTGTGCTTGTTGTGGCAGGAAGGCCCGACTTGACATCAACTTCTCTAAGACTACCAATCTCAAGACTTCCCTGACTAATGCACCTGCTGATAAAGGGCTTGTATTTCTGTGGCTGATCAAACCTCCTAACCAATGACCAAACCTGTTAAGACCAAGAATCTCCCTATTCTTAAAATGGGCAATCCCTATGAAATCAATATATAATTATTATATCACCATATAAGTGGCCACAAAACTAGGAAATATGTCATATACAGTCAAGTATCTACAAGGAAAAAAAAAAACATGAATGATGGTCAGACCAAGTTACAGTCCATAAATCAAACAGCTTCTATTCATTCACACATTTTACCATCCTGTTTCCATTCTTAATATGCACTCCACTTGTGAGAAAATCTCATCATAAACACAAAAATGGAAGCAAACATTGGGTTAAGTAGATGCTAAAGTTGAACAGTCATACAACACAAATCTAACTGAAAACTAGAAATTGAACAGTCATACAACCAGTCAAAAGTCTAAAATTGCTAGAGACGTGGAATGAAATCAACAAATCATCCGAAAATTCACGAATCAGAACTGAACATTGCGGAAAAAAGAAAAAATTCATCAACAATATTAGAAGTTGGTCAAGTTGATCTATGGCTTGCTTAGAAGTTGGTCTATGGTGTAATTAGTAATTAAAAACTCTTTAATTGGCTCTCAGTTTATGACCTTCTAAGATTTTTCCCAATTTCTTTCAAGCAATAGCAATTACCAATGGCGGACCAGCCTAGCAGAGCTCTGGTGCTGTACGGTGACAGAATAGCTTGACAAAAACAAGTAAATTACTTGAAATGGCAGACCAGACAAAAACAAAATAATGCAGAGATAGAGTAAAACAAGTAAATTGAACTGAAAAAAACTGAAACAAGTAAAACAAAATAATGTTTCGAAGCATTTGAAATGCAGAGATAGAGCAATCAAGAACATTGGTTTTCCCCAAACAAGTAAATTGAACTGAAAAAAAAAATTGCTAGAGAAATATGTTAAACAATTACTAGTCACAAATGGAGGAGGAGGCTGCACGGCTACGGAGGAGGAGGAGGCTGCACGGCTGCCCGGCGATGGCGTTCTGCGGCGTTCTGCACGGCGATGGCGTTCTGCGGCGTTCTGCATGGCGATGGAGTTCAGCGTGGAGTGTTCTACTTCTGAGAGATGTTTGCACTTAGGGTTACAAAATTTTATTTTATTTTTAATTTTATACTCAAAACGCCATGTTTAAGTAAAAGAAAAATAAAATTTAATAAAACTATTTTGCGACGGAATATAGGTGGTCGCAATTTCCGTCGCCATATTTAGTCCATAATCTAAAACTTAATTCATTTAAGGACGGAATCAAGTCGGTCGCTAATTCCGTCGCCATTTCGCGACGGAACACAAATCGGTCGCTTTTTCCGTCGCAACATGGACGACGTAAATTACTTCCATCGCAAATTCGGTCGCGAAAATTTGCCGCCAATATTTCGCGGGCTTTATTTTATCTTTGCGCCAAGATTCGCAACGGAATAAAATTCCGTCGCCTATTCCGTCGCAATTTCGCAACGGAATGCATTCGGTCGCTAAATGGCTACGGAATATAGTCCGTCGCGATTTTCCATCGCGATTCGCGATTTTTCTTGTAGTGTTAAGCATATAACACATGTACCTTAAGCACAAAACTTACGCACCTTAAGTTTCAACAACTACTCACATTAAGCACACAACTCACGCACCTTAAATTTGACCTAGATGCAAAAATTACCAAATTTCCACTGCATTTTTTTTTTTAAATTTTGGTAATCCTGGACGTTGATTTAAGCAAGATTACTGGGTCAGATTTAATCGCACAACCGCACCTAGGCGCACCAACCGCACCGGAAGCTAAGGCTCTGGTGCCAAGAAGGTCTCAGGTACAAAAGTGAAGAGAAATCTACACGATGTAATCTTCTCTAGTAAATCATCACTGATCTTTTGTCTTTGCATTTTGTTCAAATCATGGAAGGCACAAAATTGTCTCTAGGAAGGCACACAGTGTACATTAGAAAGCACAACAATGTGTTCTAGAAGGCTCAACAATGCGCACTCCAAGGCAAAACAATATGCACTTCGAAGGTACAACAATGTGCTTTGGACGGCTCAACAATGTGCTCTGAAAGGCTCAACAATGTATACTCTAAGGCAAAACAATATGGACTTCGAATGAACAACAATGTTTTCTGAAAGGCACAACAATATACTCTGGAAGGCTCAACAATGTTCTCTGGAAAGGTGAACAATGTGCACAGGAAGACACATTAGTGTGCTATGAAAGGTACATCAGTGTGCTCTGAAAGGCACATCAATGTGCTCTGGAAGGCACAATATTGTGCTCTGAAGGGTACAACAATGCGCTCTGCAAGAAGGAAAAAAAATATTTTGAAAGACAAAAAAAAATTAACTTACAAAAAATAACCATAATGCCATCACATTTTTTAAAAAATAGCTTCATTCTGGACCCTTGATCTAAACCGGATCAATGGATGAGATTAAACCCTATTTTTCACCTAAGGAAAACTTTTCGCCTGATCCGTTATATATATGGCTTAGGTTCTGGTGCGGTGAATACCACAGGTGAAACGTGCGGTGGAATCTTAGCCATAGATCAACTCCTCCTTTATAAAAAAAAAAAAAAAAAATCGCCACATACGATCTATAACAATGTGCACTGAAAGACACAACAATGTGCTCTGGAAGGCATAACAATATGCACTGAAATACAAAAATATGCACTGTAAGCTACAAAAATATGCAACAACTATTGAAAATATTAAATTTAATACATGATCTTCAACACAATTCATAAAATATCAGAATATTCAGCTAGAATTAGTAATTAATGATTCATTCAAGATCAAATGCTCTTTAAAAAAAAAATATATGTACTTCCTCCGTCCCATTTATATGTCTGGTTCGGTTAATGAGGCTTGACTGAAGTTACTTTTAATTCAATTTTGCATAATATTAAGTTTAGTATTAATATACAAAATTTATATATTTAGAAACTACATTAAAACTAGGGAAAATTGTAATTTATGCCCCTCACAAATATGTCAATTATCAATGTTACCCCTGAATTATTAGTGGTGTAAATGTTGCCCCTCAATTTTCAAAATGTGACATATATTGCCCCTCTCCTGAATTATTAGTGATGTAAATGTGGTTACGCATCGTCTTTCTTGTTCAAAGACCACGTTTTTTTCCTCAATTTTTCTTTCTTCGCTTGTTCTCCTTCCGTCGACAACAAATTTTCTCCTTCCTCATATTAGGGGAGGGGCAATATATGTCACGTTTTGAAAATTGAGGGGCAACATTTACACCACTGATAATTCAGGGGTGACATTGATAATTGACATATTTGTGATGGGCATAAATTACAATTTTCCCTTAAAACTATTATTAAACACAACAAATCAAATTTAAAAATACGTAAAAACAATAATAAAGAAAATAAACAAAGAAAAAAGACTCGGTTTGACCAATGAATAGTAAGTAACACAGACAAAATGAGACAGAGAGAGTATAACACCTACGATCTTAAAACTCGAAAGCACAACAATGTGCTCTGGAAGAAGGAACAATGTGCACTGGAACTCTAGAAAGGCAAAAATGTCTATGGTAAGGTAGAAAATATGAAATAATTATTGAAAAGACTAAATTTAATGCATGATCTTCAACACAAATTATAAATGATCACAATATTCAACTAAAATTAGTAATTAGTTTTTTGAATGTTACTGGCTCTATTACATTGTAGTATCTGTTCATATACTTTCTCAACCTACTGAAAAACATAAAGAACCAATAACACCTCCACTGAAGCTCAAACTCATAATCTTCCAAATGGAAGTCCAACCTGGGTACCATTAGACCACATAATCCTGGTAAAGTTAGTAATTAGTTATTCATTCAAGATCAAATGTTCTTTAATATATATATATATATATATATATATATATATATATATATTTATATATATATATATATATATATATACATAACACCTATCAGCTTTCAAAAAATATAACACCTACGATCTTAAATCTTGAAGGCAAAACAATATGCACTACAAAGCACAAGAATGTGTTCTAGAAGAAGGGACAATATGCAATGGAAATCTGGAAAGGCAAAAATATGCATTGTAAGGTAAAAAATTATGGAATAATTATTGAAAAGACTAAATGTAATGCTTGGCCTACAACATAAATCATAAACGATCACATTATTCAACTAAAATTAGTAATTAGTGATTCATTCAAGATCAAATGATCTTTATACACACACACACACACACACACACACACACACACACACACACACACACATATATATATATATATATGTATATATATATATGTATATATATATATATATATGTATATATATAATTATATATATATGTATATATATATATATATATATATATATATGTATATATATATATGTATATATATATATATATATATGCATATGTATATGTATATATATATATATATATATATATATATATATGTATACATATATATATATATATATATACATATATATATATATACATACATACATACATATACATATATATATATATATATATATACATATATATATATATATATATATACATACATATATATAACACCTACGATCTAAAAACTGAAGGCACAACAATGTGCTCTGGAATGATAAACAATGTGTTGACGAACAATGTCGAAATCTCAATAATAATCCTACGAAAAGATTATTAATTTCTTGAAAAACTGGAAATATCTGGGAAAGATAACAATGGGGTCGGAGGGAAGAAATGTGAGGTTTTTAGTACGAGTCGAGCGAAGCACTCTTTCCTTAAAACCTTATTTTCGACCTCTCAAAAGAGCTAGGAGCGTTGTAGCCTAGGCTTCCCAGGATAAAACGTACTACGGTGGGAGGACAACACGTTGGCTAAGAAAGGAGTAGGATCAGAGTTTCGAGAGAGTAAACACAATTTTGTTGTAGTTCTTGGTTATATTAAAATCTGCTGCTCTACTATCAACTTATATAGGAGAAGGTGGTGCAAATAACATTAATTCTTGGAATTTAAACTCAAGTTTCAAACCTGATTGTACACTTCAAAACTGACCATTTAACATGGAGATTAATTCTGGAATTCAAAATTGGAATTAATTCCGTAACAGCTGAATTGATCATCCAAACGGTACAGACAACCTATCTGGAAGCTGTCTATCTCTTCGGTACGAACGGAACGAGAAGCTATCATGTTGGAAAATATTTTCAGAAAGTTGGCATAATATTTAGCTAGCCTTTTCAGGCTCACTTTGGGATTTGATTTGCACTCCTTCCTCCCTACGCGCGAGAGAAAACCTTTATACTATACAAATCAATATGCTTTGGAAAGGCTCTTGTATAAATAGTGGTGCAAACCCACTTCCCAAACCAATGTGGGACAAAAGCTACTTTAAAGCCTTTTCCCTTCATTTTCCAACTCAAATGGGTCTACTTTGAGAATCAATATCTCATTCACCAATTATCCGTTTTGAGCGTACAATATATCAATCTATTCATCTCACTACGAAGAACCCGAATCCACTTTGACCCGACCCAAATCGGAAGTGGGCCCCCACTAATAATTGTATCACAAAATAGCTACTTAAAATGCCATTTTATGCTATTTTTCCAACAATCCCCCACATGAATGAAAATATGATTTTTGGGATTGTTTTAAAATCAGAAACAATTGTGTTCATTGGTCAATCCCTGCATAGGATAGGTAGGTGTTACCCTTTGAACCTTCCCTCATGAAGACATATTTACTCTACTGGATGTACGGTAGAACACGATGTGTTTGAACTGACTGTCGTTTGTATAGATGATGACATATCTGACACAGGAACCTCCCAACCATGCTCAGTTCTCATGACTGTGCCCATTTTGGTCGTGGGTCACCGTTCCTGGTTCTACCAGAGTTTCTAAATAATTGAACCCTATTCAATTCTCCTTTGAAGTGATCCTCACTTCTCCCTCACGTAGATGATTCTTTTCTGAGTATCCCGCATACCCACACATGTCAACCGAAATTTTGAATCATTAAAGCATCAACGTGCTAACCTCGTACGGGAATCACTATTCTAACAAGGAGTGGTAGGGAGTCCGAGACCCCCACAGTGACACTGTTCGTTCCATAATTTAGTTTTCCCATTGAACCTAGGTGCCAGCTAGATTGGGTATCCATTATAGAATTTTTTTTATTCCAAGGGCTTTAGACCCATTCCTTGTGTCAGCTTTTCCACAACTTCTTTGCTTAACCCTTTGGTTAGCGGATCCGCTATATTGTCTTTTGACTTTACGTAGTCAATCGAGACAACACTAGTTGTGAGAAGTTGTCTAATGGTATTATGTCTACGACGTATATGTCTAGACTTACCATTAAACATATGACTCCGTACTCTCTCAATTGCGGCTTAACTATCACAATGCACACCGATTGGAGGTACGAGTCCTTCCCAACTAGGAATATCCTCAAGAAAATGGCGTAGCCATTCAGCCTCTTAACAACCTTTTTCTAAGGCTATCAGCTCAGATTCCATCATGGATTTCCATGCAACGGCTGCACCGGCTAATGTAAACACATAGCCACTCGTGGACTTGGAGTCCTTAATATCCGATATCCAGTTAGTGTCGCTATACCCTTCAAGTACAGCAGGATATCTCCGATAGTGCAGTCCAATGTCACGGGTATACCTCAAGTATCTCATAACCTTTACTATTGCTTTCCAATGCATATCACCAGGGTTACTCGTATATCTACTGAGTTTACAAACCGTAAAGGCAATATCCGGCCTAGTACAGCTCATAAGATACATCAAACTACCAATAACCCGAGCATATTCTACTTGTGAAATACACTCTCCGTGGTTCTTGGTTAGATGAACACTTGTATCAAACGGTGTTCTAGCCAATTGATCATCATCCTTATTAAATTTTGCAAGGATTTTATAAATATAATGAGATTGGCTTAACACGAGACCATAAGGTCTTCTCATGATTTTGATCCCGAGGATTAAATCCGCCAATCTCATATCCTTCATGTCAAATCATGCATTTAACATGTTTTTGGTAGACTTGATCATCTTATCATTATATTACTACCAATGATGGGTATATCATCTACGTATAAACAAAGAATAACATAGCCGTCTATCGTTTCCTTAATGTAGACACATTTGTCACTTTCGTTTATTTTAAACCCATTGGTTAACATTGCTTGGTCAAACTTCTCATGCCATTGTTTAGGAGCTTGTTTTAAACCATATAGCAATTTAACCAACTTACACACTTTCTTTTCTTGGCCCGGAACAACAAACCCTTTGGGTTGTTCCATATGGATTTCTTCATCTAACTTGCCATTTAAGAAAGCGATTTTCACATCCAATTGATGAACTTCCAAATTCCGCAATGCAGCTATCGCAAGTATCATCCTAATGGAATTTATTCTCGTTACGGGAGAATACGTGTCGAAGTAATCAAGGCCCTCGTGTTGCCTGTAACCCTTAATTAAAAGTCTAGCCATATACTTCTCAATGGAACCATCCGGTTTCATCTTCCTTTTAAAGACCCAATTGAATCCTAAGGGTTTAGTACCCGGAGGAAGATCAACAAGTTCCCAAGTGTGATTCTGTAGGATAGAATCCACTTCACTTTTAATAGCATCTTTCCACATTGGTCCTTCTGTAGAATTCACAGCTTCTACATACGTTTGAGACTCGTTTTCTAACAAACATGTCAAGAAATCTGGTTCATTTTCTAGTAAACAAGTTAGAATGTGGTATCACATTCTAACATATACGTCAGAAAATCTGGACCAAAGGATTTCTCAACTCTTGCTCGCTTACTGCGTCTAGGCTCGAGCTCGGGTTCTTTCTTAGATTCCCCAATATCATTATCCATAGCATCGTCAAACGTCCGTTTTGAAGTACTTGGTCCCTCGTTGGACCTACAAGAAAATACATTTTCAAAGAAAGATGCATTCCTTGATTCTATTATCGTGTTCTTATATACGTCCGGATTATGGGACTCGTGTACTAAGAACCGGTAAGCACTACTGTTATGTGCATAGCCAATAAAGATACAGTCTACCATCTTAAGACCTATATTTACTTTCTTAGGTGTTGGCACCAAAACTTTGGCAAGACACCCCCAAGCTTTCAAGTACTGGGAGGAAGGTTTCCTACCGTTCCACAGCTCATAAGGCGTCTTATCGAGCTTCTTACGGAGTACCTTATTTAAAAGGTAATTACTTGTCAAAATCGCCTCACCCCATATATTTTGAGGTAGGCCTGAACTTATAACCATCGCATTCATCATATCTTTCAATGTACGATTCTTATGTTCGACAACACCATTCGATTGAGGTGCGTATGGTGTCGTACGCTTGTGTATGATACCTACACTTGCGTAGAAGTCACTGATTGGTGTTTCGTACTCACCACCTCGATCGCTTCTAACCTTTTTAATCTTACGATTAAGTTTGTTTTCAACCTCATTCTTATAAAGAATGAATTTTTCTAAGGCTTCATCTTTGCTTTTAAGCAAATACACATAGCAGAAACGTGTGCTATCATCGATAAATGTGATAAAATATTTATTACCACCTCTTGTTTGTATCGATCTAAAATCGCACAAATCACTATGGATTAATTCTAGTGGTTTAGTTTGCCTTTCAACCGATTTGAAAGGTGCCTTAGTTAGTTTTGACTCGACACAAATTTCACACTTGTTATTTGTGTTAATTTGAAACGTATGAATATGGTCCATGCTAATTAATCTACGTATAGTCTACCATGCCACAAATTGGAAGACTCAAGCAAATAACAGAATTAACTTTGCTTTTATTGATAACAGGCATTACACTAAGCTTAAAAAGCCCATTAGTTATATAACCTTTACCAACAAACATTTCTAGTTTCGACAAAACTACTTTGCTTATTCAAACACCATGCGGAACCCATGTTTGTTCAGCAATGAGCCAGACACCATATTCTTTTGCAGGCCAGGAACATACAGCACGTTGTTCAACGTTAGTTCCTTCCCGGAAGTCATCTTTAGAACCACATTGCCCATGCCTTCCACGACAGACTGAGTAGAGTTGCCCATCCACACCTTCTCGCCCTCAACAGTCTCAAAGGTGCTAAACATCTCTCAGTTGCAACACAAATGCCTTGTTGCACCGGTGTCGATGAACCACTCACGCTGGTTAGAACCCACGAGGTTTACCTCAATCACCATGGCCGAAAGGCTTATCTCGACTTCTTTCTAACTGCTTTCTCCAACAACGGTGGCTTAAGAACTCTTGTTTTTCTTCCTTGGAGCTTTGTATTCAGATGACTTGTGGCCAGGCTTGCCACAATTGAAGCATTTACCATGAAACTTGTTCTTGGTAACACCTCCCTTCGGACCTAGCTTCTACTTGTCCTTTTTGTTCTTCTTGGAGTTTTTACCGTGTTCCACCACGTTGGCCTTAACGCCACCATTGACAAGACTTTTCCCATCATTCTTCCTGTTCCCGTCCTCAATTCGGAGTCGCTGGCCCAGGTCCTCTAGGTTCATCTCCTTTCGCTTGTGCTTAAGGTAATTTTTGAAGTCCTTCCAACCTAAAGGCAACAAGTGGATCATAGATGCCACTTGGAAGGCTTCACTCACTACCATGCCCTCGTCACGGATCTTGTCAAAGATTAATTGCAAATCTTCAACCTGACTTAGCACGATCTTGGAATCAACCATTTTAAAGTCAAGGAATCGACCAACAACCAATTTCTTTGCACCGGCATCCTCGCTTTTATACTTATGATCCAAGCCTTTCCACAACGCTTTCGCTGTGCTAATCTTGCGACACATATCGTACAATGTATCACATAATCCGTTCAAGATGTATTTACCGCAAAGGAAGTCTGAATCCTTCCAAAAGCCAACTACCATCACAGATTGGGCATTTTGTGCCTTTAACTCTGGAACCCTCTCGGTCAAGAACCGTGCCAAGCTGAGAGTTACCAGGTATAACAGCAGTTTTTGCTGCCACTGCTTGAATTTCGATCTAGTGAACTTCTCCGATTTTTCAGCCGAACCACTTGGTGCTGAAGGTACACGATTCGTGGGGATGTACTCATCAGTGCTCCCATCGTCTTGTGAACCTACGTTCACTAGTGGTGCCTGGAAATGTGCAACATTGTTGCCGTTCCCACCATTGTTGTTCTCAACAACATTTTCTTCCCCATTGTTGATAACCGGTGGAACAGGGTTCTCCATTTCTTCAAGGAAATTCGAGAATCAACAGAATAAGGTATGTAAGGTTTTAAGATTTTTGACAAACAACGTCGAAATCTCAATAATAATCCTAAGAAAAGATTATTAATTTCTTGAAAAACTAGAAATATCTGGGATAGATAACAATGGGGTTGAAGGGAAAAAAAGGTTAGGTTTTTAGTACGAGTCGACCGAAACACTCTTTCTTTAAAACCTTATTTTCTACCACCCAAAAGTGCTAGGATCGTTGTAGCCTAGGCTTTTCAGGATAAAACGTACTACGGTTCAATGTTTGTGCACCCAAACAAGTGAACCCGGCGAACTAGAGTAATGGGAGAACAACATGTTAGCTAAGAAAGGAGTAGGAGCAGAGTTTCAAGAGAGGAAACACAATTTTGTTGTAGCATTCATTTTTGGCATTTAAACTCAGGTTTCAAACCTGATTGTAACCTTCAAAACTGACCATTCAACATGGAGATTAATTTTGGAATTAATTCCGTAACAGCTGAATTAATCCTCCCAACGGTCGGTATGTACGGCTTAAAGAGGCTACCGCTCATTCCGTTCCGGAAGAGAACACGCGTACCGCTCTGTTTTCGGCAAGGCCTGCCAATTTTCCGGGGTGCCAGCGTACACGAGTCAAGCGTTTTCATGTTCACTTTGGTGCGAACCCACTTTCCAAATCAATGTGGGACAAAGGCTACTTTAAAGCATTTTCCCTTCATTTTCCAACTCAAATGGGTCTACTTTGAGAAACCTTCTTCGTCTCCGGCCATGGAGACGAAGAAACCAGCCGTAGACGAAGAAGTTTTTTCATCTCCGGCCGGAAGTATTTTTTTTTTAATAATTATTTTAAAAAAAAAAATTTTAAATAATTTAATTAGGGTTGACCTGTTAGAAACTTGAAAATTAGAAGAATTGTATGAAATTAGTTAGTTTAGGGATCCAATTGTAGATTTTTTAAGTTCAGTGGCCTAATTGTATTATTGTCTGTAGTTCGATGGCCTATTTGACCCTTATTCTAATTTTTTAATGCCAAACACCCCTTCAACCCTTCTAAAATTACAAACTCACCCCCTGCTCCTACCGTTGAAGTTTGCTCTATCGGATTAATTTAATATTACCAGGACTATGTGGTCCAATGGTACCCGGGTTGGACTTTCATTTGGAAGGTTGTGAGTTCGAGCATTAGTGGAGGTGTTATTAGTTCTTTGTGTTTCAGTAGGTTGAGAAAAGTATATGAACAGATACTACATTCTAATAGAGCTAGTAACATTCAAAAAAAAAGATTAATTTAATATTTGTTTTTAGGTTCGGTTCCTTTGATTTGTATATGCTTTTGATGAGTTTTATTGTTCGAGTTGCATCGGTTCAAGAATTTCTATTTACTTATAAAGGAACAAAAGAAATGGAAGTATTGACAGAACTTCAGAATCCTTTATTCATTGATAGTGTTTTCCTTTTTCTTACACGGCTAAATTCCGAATTACTATTTATGATGGAGAAAGTAAAACGTTGAAGTGGAAAGTTGTGGTTAACAACAGATCGGAAGGGTAAGAATGATAATCAGTGTCTGAGATGCCATGAAGAGTAGAAATCCATTACGCATCTGTTCCAGACCTACTTTTACGCAAGACGTTGTTGGCGCTGGTATTGGTCGCCAATGATTTCAATCCAAATCCAGAGCGTTTTTTCGCTGACTGGGTTAGGAAGAATTGCCCTAATAACATTTTGCTTCACGAAAATACGCCTTGGGGAGTCAAGTTCGCGTAACTTTGGGAGATTTTGATAAATTTTATACATTTTTCACCTATTTGAAAAACTACTCCTATCTTCAAATATCTTTCTCACATTTAAATAACCACATTTTTAATTGATCTAAATTTTCACAAGTTAAGGAGCACGCTGATACTCGAATTGTAACTATACAAATTCGATTAGACAAGTGCGCCTAACGTTTTTTAGTATAGAGGATTGAGTAACGAGTGTCGTATCCCTCATAGACTACGAATACTAGTACTATCCATTGTCAGCTAAAGTTGTGGAAAGAATTACGAGAAAGTGAATGACTAAGCAATAAACAAAAACAAGCAAATATGAGGGAATCAACTAATGAGAAAATGGTACTTAGATATATGGATCCCTTAGGATATCATTGACCATAAAAAATACATGCCAATAACAATTGTTTATTTATAAGACCGTGTGACCTCCTATTTCTTGCTAATATATTTATCAAGAGTATTAACAACTAATCCTAGGTTGATTAATTAAAATCCATTCTAAATAAAAATTTTCCTAAGGATTGCATTAATGTTTTGTGAATTATTCTACTGAACAATTTGACTCAAACACTCAGGATTGATGTCATCCTACCTCTAGGGTTGCAATCCATTCCTTCCAATTGTGTGGGATCTACAATCACTAATGATATCTCTATTGAAAAGTTCATGCACCAATCAAGAATCCAATAAGCTAGCAATTATTGATTCGAGAACAATAAAGAAACACAATTGAATCAAAAGAAAAACAATCATAAATTTTCAAGAAATAATCAATAACAAGGTATCAACCTAGGGTTCACCATAAATCCAAGTACTACAACATTTAGCCTCTAAACATGGAGGCAAACACAAATGAAATTAAAGAAACGATAAAAGAATTGAAAAGCATAGGAAGACCATTTAATATGTAAAGAAATCTTGATTTCAATCCTTCCTGAGATATAAAGATATCATCCTCGGATTGATTTTTTCCTCCAAAAGTGTCTTGAAACATTTCTTGAAGCCTAGGGTCAAAAAGTTCTAAAAAAATCTCAAAACGATTTTAAAACCCATGATTCCATAAATGACGTGACCTTGGACACGACCGTGTCAAGGAGGTGTCCCTTACTTCCCAATGAAACTTGCCCAGATGACACGACCTTGGCGCAACGAACTTTATCCTTGTTTTTGGCTTTGTTCTACTTCGAATCTTGGAAAATATTAAACATGAAAGTTGTAAGGCCAGAATTCTCTTAACTTTACATGGACACTTGAATCATATGAGGAAGATATGACTAAATCACTTTTAGTGTGTCGCATGGTGGTATTTTAGGGGTGCATCAGGTTCTTCGATCTGGTTTTCTGATATTCATGTGTCCCGAATCTCTGAAAGTGCGCAACATGAAAGTTGTATAGGACTTCCGTTGATTTCCATTGATACTTCAATCACCTCAATTGGACTTCATATGACAGAGTTATGACCAAAATACTCTTAACATGTCGCAAATTGTCTTGTTTTAGAATTCTTGCTTAGAAATACTTGGAAATCAAATGATAAAGAACTAAGTACCAAATTCAATTACTTTAAACAAAAATAGACCAAATTGATATAAAATAGCTAAAGAAAATAAGTGTATTTGAACACTTATCACACGCCAAACATGATAATATATTTGTTGTATTTTTTAAATAAATCGTTAAAAAAGTTTAATCTTTTTAAACTAATAACTAACATCTAAGGTAACAGTAAATTTATTAGCTCTATGTCAAGAAACGTTTAAAATTTTAGCCCTCATTAATTATTGGGATCAAAGTATATCAACATTTTTATTTTTATTTTGTAAAAAGTATGTGAATAAACGACTAGCAAAGTCTTCTTTCACTTTGTGCATTCAATTAAAGTCTTTGTTGACAGAGTCTAATGGATCTTCTAAACCACAGGATGTGCAATAAGGTCAAGTCAAGTTTCACAACTGATCACGTGCCCATTTGTTGCGGCCGTGTAAGGTACTCATGCAATCATTATTAAGTGAATTATACTATCAAATAATGGCCAAGCACCTTGTGCTCAAATAACATGTAATGACTTCTTCACGAGATCGAACTTCAGTGGAGACGTTGTTGACGCTTTGTGTTTCATTAGGTTGAAAAAATATATTTGAACAAATACTACAATGTAATAGAGTCAGTAACATTCTAAAAATACTATCAAATAATGTACTTTTAATATATTAAAAATGTACATTATATTCATAAAAAATACATTATTTGAATACTAAAAATATATTATTTTGTATAATGTATATTTAATACACAAATAATATATTTTTAATATATTAAAAATGTACTTTTTATAATTTGCCAATACTCATGTCATATGCGAGAAGACAAGGTGGAAGACTTCATCCTTGGAAGAGCTATGCGAGAAGCCGAGAAGACTTAAAAAGGTGGAAGACTTGGTGCCGGGAAAAGCTATTTTGAATGGAGTTGGATTAAGATTTAACTGATTAATTAAAATATAATCATTCATTAAATTAATTATATAAAGATTTTGGAAAAATGGGTTGCCCGCATGGGTAGCTCAACTGGTTATAGAGGTAAAATTTTGGAACAATGACCAGGGATCGAGTCTCACCAGCGGCAGTGTGGGAGTAACCTCTCAAAGTGAGGGGGGCTCTTTGTGCGCAGTGAGCACCGGTCTAGCTTCTGTGGTTCATGTTCAGTTGAGTCACCATGATGGATTATCAATGTTAGAATTAAAAAATCCATGATGGATTATCAATGTTAGAATTAAAAAATTGCTCTGTGGTGCCCTTAGGGTTGGGGTTCAACCTTTGGAAGAATTATATAATGATACTTAAGAATTATATAATGATTTTAATAAAATGATACTTAAAGAATATGATGAAAAAGATATGATAGATATAGGTGTATGATAATAATGATGGAGTTATCAATGTTAGAATTAAAAAATAACGGTGTTAGGGTAGTTACATTGAAGTGTATAACATTTACAGCACGTTTGGTTCACGGAACGAATTTTTAGGTAATAGGAATGTTATTCCATAAGGAATGGAATAGGCAAGGAATAGAATAGGAATTGTATTCTATCGTTTAGTTTGCGGAAGGAATAGACTTTAGGAATTATATTACAGTAGTTGGTTGATTTAAGGAATAGAAATGGAATATGTTTTAAAAGACATAAATATCCTTATAAAAATATGTGATGGTGGTGGTGGTGGCGGTGGCAGTGGTGGGGGCGACGGTGGTGGTGGTGACGGTGACGGTTGTGGCAGTGGTAGTGGGGGCGGCGACGGTTGTGGCGGTGGTGGTGGTGGTGGTGGTGGCAGTGGTGCTGTTGGGTGGTGGTTCTGGTTGCGGTGGTGGCGGCGGCGGCGGCGGCGGTGGCGGTGGTGGTGCTGGGGTGGTAGTGGT
The DNA here is from genome assembly GCF_001879475.1 of Ipomoea nil. NCBI lineage: Eukaryota > Viridiplantae > Streptophyta > Magnoliopsida > Solanales > Convolvulaceae > Ipomoea > Ipomoea nil. The sequence goes on along the minus strand of NW_017617109.1, from coordinate 383,743 downwards.
GGTGGTGATGATGGTGGTGGCGGTGGTAGTGCTGGGGTGGTAGTGGTGATGGTGGCGGTGGCAGTGGTGGGGGCGGTGGTGGTGGTGGGGGCGGCGACGGTTGTGGCGATGGTGGTGGTGGTGGCGGTGGTGGTGGTGGTGGTGGTGGCAGCGGCGGCGGTGGTGGTGGTGGCGGCGACGACGTTGGTGAAATAGGATAAATTTATATATAGGATAAAAAAATTAGGTTAAAGAAAAGGGTAAAAAAAAAATAGATTATAAAATCTATTCCTGAGGGTTTAGTAATATGCTAATATCAGGGGGGGACCCTAGTAATAGCTATTACCTTATTTGAGATAATAGGCTATTACCAGGAATATTATTCCTGGTAATAGAAATGGTTACTAAACAAAGGAATAGGCCTATTACTGGGAATGCTATGTCATTTCCGGCCTATTCCGTGAACCAAACGGGCCATTAAAGAAAAATGTATACATTTATTCTTCCAAAAAAAAATGGGGTTGATGAAAAAGATATGATAGATATGGGGGTTGTGGCGCAGTGGTTTGGCGCTGATCTGCCTGGTCTCAGTGCTTTAATAAAATGTATACATTTATTAGCATACAAAAAGAGGGGCATAAATCAATGATATAACAATAACGGAGACTTACTATATATATATATATATATATATATATATATATATATATATATATATATATATATATATATATATATATATATAGTGAAGGGATCAAGTGCGAGAGGGGGCTTCCCGTGCGGTTGTGCGGTTGGACTCACATTAAGCATTAAACTAACGTACTTTAAGTACACAACACACATACATTAAGCATACAAACAAAATACCTTCAGAACACAAACGCACGCACGTTAAACACAAAACTCACGCATCTTAAGCACAAACCTCATGCACCTTAAGCACAAAACTCATGCACCTTAAGCACAAAAATACACACATCTTAAGTTTCAACAACTACTCACATTAAGCACAAACTCACGCACATTAAGCACAAACTCACGCACCTTAAGCACAAGACTCACACACCTTAAGTACAAAACTCACGCACCTTAAGCACAAAACTCATGCACCTTAAATTTCAACAACTACTCACATTAAGTACACACCCACGCACCTTAAGTACAAAACTCACGCACCTTAAGAACAAGTCTCACGCATCTTAAGTACAAAACTGACGCACATTACTAACTGCACAACCGCACGGGAAACATGCATTCGCACTGGAACTTAATTATATATATATATATATATATATATATATATATATATATATATATATATATATATATATATATAGAGAGAGAGAGAGAGAGAGTTTTCTGAATCATTACTTTATACTTTAACATTGCACGTTTTATAAAATAAATAAAGAGTTAATTTCATTTTTGGTCATATATTTGTAGGGGTCATTCCACATTTAGTCATTTTTTTAATGAACATTATATTCCCGTTGGTCCTAGTATATATTAGTGTTGCATGAGTATTTTTTGTCCTTTATCAACAAAATATTCTAAATTTCATCAAATACAAGAGCACTTCGGTCTTTAAATAGATTTTTTTTTAATAGTAAAAATAAAAATATAGCGCGTCAACCCACTTTGTAAAAAAAAAATCAAAATGTCATTGTATTTAATGTCATCTCAACAATTTTGTTGACGGATGACAAAAAATGATCATGTCACAATAATACTAGGACCAATGGTGAGTATCATAAAAAATAATTAAAAGTGAACTGTCACCTATATGGCAATATTAAGAAAAAATGGAATTAATTTATAAATAAATATGTTGTTATTAAACAGATACTATCTTGTAATAGAGTGGATAGTAATATAAAAAAAATATAGATATGTTTGTTTTTTTAATGTTCTCGATCTGAAGCAATTTAGAAATGTTTTGTATGCATGTATTGATACATAATTTTCTCACTCACTATTGATTTAGACTCTCCACCGCCCCATCTTTTTAATCTATCTACTATATCTACTATACTAATGAGAGCCCAAGAGAGTTAGGCCTATAATTGGTAGAAAAAATGGCGGTCAAAATTTTTAATCAAATGAATGGCTCAGATTGATCAGATTTTAATTTTTCCTTGAGATTTCCTAATTTATCCTTAATGAATATGATTATCCGTTAACTTTTTCGTTAAATATTATCTTTTCCGTTAATTTCTGTTAGTTCACCGTTAACTTACTCATTGATTTTAATAAGATAGGTCTTAGGTTCGAACCTCATCCCAATCAAAGTTGGCATAATTAGTACTATATTTTACTCTTATTAAATTAAATAATAATTCAGTAGCTACAACAAAAAATAATACATATGTATTTCTTTAATTTAGAATTATGTGTCTACAATGTCTTTATTAAAAAAAAAATATTCATTATCAATAAATTAAATAAGAGAAATAATTTTATTAGTTATATTGTCTTTATTTTTCTCCAATGTAAAAATTCTTTACATTCAAATTCATCAATTGATTATATTCACTACATTGTCTATGATCTTTTTCGTTTACTATTTTTTTAATTAAATATCAAAGTTATAATACAAAATAATGCTATATATTTATTTACCAAGTATTTTATTAATACCATGAAAAATTTTTAAAAATATATAATTAATAAAGTCAAGCATATTAACCACTTGAGGGATTTGTTGACAAAGAGAGTATTCAAATCACACAACAAATTGAAGTAGGAACTATCTCGCAATGTCCTTGATTGACAATCAGCAGTTAGCGTATTTAACCAGCGAATGATATCAATTGTTAGTAAAAAGATATTTGAAAAAATTAGCTATTTAGATTAACATGTAAAATGACCTAAGGGTATACATAACAACAACAACAACAACAACAACAACAACAATAACAACAACAACAACAACAACAACAATAATAATAATAATAATAATAATAATAATAATAATAATAAATAATAATAATAATAATAATAATTGTTTTAAAAAAAAATAAAAAAATATAATTAAGCAATCATATTAACTACTTGGGAGATTTATTGACAAAAAAGAGTATTTAAATCACACAACAAATTGAAGTGGAAAAACTAACTTGCAATGTCCTTGTTTGGCAATCAGCAGTTAGCTCTTCAATATTAGTATATATTTAATATTTTATGACCTAATTTTTATTTGCTCTCCCTTATTTCCCGTATTTGGCTTCAACCATACCTATACAATTATTTTATTGACAATTATAATCAATCTTAACTATATTATCTTGCATTTGTAAACTTAGAATTACCTATTTAAATATCCAAATTCAACATTCAATTATCTATGCATGAATAGTTCCAATATAATATTACCTTGATATACTTTAAAGTACTTATTTAAAAATTAAAAAAAAAAAAAAAATTGGGCATTATCCCAATCACGCAATGCGCGTAAAAAACTAGTATGTTAATAAATCGCTAGAATAGAATCGACTACACTACACTAACAAAGCTAAAATGTCTCCATCTGAATCACTCATCATTATTCGAGAAATACATCCTTTTACGTATCATTCTTCCCAAACTAATACAAATGGGTTACTATACTTAAAAGCATATGTAAGGGTGTATTTGGTGGCAATTTATATCCTGCACTACGGCGCATGTTGTATTGTGCGTCCAGATGCAAAATGATGTCGTTTCAAATTTTTTTTTTTTTTTTTTTTGAAATTTCGCTACCCAGTGTTTGGCAGTTAATTTTCCTTAAAAGAAAATCTCATGTTCAAAAATGTACATAATGTTATACTAGAATACACATAATTGTATACATGAAGGTACATAATTATATAACAAAATACACGTACTCTTTTTTAAAAGATAATACACATAATCTAACATAATACATAATAAACATAAACTTTTAACATAATACACATCAACTCTTAACATAATACACAAAAATTTCTTGATTCGGATGTACATAATTGTATAAAAAAAAATGTACATAATTATATAAAAAATGTACATAATAAAAAATATACACAATTGTATAAACAAATATAAATAATCATGTCAACTTCCTACCGCGCCTCCCAAAACGACGTCGTTTTGGGAGGCGCGGGCGCACAGTGCACTGTGTGCCGTGGTGCAGGGTATAACGATTGGTATTTGGTTCATGGGTTTATACATTAGGAATATGAGTCAAAATTATTGTTAGTGTTTAGTTGACTACTTTTAAAACATAATTATGATTTTTTTTTTTAAAGCTACTAATTCTAGTACACATTTTTTCAACTTAATGAAGCACAAAGAGTCAACACCCCCACCGCCTCCACTGAGGCTCAATCTCATAACCTCACATATGGAAGAGTCACTACATGCCATCTTAGCACAAGGTGCTTAGCACACAACTATGAGATTTGGTTATCCCTTCAATTAAAAATCTCATTACCTAATTAAAAACAGGTATCATTCCATTTTATTGGTAATCTGATTTTTAAGTTTGGATTAGTTCTTTTAGATTTTTGTTTTGATTTTTTTGTTCATATTGGTGTTTTGGATGTCATTATATTAAGATCACCTTGATTTTTTGTTTTTGTATTTTTAAAACTTTTATGGTCATGCATAATCAAACATCAATATTGATAATTATTTCAATTCCACTCTACTACCAAACATGCAAAATGCTTTCACCAAAATTCATTACCATTACTAAGTATTTGTTTCTCATTCTGATTCTGACTCTCATGTCCGAACCAATCACACCCTAATTAAGTGATTAAAAAAAAATAAAAATAAAAATTCTTACAATTCCTTGAATTTGCAGGTTCTAACTGATCTATAAATTTCAAAGGTTCATTTATTTATTTTACTGGTTTAGGCATACATATAATAATAATTATAATGTTACAATATTGATAGTTGTAGGTATAACTATGTGGGTTATTTTTTAGTGTACTGAACACTATCAAAACTACTACCAATAGTACTCAACAAAATAAGATAGTCTACAATGAAATTGAATGTTAGACTTGGTAAAACATAGGGTGTGTTTCGTTCGAATATGGGAATTAAATACTTGTAATTGGAATACGTTTTGTGAAAGTATTTTGCATGTTTAGTGGTAAGTTAAAATTGGAATGATTGCAAATATTGTTGTTTGGTTATGTATAACCCTATAATTGGAATAAAGTTTTTAAAAATACAAAAATAAAAAAAATCAAGATAATTGATCCTAATATGATGACATCCAAAGCACCAATATAAACTAAAAATCAAAACAAAAATCTAAACGCAGTAATGTAAGGAGGCGACGAAATGAGAAGACAATGAAATCAAAATGGATAAAACTGAATTAATGAAATAATACTTAATTTAAATTAGGTAATGAATTTTTTTAATTATATATAGGGATAATCAAATCGATAAATCGTATACCTATATTTTAAAAACGTTGTCAATCAAACAAAATATATAACTTTTCATTCTCATTCCTCATCTGAACCTATGAACCAAACACATTCATAGTCTATAATTAAATATAATTGAAGGAAATTTAATCTCATCCAAAGAATGTGAACATACTGATCTTAACGTGGACATTTTTCCAACAATCATAACCAATGAGAGGACTAGAGGAGGAGATTAAAAGTGTGACAAGTTGTTTGATATTGCAAAATCAATTCGATCCATGCATGTCGTTATTATCCTTGGTTTTATTACTTTTATTTAGAGTTAATTATCAAAATAGTCCCTTGACTTTAGTGAAATTACCAATTTGGTTTTCGATTATATCTTTTTACCTATTAAATCCTCAACTTTAAAAATTTTAACCAATTTTGTCCTCCGTTAGTTTTGCCGTTAGACTTCCGTTAACTTGGGACCAAATTGGTAATTTTTCTATAGTCAAGGGATATTTCAGTAATTAATTTTAGGTTCGCTTTTCCAAAACTAAACTGTACCAAACATTAAAGTAATTAACCGTACTTAACGATTCGGTTAAAAACTGATTGGAAATACCGTTTGATTTTATTTAAAATAATAATAATAATAATAATAATAATAATAATAATAATAATAATAATAATAATAATAATAAAAAGGAAATACGATTCGGTTGAACGGCAAAGGAGGCATCAAGGGACTTGAATTTACTTTTTATTATTATTATTATTATTATTATTATTATTATTATTATTATTATTATTAAATAAAATCAAACAGTATTTCATCACTTTTTAATCGAATTGTTCGGTACAGTTAATTACTTCAATGTTCGGTATGGTTCGGTTCGGGAAAATCGAACCGAATTGCCACCCTTAAAGTTAATTACTGAAATGGTCCCTTGACTATAGCAAAATTATCAATTTGGTCCCAAGTTAACGGAAGTCTAACGGCAAAACTAACGGAGGACCAAATTGGTTAAGATTTTTAAAGTTGAGGGACTTAATTGGTCAAGCAAATAGTCGAGGACCAAATTGGTAATTTTGCTAGAGTCAAGGGACTATTTTGGTAATTAACTCTTTTATTTATCTACTTTTGTGGAGTTAATGACTGATTTGGTCCCTTGACTATTGCAAAATTATCAATTTGGTCATCGATTATCATCTTTACCAAATTAAGCTCAATTCTGAAAATCTTACCCAATTTCATCCTCCGTTATCATCTTACGGCTCAAATTGACAAGAGGACAAAATTGAGTAAGATTTTCAAAATTAAGAACTCAATTTGGTAAAAATAATAATCGAGGACCAAATCAGTAATTTTACTATAGTCAAGGGACTAAATCTTTAATTAACTCTACTTTTGTGTTGGCATGTAAACATCAGACAAAATATACTGTTAAAGCACCTGTGAGACTATGATAGAGAGAGAGAGAGAGACAGACCTAGTCAACGGACGGTGACTCCAGTGGTGCTCCTTTCCGCGTTGTCTGCTTTCTCATCGTTAGTCTGGACTTCCCTCTTGACCCTAGCTCGAGTGGTCGGAGAAGCTCCAATCACAATTGATCTCTGGTTAGCAATGAGGTATACATATAATATCTACTAAAATATAATAACTACCAATAATATTATGATTATTATAATGGTAATAAAATTGTATAAGTATAATAGATTACATTAATGACGTGTAACATATAGGTCTTGTTTGGTAAAATAGTTAGCCTATAGGCTAATTTTAGCTTATTTGACCATTATTAATTATTTGACTTGGTTAAAAAATCAATATAAGTGTTTGATTAATTAGCTTTTTGTAATTCTAAAATGTTAAAATTCAAAAAGATGCTCAAACCAATTTTTTCAATTAGCTTTTTGAGAAAATAAATTATACCAAACAACTAACATCAGATAACAGCTAACTTACCAAACACCTTTCTACAATCAGTTAATGTTTCAACTAGTTATACCGTTTAAATAACCCAATCACTAACAGCTAACAGCTATTTACCAAACAGGGTCATATATATTCTTTTTGTTATACTAATACAAATAAGTTCTTATGTTACCTCTCATCTTTTATGCTTTTTCCTTATCACCGTTAAATCCAAGTGTAAAGTTATAATTAATTTGAATTAAAACTATTCTAATGAGATTTGTTGTATTGATAACTTATACATTGAACTTTATTATTTCTTGTGGATTTACAAATACTTTCTAATTTTGTCATTTTCTTCTTATTTTTGCATATACATCTTTTCAATACAAAAGATTTGTTAAATTTTTTTAAAACGCTTCTATAGTGAAATTTATTTCTAATTGTAATTTTTAACAACTGCCCAATTTTTATAGTGCTAGTATATATAAAACTTTTAGCTCAAATCTTGTAATGATTAAAAATAAATTTAATATTTTCTCTTTTATTTATTTGAGTTTCTACAAAATAAAGTAATTATTATTCAACTACATATAATTATATATTAGATAGTTTAATTTGTTCAATGTTGAATATAAATTGATGGGGATTTCAATTATTTTATATATTATACAAATACTTTTTAGAATAAACTATGATGTATACATCTCTTTTTATAATTTGTAAATTGGATTGATCAATAATAATATAACAAAATTCTTTCTAGACATTCTTGTTCACATCGTCCTCTCAAATATTATTTTCTGGCTTGTTTTTGTACTGAATTTTCTGATCCTTAATGCTCTTATATTCTTTAATTTTATCCTTTCCGTGGCCTTTTTATTTTTCAAAATAGTGAGTAAGGATGAATTGAATAAGGAGATTTGGTGACAATATATGCAGAAGATAAGATCAGATGGTATCCATATATCCTCCCTCACGTACAGAAAACGTCATGATATACTATAATTAAGAATGCATGTCTCTGGTGTTCAACATAATAATGCATACATACTCACAGCTATTGCAAATTTCGTCCCACATTGCTTGAAAAGAGTGAGCGCATGCCTGTCAAACACTATAAAACAAGCAGGCTGTAATCTTATTTACTCATACCTTTCTCGGCCTTTTGGCTAAGATCAAGTGTAGTATTTGTTCTTATCAGTTTAATATTTGATATGTGGGCTAATGGTCTGCACGATATTAACTCTATTTGTTTAGGAAAAGGCCCAATAAGGTAGCTTGTTGGACCTTAGCGCGTCGCCTTGGTGTTGCACTATTGCCTTGGCCTGGCGTACCCTACCAATCCAAGTCCAAAGCTTTTAACTCGTTAGAAATTTCCTTGGGCCCCATTGTATTGAATTAAGTCTTAGTCCACTTAGAAATTATAAATAAAGGGTCCGTTTGGAAAGCTGGAAAATGACTTCTGGAAAATGAGTTATTTTCCGAAAAACATTTTCCTTTCCGGTGTTCGGTTGCGTTTTGGAAAACTGTCTTTGTGTGTTTGGTTCATTTTTTGGAAAATGAGTAGAATGGTAAAATTAAACATTTTAATTATTTTATTTGGAATAAAAATATGTATAATAATATTAAATATACTTTTATTTATTAAAAATTATATTAAAAAAATGCCTTCATTTCTTGGTTTGCTGCAAGTGCGGCTCTCTTCTTCCAGAACTCACAATGTCCTCATCTTTTGAGAGCTTTCCGCCGTCACCTACCTCGCCACCTCAAGAGTTCAAATTTGTATAAAATTTGTGATTTTGGTAGGGCTATTGAGGAGAGCAAGAGCCACATCTTCGTCGCCACACCTCTTCTTCACGTTTTTTTTTTTTTTTTTTTTTTTAAGGTTCCCGGCGGAAACTAGTGGTCTGGTTTCCGCCGGAAACCACAGCTCACAGCTCCGGTTTCCGACGGAAACCAGACCACTGGTTTCCGCCGGAAACATTGTATCATAACTCAGGCGTTTTTTTTTTTTTTTTTTTTTTTTTTTTTTTTTTTTTTATAAGGTTTCCGGCGGAAACCAACTGGTTTCCGCCAGAAACTAGATTTGTGGTTTCCGGCGTGCTAGAAACATTGTTGTATGTTTGGAGGAGGAGGTGTTGACGGAGTTTCTGCTGAATGTTGATGGGAGAAGCGGAACTTTAGACTTCAGAGTGAGGAGGGGCTTCCGGAAAATGACTTCCCCCCAAAAAAAGGGGATGTCATTTTCCGGAAAAATTGACTCATTTTCCATTGACCATAGCTCATTTTCCTTTGACTTTTCATTTTTCAGTCTAGCCAAACACCAAAAACCCGGAAAATGATTTCCAGAAATCATTTTCCGGGTTTCCAAACAGACCCAATAAAAAGTACATTATTTGTATATTGAAAGTACTGTTATAAATAGGTATATATATATCGCCATTATCTCTTAGTGGCCTTAATTGGCTCCTGATTTTTAGGATCATTAATACTGTTTTTTTGGGTAGAGGATGATGAAAAATTTGAGGAAGAAATTGTTTTTGTGTTGAAGCATTGAAATTACTGGGAATTCTCTCAAAAGGCTAGCTAGGTTTTGAATTTGCAAGCAGCAGCCTTATTACTTTGGGCTTACAGTTTTGAGAGTCTCAGGATGCATTATATTTGTTGAAAGAGTTCATTCAACTTACACATGCAATTTTGTTTGGTAACGCTATCGTGTTCCAGAACATCCAAGCATGTAATTTGGGTCCAGACTTATGGAGAATGTGGTCGTACGTTCAGCGGGTTTTGCAAATGATTATCATCAACCTATTGTGGCTCAAGCTGAGAGTGAAGAACACTGAACGAGTGAACTTTGCGAAGGCATATCTATGCCCATAAATCGAAAGGCACTGAACGAGTGAATAGGCAGCGAACACGTTTGTGTCTATTATCGTCGGTGAACGGTATTTTCATAAATGCTTACTTATTATTTGCATATATTTATGTGTTAGCTATTTAAAATGATATCTGAATTTTAATAGTTGTGGCCTAGTAAAATTTAATTTTTACCCCTCATGTGACAAATTTATTTGCATGAATTTTGTCCAAGTAACCAAATTAAGGTTGAAGTGCATATAGTGGACAAGTGATCACTATGATGATTCATAAGATAACATGATGAAATAAGGTCATATTTTCTTTTAGTTGGATGCATGGTAGCAATTATTCAACATGGGCTCTGAATTTTGAGAGTTATCTCGCATCTTATATATGAGGCTATAGGCTATTTTTTTCAAATATAGTTTTGCCAAGAAGGTAAACTAAGAGCATTATGGATATTTGATCTAAAAGAATGTATAGACCCTAAATCAATCCCTGAGTGTTATTTTTGAAAGACACCAAAAATTTTGTTTTTTGTGGGAATATACTCTCTGAGATTTCAAATCTTCCCTACTCGACAATGACTTTGGTCATTGGGCTATTTGTGTAGAAAACATCAAATGGGGATAAACCTTTGGGTGACTAATGAGTAATGACTCATGAATGAAGTCAGCAACTTCTATCTTTAGTGTTATGCTACTCTGTAAAATGTTGTGTGCTTGAAAGCCAAAAGTTAATCTCATCATGCTGGTTTGCCTAATCAAACAAGTTGTGAATATTTGATGCTGATGACCCTTCATAAGTTGAGAAAATAGATTTTAGAAATCCTGAATGGTCTCACCGTTTATACATCTATTGGGCAAACATAATGAGTCAAATATTTTATAAATATGATGTCAGGTATTTTACTAAATTATCTGTTTTTGGGATATTGAACATGATATACTTTTGTATTGAATCCAAATCTGACTCACTGCATATCCAAATTAATCCCCCATATACCTAGTACGTGGTAGTATTGAATATTTCCCAATCTGCGTTTCTATCTTTAGTATGCAGTCTATTTTACAATATCACCGCCATAGCGTATCTTTAAGGGCTATCCAATGAAGTTGGGTATACATGTTGGTTATAAACCTCCGTCTGTTGTCTAAATACTCAGAGCCCTTGACAGGGGATCAATAGATACGCTGACTACATGATTTATGAAGATCGGTTCACGAGATTAGGGGAGATATGAGCCTAGATAATTTAATGAAATGCCGAGAAGTTCCACAGAATGGAAAGGTCTTCAATTCATTAGTTAAGAAATCCACGTACTAGTTAGACTGAAGTGGAAGTTCAGAAGATAATCTATTTGCGACATTAGAAAATAATCTGTCAAATATATCTATTGATCATACTGATCATAAAAGAGTGACTAGGTCCCATGTACCTTCCCCAACTTGGACCAAATATATCTACCGATACTCCTTGAGGCCAGAAGTGTAGGAGATCTATCGGTGTAAGAGAAAAGAATCATAATACTAGATCTAGTAAAGAAACTTTGTCACTCTTTAAATCTATTAGAGGATTATGTCTTGAAGACGTTCGTCCAAAAGGTGAAAAAAAACCCAGTAAACTTATCGGGTATACCAAATAATTATAAAACTAGGGATGCGGAACGACCAGATTTGAATATCTTTGGGAAATGTCTAGAATCTAGTTGACTTAAATATAGTCATTATAAATATGGGAGAGATTTATGAAAGTGTTACAGTTGTCGACAACACAATTGCTTTTACAAATTGCTTGTTATATGATAATCTGGATCCAGAGTTAGACACCAGAAGTGTCATGACTATTTAACTTATAAAGTAGCAATTAAGGCACAGCTCGAATAACTAAAATGGATATATTCTCTTTACAACAATACACCGTTGTGCGTTAACCCTTAAGGTTACAAATGAGTGTGTGAATGAAAGAGAAATATAACGAGGTGATATGATGTCAAGTGAGTTTGTAGTCTATGAGTTCACATAGAGACCCTTGATTGATTATCAAATATACTCTCCCACAGTAAATGACATTAAGTTCCGCTACATAATATCATTGGCCACTGTTGCAAAAATCAGTCTAGGCGCCCCTAGACTAGGGATGTCAATGGGGCGGGGCGAGGGCGGGGAATGGAGTCCCCGTCCCCGTCCCCGAATTAAATCCCCATTCCACGTCCCCGCCCCGTTCCCCGATCGGGGATGGGGCCCGTCCCTGTGGGGATTTTTCGGGGACGGGGATTCCCCGCCCTATTTTTGAACGTAACCTTGCACATTGCAGTAACCATGGCATTTGGAATCAGACTAATTCTTTTGTTTTTCTTTGGTATATACAACAAACAAATTATAAATCCTTGAGTTTAAATAAGGAAAAATTGTAAAAAATGCCCCTCTATAATATGCCAATTATCAATGTCACCCCTAAATTATGAGTGGTGTAAATGTTGCCCCTCAATTATCAAAATGGTGCTCATATAGCCCCTCCCGTAACGGACATGTGGTTCCCCACCGCTGTCCATCGCTGGTACTTCGAATCGAGGGAGGGAAAAAATAACTAAATTACATAGTTACTCCGACTTAACAGTGTCGTACACTAACGGGGAACCACATGTCCGTTACGGGAGGGGCTATATGTGCACCGTTTTGATAATTGAGGGGCAACATTTACACCACTCATAATTCAGGGGTGACATTAATAATTGACATATTATAGAGGGGCATTTTTTACAATTTTCCCTTTAAATAATGACCATATATACTAAACAAAGTCCAATTAGATTAGTGAAAGTTCATTTGTAATTATTCCCAAATTGCATAGGAAGAAACGTGTATAAGATCATTGCTATTGGTCAATTACACAAACAGAAATAAATAAACAGCCTTAAAAGAATGAAGACAGCAACCGAAAGCAATAACATTGCATTGCAATTCTCACATATGGAAGACAAGCGGTTTATTCAAAATTTCAAATCCACAGTGAAGTTCTTTGCAACCATCGCGGGATTTTAAAGATTGTTGATATGAAAAATCATAAAGAAACCACAGAGAACAATAGGGTTACTTGACTGGACACAGAGGCAGAGAGGATGCGACGCCGCTACGCAGACTCGCAGAGCTAGGGTTTTGAACTTTAAATTTTTAATTAGTTTTTAATTTTATATATAAATATAAATATAATATATATAATATAATATTAAACGGGGATCGGGGTCGTGGCGCGGTATGCCCTCCCCATCCCCGTCTCCGTCCCTGGCAGGGATGGTGAAATTCTCCCCATCCCCGCCCCCGTAAAGTTCTCCGAACCCGCTCCCGTCGGGGCGAGAAACGGTTTTCCCGTCGGGGGCGGGTTTAATTGCCATCCCTACCCTAGACCGTGGCGATTTTCTACCTAGGCACCCGACTAAGTGACCAGCAGCCTAGGCGTCCGCCTAGCGCCTAACTCGGCCGACTTGGCCGCCTATACAGCCGTCTAGCGTCTAACTTAACCAAGTTATATATACACCCGTAACTTAGCAAAAATATTTGAATGCGGAAGCAAAAATGTCATTTTTGATTCCGCATTCAAATCCTCTATTTTCATTAAATATATATCTCTTATTTTAATATTCCGGTTTTTAAAATTGGAGGTGTTACATGGTGTAAATTTGATGAATATTCAAATTGATTCAATTACTATCGAACCGAGCTTGAACTCAAGTAGTTCAAGTAATGAGTCGAGCCGAATTCAAACCTCTTAATACTCGGCTCAATCAGTTCAAGAGACTAGTTGAGCTTATTTATTTATTTTTTTTAAAAAATATTTTATACCTTATATAGTCATAATATTATAAATTTAATTACTATATTTAGATATTAATGTCTATTAGCTATTAAAAAAAGAAGAAGAAGAATATATTTAGTTAACCACCTGTTTGGTTTGCGAAAAATAATTGAATAGGAATGTAATTTAAATTCTATAGAATTGAACTTACTTAGAAGATTGATTCTATTATTTTGTTGGTATGAAAGAAATTACTGAAATATTGATTTCATTATTTGGTTAGATTTGAAATTGTAAAGAATAATGGATATGTATAAAGATCAACATGTCATTTATATCCTGCACCACGGCGCGCGTTGCATTGTGCGCCCAGATGCAACACGATGTCGTTTCAGATTATTTTTTTATTTTTTTTGAAATTTCGCTACCCAGTGTTTGGCGGTTAATTTTCTTTAAAAAAAAAAATCAACCTCATGTTCAAAAATGTACATAATGTTATACATGAATGTACATAATTGTATAACAAAATATACATATTGTTTTTTAAAAGATAATACACATAACCTAACATAATACATAATAAACATAAACTTTTAACATAATACACATCAACTCTTAACATAATACACAAAAATTTCCTGATTTGGATGTACATAATTGTATAAAAAAAAATGTACATAATCAATTTTATAAAAAATGTACATAATAAAAAATATACATAATTGTATGAACAAATATACATAATCACAACAACTTCCTACCGCGCCTCCCAAAACGACGTCGTTTTGGGAGGCGCGCGGCACACAGTGCTACGTGCGCCGTGGTGTAGGGTATAACGATTGCAGTACCGCACTACATAATAAAGTGATTATAAAAGTTGTAGTAATTTTATAAATTAAAACATTATAATTTATAATTCACAATATTACAATTATATATTTTATACTCCGTAATAATATAATAAATATTATTGTAAATAAAGAAGAGAGAAAAGAGGTGAGAAGATAATGTAAGGCTTCTTAATTTTCTGCTAATTAATAGATTTCTTTAATTTGGTTTTTCTTTGAAAGTAGATAATGTAAGGCTAATTAATTTTCTGTTAATTAATATATTTCTTTAATTATTTTTGGGTTAAATAAAAAAGAATTGATCATTGATCACATCTGGGGTGGTGGTGCAGTTGGCTAGGGTGCTGGGCTCATGGCGTTAACGAATTGTTAAACAATTTCACACCTCGGTGAGTAATTCGGAGGTCGAGAGTTTGATCCTCTCCCACCCCACCTTTTGTTTTCTTTTTTAATTATGTACTCTTAATCTTTAAACATAAAATCCAACCTTAGCCGGAAGTTTGTTATTGCGCAGCTGGTTGGGATTACTGATCTTAAAGTGACTTTAGATCAGGTGGAGCTTGTGTTCGAGTTTTTCCTTTTATAATTTTGTTCTTACTTAAACATTTTAAACAAGCTTGTTTGGCACGATTAAAAAGTTATTCATTTATTTTTTAAATATAAAAAATTATTTTATATTTTATTCTTATTCATGTTGTTCATATTGGAGCATTGAATGTCATTATATTAGGATAGATTGTCTTGATTTTTTATTTTTGTATTTTTAAAACCTTTATTCGGATTATAGGGTCATACATAACCAAACATCAATATTAGTAATCAATCCAATTTCACCCTACTACCAAGCATACAAAATGCTTTCACTAAAACCCATACCATTATCAAGTATTTGATTTCCATTACGATTCCGATTCCCATGTGCGAAACAAACACACTCTTATTTTGAATATTGATTCCATTATTTTGTTGGTGGGAAAGAAAATTACTCGAATATTGATTTCATTATTTGGTTAGGTTTGGAATTATAAGGAATAATGAATATGTATAAAGATCATCATGCCCCTACATTATAAAATGATACTAAAAGTAATAGTAATTTATAAATTAAAAAAATTATAATTTTAAAGTTACAGTATTATAATTATATATTTTATAAAAATCTACTATACTAATAAGAGCCCAAGAGAGTTAGGCCTATAATGAGTAGAAAAAATGGCGGTCAAATTTTTTAATCAAATGAATGACTCAGATTGATCAGATTTTAATTTTTCCTTAAGATTTTCTAATTTATCCTTAATGAATATGATTATCCGTTAACTTTTCCGTTAAATATTATCTTTTCCGTTAATTTCGGTTAGTTCACCGTTAACTTATTGATTTCAATAAGAAAGGTCTTAGGTTCGAACCTCATCCCAATCAAAGTTGGCATAATTAGTACTCTATTTTACTCTTATTAAATTAAATAATAATTTATTAGCTACAACAAAAAATAATACATATGCATTTCTTTAATTTAGAATTATGTGTCTACAATGTCTTTATTCAAAAAAAAAAATTATTCATTATCAATAAAGTAAATAAGAGAAATAATTTCATTAGTGATATTGTCTTTATTTTTCTCCAATATAAAAATTCTTTACATTGAAATTTATCAATTGATTATATTCGCTACATTGTCCCAACAATGTCTTTATTAAAAAATTATTCATTATCAATAAATTAGTTAAGAGAAATAATTTTATTAGTTATATTGTCTTTATATTTCTCCAATGTAAAAATTCTTTACATTTAAATTTATCAATTGATTATATTCACTACATTGTCTATTATTTTTTTTGTGTACTATTTTTTAATTAAATATCAAAGTTATTATACAAAATAATGCTATATATTTATTACCAAGTATTTTATTAATACCATGAATTTTTTTAAAAAAAAATTAATAAAGCTAATCATATTAACTACTTGAGGGATTTGTTGACAATCAGCAGTTAGCAGTTAGCGTTAGCGGATTTAACCAGCGAATTATATCAACTATTAGTAAAAAGATATTTGAAAAGATTAGCTATTTAGATTAACATGTAAAATGACCTAAGGGTATACATATATTTAATAATAATAATAATAATAATAATAATAATAATAATAATAATAATAATAATAATAATAATAATAATAATAATAATAATAATAATAATAATAATAATAATAATAATTGTTTTAAAAAATAAAAAAATAAAAATATATATAATTAAGCCAATCATATTAACTACTTGGGGGATTTATTGACAAAAAGAGTATTCAAATCACACAACAAATTAAAGTGGGAAACTCTCTCGCAATGTCCTTGTTTGGCAATCAGCCGTTAGCTCTTCAACATTAGTATATATTTAATATTTTATGTCCTAATCTTTTTTTGCTCTCCCTTATGTCCCTATTTGGTTTCAACCATACCTATACAATTATTTTATTGACAATTATAATCAATCTTGACTATATTATCTTGTATTTGTAAACTTAGAATTACCTATTTAAATATCCAAATTCAACATTCAATTATCTATGCATGAATAGTTCCAATATAATCTTGCCTTGATATACTTTAAAATACTTATTCAAAAAAAAACATTGGGCATTATCTCAATCGCGCAATGCGCGTAAAAAACTAGTATAATAAATAAGAGAGAAAAGAGGCGAAGGGAAGAAGAAAACAACAAGAAATTAAAGTAGCGAGAATAAAAAAAATAAAAAAATAGTAAATAAAAGAAAAGAAGAAGAGTGTATGCTAGGATTTTGTTACTTATCGAAGATGGTAATTCAGAGCTTTCCACACAACCGGATCAGTCTACCATAGTTGATCGGTACTTCCCTCGCAACCAATCTTTTCAGGGCTTCCCACACCAACATGACCCATTGTAAACAGAACTAGAGGCCCGCCAATATCATATGAACACAATAGTGTATCAAAATAAGTCCCTCACACTGTCCATATCTAGCAGAATAACCTCAACAAGGAACTCAACTCAACAAAGGAATTCTCACAAGGCAAAGAATTCAAATGGATTGCAAAAGAGAAATACAACATATGAATAGATCAAGGTAATAATTCAAACTCATAAAAAGACAACGACTACCAAGAGGGTCACGTTAGAATCAAGAAATCGATATCAATAGCATAACGAACAACAAATTCTCTTTGGATTGAACAAAGGATTCAAAACAGGAATTTCAATATAATTCGTAAGAATATCAAAGAATATGATTCATTGATGATTAATAGTCCAAAACCGAAGCAGAGGATTCACAAGATATTACAATAAATCATACTTGAACCAAAAGTTAGACCAAAATGCACTGGAACAATAAAACAGTACTGGAAGCAGAATAATTAATAACCAACGGGACTATGAGGCGGGGTCAAAGGACCCGCCGGCCCCTACCGTGAGTACTAGGTTACCCTAAAGCGTGTTTTAAGGTATGTCAAAGCTACTATAGACTATGGGCTATGTTTTACGAAATTAGACTTAGACAACATTCATGCATTTTCGGATTCTGATTGGGTGGGATATCATGATGACCGCAAGTCCACTAGTGATTTTTCTGTCTTTATTGGTAAAAATCTAATTTCATGGGCTAGCTGCAAGCAAAACACAGTTCCTAGATCATCAACAGAAGCTGAATACAAAGCTATAGCCGATGTCTCAGCAAAGGTAACATGGTTAGTTGATTTAATTAAAGAACTTGGTCTTACTATGCAAAAACCACCAAAATTTTGGTGTGACAATCTTGGTGCTAACTATTTGTGTGTAAGTCTTGTGTTTCATGCTCGAACCAAACATGTTAAAATAAACTACCATTTTATTCGTGACAAAGTAATTACATCATATTCCAAAGGAACTACAAGTAATTAAACCAAATCTCTAAAAGCTACTAACCACAGCAAGGTTCAATTATGATCTAAGGAAAAACTCAATATTCTCTCTAGAGAACCTTAAACTTGAAGGGACGTATTAGGACTTTATGCTCTAGTTACACTAGAATTCTTGCTCCCTCTCTCTCTCTCTCTCTGTATTATTGTAAATCTACCTTAACTTTTATAATTCATTAATTCATGATGACCTGACTAAGACTCTTTGTATTCTTATAAATACATTTCTTTCTATGCTTTGTAAATTGAATTGATCAATTATATAATAAGATTCTCTCTAGAAATTCTTGTCCATATCCTCTCAAATATTCTTTTCTTGCTTTTTTTTTTTTGTTTTTTTTTTTTGTTTGTTTTTTTTTTTTTTTTGTGTACTAATCGAATTTTCTGACCCTTAACGCTCCCATCTTCTTTTATCCTTTCACTAGCCTTTTTATTTTTCAAAACAGTAAGGATGAATTGAATAAGGAGATTTGGTGACAATATATCCAAAGAATCAGATCAGATGGTATCCATATATCCTTCCTCACGTACGGAAAACGTTATGATATACTATAATTAAGAATGCATGTATTTGGTGATCAACAGAATAATGTAGACATGCTCAATAGCTACTGCTAATTTCGTCCCACATTGCTTGCAAAGAGTGAGCGTATGCCTGTTAAACACTATAAAACAAGCAGGCTGTAATCTTGTTTACTCGTACCTTTCTCGGCCTTTTGGCTATGATCAAGTGTAGTTTCTGTTCTTATTAGTTTAATATATCTAATATGCGTCAATGGTCTGCACGATATTAACTCTATATGTTTAGGGAAATGCCTAATAAGGTAGATTGCTACTTGGACCTTTGTGCGATGCCTCGGTGTTGCACTACTGCTTTGGCTTGGCGTACTCTACCCATCCGAGTCCAAAGCTTTTAACTCATTAGAAATTCCCTTGGATGCCATTATATTTATTTAAGACTCAGCCCACTTAATATCAATTATTATAGTGTAGAGATTATAAATAAAACTATATTATTTGTATATTCAAAGTACATAATTTTCTATAGGGTTAATTTCACTCATCGTTGTCGTCAAGAATCTTTGCCCCAGCCTTTTCACATAGATAGCGCAAATTATGTTGTGTAATTGTGTGCAACCATGCATGGTGCACTTTTCACATAGATAGCGCAAATTATGTTGTGCAATTGTGTGCAACCATGCATGGTGCACACGGTTGCAAAAACATCGTCATTTTGAATAAAAACGACGCGTCCGACTTAAAAAAAAATCAATTTTGATTGCCGTTAACGGCTTTATATTGTGCATAATTTGAACTATATATCCAGAATGAATGAACTATATAGTTTAAATTATGCACAGCATAACGCTCCCACAAATAGGCAATGAAACTATTAGTGGCAAAGGCTTAAAGCTTGAAATAACATGTGTAATTTTTACTGTTCCTGTTAAGCAAACAATCTGGGCAATCAATCAAAATGATGCAAAAGCCAAATGAGAGAAACTTCGACGGCCTCAGCAGGCTTAGCCAAGGAAATGCCAAGCCCCGCAGCTCCTATGCCCATAACATCTCTTCTTAATTGAAACAGCAGTCCGAGTTTCCTATGCCTCTTCTTTACCTCTTTCCTAAACGCAAAAGAAGATGATTAGACAAAAGCAACTTACGCCAATTCTAAGAGTTCTCTCGGGAATTTACTCATGTAATTTTGCATTCTCTCAATTTAATGATATTAATTAAAAGGCTGACAAATTAGTCTGACAGATTCAGCCATGATATCGGTCAGATAGCTGAAACACTAAATAACTTACGAAAAGATTAAACTAAGGGAGACATCGAAAGGAACAACACACAAGATGTTTACCCAGTTCGATACAGTGTGTATCTACATCTAGTGGACGATCACATAGGCGTCCAATCCACTAACAAATCATCCAATGTACAAAGGTAGAGAATAGTAATCTCACCCAAGTGCCCCACACAAGGTAAGTACCCAGTCTACACTGACTTAGTGGATTGTAGAAGATGGAGAGCCGTGCATACAGAAGTCCAATTAAGTCCCTTCACTTGGAGAGCTAACTCTGATGCAGTTTACTTCAATGATGCAGTCCAACGTTGTTCCCACAACTATATGATCTTAGCGTCCTTTTCGTTTAAGCAACGATATCACTAGTACAAAAAATATCAATGAAACCGAAGGTCGCCGTCGCCGCCGCCGTCACTCGTCTGAGTCCTCGCCGCTGCCGCCACCGGTCTCCAAGGTCGTCGTCATCTTCTTCCTCCATTGCCACCGTTCTCTAGCCCCCCGCCGCTGCCGCCACTCGTATGCAGTCCTCTTTGGTCGCGATGGAGATGATCCTAATATCGCGAAACTTTTCCACATTGAACCTAGTGCAAAACGCCCCTCTTTGGTCTTACTTAAAAAGGAAGTAGAGAAAGTGACCCATTATGGTTAGTTTATCTTTTATTTTTTCAATTAGATGCTAAAATTGGATCCTCTTAAATTTACGAAGTCTTGAAAGTTTTAAAGAAAAAGAGATGACATTTGATTCATTGGGTATCTTCACAAAGTCTGCTATTGTTGGATTTATTTCTGCTAACAAGCTTCCTTTGGTGACAACATTTACTAGAGAAAGTGCACCTTCAATCTTTGAAAGTCAAATTAAGAAACAGGTAAATGTTTTTCAGGATTTTAGACTAAGTTTTAGTTGTGGTCATCAAGTGTAGAGATATCTTTCTTATGAAGGAATTCAGATGGCATAAGTTGTCTTGCATATTGAACTGACTCAGATCATTGTATTCTCAGGTGATGCTATTTACCACATCGAATGATACAGAAAAGTTTTTCCCAGTCTTCCAAGATGCTTCGAGATACTTCAAGGAAAAGGTACTACAACACAATCTTGCCATCATACTACCTGTATAGAAAATTTATTCTTGATCTAGAAAAGATGTTCTTAAGAGATAAATTGTGTTAATGTTTTTTCTTCCTTCCTCCTATTTTCAGGATATAAAGACACATCACATCATTAGAAAGCCTGTTCGATTTATTTTCTTTTCCTTCTACTGCATAGGAGTTTGATATAAACATCATAAAGTAGTGCAGCTTAAATCTGGAAAATACTTCTGCATTTCTTTCCTGCATTTAAGATTTTTAGGGAACTCTTATAGGAGTTGTTTTTTTTTTTTTTTCAGTACAGGGCATTGGGATTCATTTGCTTACTATTGAGTGTTCTACCCGGGTTATGTGTATTTCCATACCATTTAAGCAATGCAGTGTAACTTTTAACATTCTGTAAGTGAAAATTATGTAATGCTCTTTTTTGCATGTAATTATAGTTAGGGAAATGATTTGTTCCCCTCCTGACATGGCTTATAACCATTGGGTGTCATGAATTGGTTGACCCCGCTAACTTGTTATCAAAGACTAAACCTTAGCCATCCAATAAAAAAGTGTCATGTCAGGGGGGACAATTTTGGAGGTGTGTGTAGCATTACTCTTTAGTTAGTATGCAAATTAGATTAAAATTTAAAAAGACAATGACTAAGACAAGCTTTCCCATTTGAAAGATGTTGGTTACAAGGTGATGGACAATTTTTATTATAATTATCCTGGCAAGTGCACGAGTCAATGTAGTAATAAGGTGCAAAAGC
Source organism: Ipomoea nil (assembly GCF_001879475.1). NCBI lineage: Eukaryota > Viridiplantae > Streptophyta > Magnoliopsida > Solanales > Convolvulaceae > Ipomoea > Ipomoea nil. The sequence goes on along the minus strand of NW_017617109.1, from coordinate 361,369 downwards.
AAGGGTCGAACCCACAGGGAATTGATACTAAGCAATTTAATAACTTGAAAGAGTGGACAAAGAAAATACGGTTTGAATTGCAGTGAAATTAAATCAAACAAGAACAACTTAGAAGAATAAAATGATCAAAAAGTCAAGGAAATAGAATTAACGATCAGAATGGATTAACTAAATTAAATTACCAGTAAAAAATAACGGCATGTAAAATACTTGAATAACCTCAAAATAAAATAGCAAGAGATCGAATAAATACTAAGAACATGCATAAATCAATTGGTGGACAACTTAATAACTTGAAATTAAAATAACTAATTAAACAATTTAAAGGAGCTAATTAAGAATCAAATGCAAAATAATTGAGATTCGAGACGCGAAAGAAATGAATTACTGAGAATCAGAATATCAAATAACAATTAAATTGAAAAGGCGAGAAATTAAAGTAATGCAATTTAATAAACTTGAAAATAGTTGAAAAGAATAAACTTAAAAGAGTTGCACATGAAGACTGAATTGCATAATAATAACTCAAGAGTATGTAAAAGTCTTATGGAACAATGACTCAAATAACAGGAAACTTGATTGGTAACAAAACAAAAAGGAAAATCTTAAGAAGATGAATTAACCCACTGCCGTAATCAAAGAAACAAAGGTTGGCAAATTCAATAAAACAAAGAAAAAGCAAATTAAAGAAATAGGTAAAAATGCTTATGTCAATTCAAATGCTGCTGCCAAGATTTACGAATTAATTCTAGTAGCTGGACCTTAGTGTGAGGCCGCCGACCACAAAAGTACTGGCAGAAGCACAGCTGCTCAGAAAATGACCGCCGATTGGAAGCTGTCGCACCAACGCTGAACCGCCAGAACAGAATCGACTATCGTCGACTCAGAAACTACCGCGAACCACCGCCGGAAATCTCCGGGATTGGTTCGGATCAAAATTGGTCGCCGTACCTGCGACGCCTCCGGAATTGGTCCGGGACGATTGATGATGATCATGAACCTCGGCCTCCCTTAATTATATACACCCACGGCTTCCGTCAAAGTCTTGTGCTGAACGATCGGATCTCCCCAAGAATCGGACGCGTTGATGATAATACTGGTTCTGATTTGCGCAAGAACGACTCTCTCGTACGTCAATTGGCGGATGAAGAAATTTATTTGATGGACTCCAAATGTTGACTGCTACTATTTTATTAACTAATAATAATAATAATAATAATAATAATAAAAACTAGAGTCAATAAATTATTGGACTGACATTTTTAATTATAAACTAACTTAATAACAAAAAAAACCCAAAATTAAACAATATTAATAAAAACTACTTATAGCAATAACAAATAAAAATAGATAAAAATTAATCAATTATTATTAATTAATTATAAAAATATCATTAAAAATAACACTAAAAATAATGTTTATCACAAGGCCTGCTTCTAGAATGATGCAAATCCAACAAATGGAAATTGCATGAGTAATTGTTTATTTGTAATCTGGTTTGATCAGTTATGGCCAAATAAAATCCAACCATAAGCCACTTCAATTTTTATTTTTTTTTTCTATAATGGAACTCAAATTGCTGGTGCTTAGATGTCTATAAGCCCTTGCTTCAGTTCTGATTTTTTTTATGATATTTTTGTAAGTTGAAAATTGCTGAAAGCAAAATATGCAAATTCTATTAACTAACATCATTCTTTTGTTTTCCTGACTAAATTCAGCTTATACTTGTGTATATCAAAATTGATGATGAAGATGTTGGAAGGCCTGTAGCAAATTACTTTGGAGTTGAAGGGGATACTGCAAAGGTTACACTTCTCACAAAACTTCATTTCCTATCCTTTGTTGCATGATTGTAAGGGTGGAAAAAAGGAGGCAGTAAGTGCATCTCTAATTTCAGTTTCTTTATTCTAGATAATTGGATACTCAGGACTTGAAGATGCTAAGAAATATATCTTTGATGGGGAGATTACAGTCGAGAAGATTAAGGTTTTAAGTGTCCACTCTCTTTCTCTTGTGTCTTAATCATTTGATCAACATTTTGTGTATTGGTTATTAAACTAAGTTTTTGTTCTCCCTGGCTCTCAATGTGTTAGTCTCTTGCATTTCATTCCATCAGGAATTTGCTGCTAACTTTTTGGAAGACAAGCTCAACCCTTGCTGCTAACTTTGAGTCTCTTGTCATTGCTAAAATGGATGGAATAACAAATGAACACCCTGGTTGCTCGTTTCGATCACCCTCTCTCAATTAACCGAGTTCCTCTTTGATCTGGCAGATTGCTGTCGACTCCGCCAGGACAGTGGTGGCGTTTTACAAGTTTATTAAGAAACACGCTGCTATCCCCTTCAAGCTCCAGAAGCCATCAACCACTACCTCGACTGAGAAGATCAAAGTCAAAGAAGACGTCAAAAGTTCTTCCGGTAAAGTGAAGGATGAATTGTAAGAGCAGACGTGTAACATTAATGTAAGTTTCTTCTTTAGTTTTTTTGTAACATTTGGAACAACAACATTCTATGGACTAATGTTTTCTGAAAATGGTAAATGAAAGGTCTCTTTCCCTTGCGTCTTCTACTCGACAAATGAGCACCAACAATTTTTGTCCTTTTTTCAAAAGGGTAATACAAATCCTGCACAGTGCTCATTATTGCCCTTACGGAATTATAGATGCAGTAATCTTATTCATTGAATTTTTTTAAATTGACATTGTTTTCTCATAAAATGTAAGGGCAGTTTGGTTCTAAGAATAAAAAATTGGTCAAACATTAAGAAAGGAGAATAGATTCTTGGCAGAGGTAAGATCTGTGTGTCTCATTCATATTCTCAATTATCTTCTTGGGGGGCAAAACGTTGGCAGTGATAAGGAACCAGTAATGGGGAGAGAAATCTCAGTGGTGACACTGAATCAATGTGTTGGCTTGAGGTAGTTTCTCCACATGCCTGTTCTATTTACTTGTTACTTTATTAACTGATTTTGTATTACTATTAAACATTATACTATAACCATAAAACTTGGCATAACTACCCACAAATTGGCAGAATTATTCTGTTGACTTGGTTGGAAAGACCAAATGTGGGTTATGTGGCAAAAATAATGTTTGGGGATCAAGTTTGATGGCAACCTAAGAGTCATGCGATAAAAAATGGAAACATTTCATGAACTTATTTATGTTGCTCTGAATAAGGTTCTTCTAGTTATTTCTTAGGCTTTGGCTATTGAGATCTTACGTACATGCATGTAAAAACAATTGACATTGAAGATATATAATGTACACAAATGCAAGCAGGTGTGCTTTAGTTCGAATAAAAATTGGAGAGTGATGCTAAAAATACTCCATACAGATTATTCACAGTCACTTTAGCTATTTTCTTAGTTAATTTGACCAAAGGATTTATAAGTCTTATTTTTGTGTAGCGTGGAAATCCAAATCAAAAGATTGTGAAAAGGAAATACAGGAATGACAGAAAGAGATATCCGTTGCAACAACCATTAGCTCGAGGGACCTTGGGTGGTATTAACTCTAATCATTTTCTTTTGAGTTCATTAGGGCAGCATCATATAGATTAACCATGGATAGATGTTTAGGAATTTGGGCAGTTTTGGTTTTTTAACCCACGGGATGAATGCAAGACTTAGGATACCACTATCCTAAGCACAATCCTTTGTGGTTGATAAAGGTTCTCACAATATTACATTTTAAGTAGTTTATTTTAATTGTTAAAATTTAAAATTTGTAGTAAAATGTTATTAGAATTGAAATTTTAGATTGGTGTGTTTTAGTTGATAGAATTGGTGTGTAGTATATATCTTAAATTGATTAATGTTGAAATATATTATTTGGTAGTTATGTTGGAATGTATAGGAAAATATTGGTAGTTTTATTAAAAAAAAATTAATTTTTTTTTACTATACGCGTCCAAAGTTCACGAACTTTGGACGCAAATTATAATTTTTTAAATCAAAACGTTACCTTTGCGCGTCCAAAGTTCATGAACTTTGGACGCGCAAAGGTAATATTTTGTTTTTTAAAAATGATAATTCGCATCCAAAGTTCAAAATTATCATTTTTTCGCGTCCAAAGTTACTTTGGACGCTAATTGTATCTCCTACATCCGCGTCCAAGCAACTTTGGACGCCTTTTAGCCTTAACTTTGGACGCGAATGACTGTTTTTGTACTAGTGATATCTTTTCTCAAGTTCTTCATCATAATCAACAAGAACAAATTTTCTTGAGAAGAGTCATGATTATCAAAGATGTAATCTCTTAGTATATGTCGGAGTGTTTCTTTCTTCTCAAAAGCGTAACCCTAATTCTTGATCGAATAAGAGTACTTATAGTTCCATAATAAGAACACTCTCCATAGATACCTTTGATTGTAGATGGTAGGACGATATAAGCAGAATGTAATCTTAAAGATCCAGTCCATACCTTTCCAAAACAGATACGCTGATCTTCTTTCTAAAAACTGACTTCTTAAACCGTGTTTTGCAAAAAGGAAATATCTTCGTAAAACAGATCTTCAGTGTCAGTCCCTCTGTTGCTGTATCTGATCAATAAGTCCTTTGTAGAACAAACCGACACCAAGCTAACCCTATCTTAGTTTGCCATAATAATATTGCCAATTATATGTTGGGTTAAATTAAAACACTAACAAACTCCCCCTTTGGCTATTATTTGGCAAAACAACTCGACTACTTATAAAAACACAAACTAGATAGGACTAAGAAAGTAAATGCATAAAATGTCAACTGTCTGATTACAAAGCATAACAAAAACACAGCATACAAGTCATGCTGGAACAAAAACAACATTCTTCGTAGAGGGTGCCATCACAATCAGTCGTCTAGACAGGGCCAGAAGGTACAAAAACTTCAAAACTTCAAAAAAATACTCCCACTGAGTTCCACACTCCCCCTTTTTGCCAATGATAGTCAAAACACGGTCAAGCATCGGAGGGGTTCTCACTGTCAGACTTAGCAGCATCAGCAGCAGTAGATTCCGTTAAGCTTAAGCGGAGAAGAACGGTAGCCAACTCAGTACGGGCCCCTGTCAGCTGCTTCGAAATGATGCCATGAACAGTCTCAAGTTCAGATACCCGAGCCTTTAGATGAAGAGAGAGTTGGACATCTTTCGCGTGTGGCGAATCATCAGCCACTGTATCAGCATCAGCCGTGGAAGGTGCAATTACCGGCGTTACATCTCGGATGTGACCTCCAGTCAGAAGACGAGGATCAACAGTATACAGCAGAGTCGGACTGATCACCTCACTAGGCATTGGCTCAAGGCCCTGCGTTGTTAGAACTCAAAATATCAGATTAGGGAAGGGCAACCGTACCTTCTGCTCTCGATGATGGATCAAAGAGAGGATATGATAATAAATCCAGGACCCCAAATCAATAGACATTTTTGTTCCAATCCGAAACAAGAGAGCTGCAAATTGCTTGCCGACCGTATGAAAATGAGCCGATGGAAGCCAGTTGTGAGGAGCGAGACGGTGCAAGATGACATATTTGGAGGTGAGCTGTGAGCTAGGCAGATAATCTTTTTCACCAGTAGGCCATGTATCAGTTTGTCCACCTGTGAGGGTCTTTGCCACCAAATCCCAGTCCTTGAGTTCTTCCTCGTGCACTCCTTTCAGACCATAATATTCATTTATCATGTCAAGGCCGAAGACATACCATTTACCTCGAATGAAGATTCGCATTGGCCGCGTCCCGGTCAAATTGTCAATCTCCTCATTAAGGTTACAGTAGAACTCATAGGTCAGAAGCTTCGAATAAGGACAAATGGAGGAGATAGTCTTCAACAGGCCCACTTCACTCAGCAAGGGCAAGATGTCGCACACAGAGTTCAACTGATGTTCATCAACGGACCGCTGAACAATAAGGTCTCTCCGGATCATTGTGGACCATTTTCCCTGAGCAGTAGAGGAGACAAACTGGGGTTTATAGATTGATGTGTCAGGATTCTCAGCAGAAGGTAGAACCTCAGGCGTAATACTTCGTCCTCTGGAGCGAGTAATTGGTTTCCCCTTCCGGGTAGAAGATGTGGGAACCACAGCAGGAGCTTTTTGCTTAACAGATGACCGCAGGGTTTTGAACACTTGTTGAACAGGAGAATTAGATTCAATATGCACAGACTCATCAGACTTTCTCTTCTTCTCAGGTTGAACCACATCAAGATTGTCATCACCAGATTCCACAACCACTTTCACAGGGACACTCTTCCGTTTGGATTTTCTTGTTTCTTTGGATGGGGAAGGAGCAGAAGGGCTTGGAGACACAGAGTGGCTGGAATCAGAAACATGAGCAGAGGAACTTCCAAGCAGATTTGTAACTTCACGAATCTTGAAGGTGGTTGAATCAGGATGTGCAGTAGCTTCAACAGTTGGGGGCTTAGACACAGGAGCTTGTGAGTCATAGACTTCAGCAAGAATTTTATCGTCTTCACTAGACGACTCAGAAAGATGAATCACACGATATGGTTCTGGTATAGAGACAGCGGGTAAACCTGCAAAGTGCCGGACATGTTCAAGACTCTCAGCCAATGATGATGAAGTATAGACAGGCACCCCATCTTTTTGAACAGCAGCCTCAACTTCAGTGGGTAAACTGGAGGGATTCTCAGATGGACAGCTTTCATTCGGAGATGCAGCAATTTCAGAAGGAGGCAGAGCAACTTTATCAGCAGAGTAAACAACCAAACTCAGATTGTTGGACTGCTCAGACGGTTTATCTTTCTCATCAGACACATCATCAACAACAACTTTCAAAGGTTCAGGCTCCGTAGAGGGGATACAGGGGGATCATCATACACAGAGGATTTCACATATATTAACTCATTCACATTATCAGAAACAGTTGGCACAGCAGACGGAATAGCATCAGAGACTAAATCATCAGGCTTATCAGGAGAGATTTCAATAGGAGAAACAGAAGAATTTGACCTGTTACGGAGAATCTCAAGCCGGTGTCTGGTTTCATCCTTGGCAGCCTGTAGGTATAGGGGTTGTGCAGCTGCTCGACGACGTGAGACCTCTTCTGACTCAAGAGCCCTTTGTGCAAAGTAGTGAAGAAACGCCCCAGCACGATTTCCATCTGAGGGCTCTGGAATAGATGCTGGACTAACCTCATCACTCGCTTCGGAGGCCAGCAACAAGAGCTCACTAATGTCATCTTCGGACCAGTCGGCGTAGAACTCTGGATAATCGGATAGCACGGTGACCATGATTTCATCGCGTAGAAGAGGATCAAGCTTCAACTTCTTCTTCATAGCTAACTGGAGCAGTGTTTTGACATGCTTGGTGGCTGTTTCTGGTGAATGGATCTTTCTCCCAAGCTTGATGATGATGTTACGTACAACGTTCGCCATTGGTATGAAATTTGAGAAAGCGGAGGAATAAACCCTAGGTAGAAGAGCAGAGAGATACCAATCGGTGAGCAGAGATATTTTTGAACTCTTCTTCCTTCCAAGCTTGACCCGATAAACAAATATATTCCCAAGGGCGAAGAACCCTAATAAATGCGGCTTGTCAGATTACATGCAGAGCCGATGTGATTGACGCAACGGTATATCTCCTTTTTAGGCAAGAAACGGATGAGAGGAAGATTTGAATTTTGAAAAAAAGCTAATTACTTTATGGTAAATTAGGTTAAGATATTCTCTTAACAAAACAGAAGAGAGTTTTAAAAGGAAGTCAAAGATGGAAATTGACCCGTAAATATAATTCCATATACTCTCCTTCTGTATGACTTACTGCCTTATTAATTAATCCTGCAGATTCCTAGAGCAGACCTGAGAATCTCAAACCGATTTGCATCTAGTGGCTTAGTCATAATGTCAGCCAATTGCTTATCTGTTTGAATGTATTCCAACTCAATCTCCTTAGACTCTACCAAGTCTCTGATGTAGTGATGCCTTATATCAGTATGCTTCGTTCTGGAATGTTGAACTGGATTCTTCGAGATATTGATTACACTGACATTATTACAGTAGAGTGTCATAATTCCTTGAGTGAGACCATAGTCTAAAAACATTTGTTTCATCCATACTAACTGAGTACAACATCCACCAGCAGCTATGTATTCTGCCTCTGCAGTACTTAAAGAAATTGAATTCTGTTTTTTACTCAGCTAACCCTATCTTAGTTTGCCATAATAATATTGCCAATTATATGTTGTGGTTTTTTGAGCAATTAAAACACTAACAACTCACAAAAATAGTTAAATTGAATTAATGTTATTTTAAGACAAACAATTAAGATGCCTCATTGACTCTGCTCTTAATAATCCTCAATTATAACCTTAGGATTAAAAAAACAGAGTGCATCTCAATTTTCTAATGAGTGATGTATGAGGGAATTGAAGTATGAAATGAAGAAGAGAAAAAGCAAAGACCAAGAAAAGTGGCTACTCCTAGAGATAAGAAACGAGGTAAGCCATCTCGCTAGGATTTGGGGTGCCAATTCGTTTGATACCATATTATAGACCCGAAAGACCTCGAAAACCTAAAGACTTGTTTTATAAAATAAATGGCGCCCTGGAACAAAGTGTTCAATCTATATTAGTGAAGATGTGAGCTGCAAATGTTCTATATCATTGGAATCACCAATTGTCTTTGTTGCAGGCATAGCTGAAGTTGGTGTAATCAATGAATTAATGGAAATACTTCTAATAAATAAATGTAAGGAGATCCACAACACGGTAAGCCAATGAGATTGGAAGATTACCACTTCTCAAAAATCAACTCTCAAAATAAACAATGATTAAAAATTAATTAATTTGTAGAGAAGGATTGCTCACATTGATTGAAGATTGGGTAACCCTACTTTCTTAAGTTTTCAATTCCATATTCTATTGTGCTATCTTGAATTTCTTTCATTGTGTTTGTTATCTATTAATGATGATGAGTTGCTAGAATTCTAGAATTTGGATTGGGATTGATTTATGATTGTTTATTCATGCTTTGTATGGATTGAATGGAGGTCATTTGTCTTTGGTGGCAATTCCAAATTTAGTCCTAGACTATCGTTTTTGTCATTTAACATCCCAATATTTTGGACACCTACAGTCCTTCCAATAACTTTTTCGAAGTCTATTTTAAGAAAGGGTATTTTGATCTCTTCCATTATTTTTTTTTCAATTTAATAGCTCCTATTTTTGTTTTGTTTTACCGGTTCACTGTACCCCTTCTCCTTCACCCGTGATAAACCATCTCTTTAGCCATTGCTCTCCTATGATGATGATAGTGGCCCATACATTATAATACATCATCATCCTCATCTTTAATCAACCAAAAGCAAACCTACCGATGCAGCACCGGTAGAAGAAGAAGAAGAAGCAACTGCCTGTAGCAGGGAAGAGAGATGGGTGTCGCAATCAAGTGAAGTGATGGAAAGTTGCTTGCCATTTGGGCTAACTTGAAATCATAAAAGACACCATGGTTAAATGTGGTATGAACGTTGTTGAAATATCTTGAATTCTTAGAATATGTTTGAACTTCCATCCTTCGTGTTTTGTAAGTTCCATTCAGTGTTCTATGAGTTTAAGAGCCATCTGTATAGGGCCATAGGGGTAGACTAAGGGCCCTTGTTTGCTTATATATTAATATATCTATATGCTATGTTACAATAAGAAAAAGAGGACGAGAGTAAAAGAAACCAAATTCTACTAAAAGAAGTGATAAAGTTTCTAAACCAAATCAATTAAGAATTATCTATTTCATATACAAATGTATAAAAATTTGATGATAATACAATGTCCTAATAAAAATATTAATCATATACAAATAGATAAATAAATAAATAAAATTCTATCAGATACAGAAATTCACCCTGTGCATAATGTAAAGAAGAAAGTTTCAGTGAGGACAACAATGAACAAGGTAAGTAAAGAATGATGCAGACTCAGATATTGGGTAATTAAGAACTTACACATTACAAGTTGGAGTAAATTTGTTAGGTAAAATAAACAGATCATAGAATATACACAAAAATAATGGAAAAGATCAAAATACCCCTTCTTAAAATAGGCTTTCAATGAAAAAGTCATTGGAAGGACCTTAGGTGTCCAAAATATGATAGTCTGGAATGTAAAATGACAAAAACGATAGTATGTGACTAAATTTGAAATTGCCACTAAAGACGAGGGATCTCCGGTGAAATTAACTATTTTCTATATTATTTCCTCTGTGTTATAAATATTTTCATTATGGCCATTAATCTTGAGTCTCTTCATTTGCCTTCCACTTATTACATTGTTATAATTCGGCCTATCAACTCGTTAGTTCTCGCGTGATGATTGCACGTTAATGAGGCAACCAGTGCAACACAATAGTTTAACATACTTTGTGTACTCTTTTCCTCATCTAGTTTTTCCCACTGGGTTTTCTAGCGAGGTTTTTAACGAGGCATGAGTGTGGTAAGATAATGGCCAAGGGGGAGTGTTATAAATATTTTCATTATGGCCATTAATCTTGAGTCTCTTCATTTGCCTTCCACTTATTACATTGTTTATGATTACGGATATGAAATGTTGTATGGATTCCTATAAATTGATAGTGAAGGCTAATGAAATGATATGGTTGTTGTGCCCTACATTTGGTGTTCTTCTTCTTCTCCTTTTTCTCTCTTTATACATACACGCATATACATACATACATATCTCCAAGCTATTACCGTGCAATCATCACGCGAGAACTAACGAGTTGATAGGCCGAATTATAACACTCTGTTCCATTTTACCAATCATATTTACTATTCATTGGTCAAACTAAGGGGGGTGTATTCAATCATGACTTTTGTAGACTTTTAATGACTTTTAAAATGATGGATTTTAATAAACTTTGATTGACTTTCATAGTGTCGTTCAAAACTTTTTAAAACTTTATAAAAGTCTATATAAAAGACATTCATAAACTTTTATCAACTTTATTATTTTAAAAAGTCTACAAAAGTCGTTGAAATTCTAAATTGAATACATCCTTACAAACTTTCATGTCCCGTTTGGTTCACGGAATAGGCCGGGAATGGCATAGCATACCCAGTAATAGACCTATTCCTTTGTTTGGTAACCATTTCTATTACCAGGATTAATATTCCTAGTAATAGCCTATTATCTCAAATAAGGTAATAGCTAATACCAGGGCCCCCCCTGGTATTAGCCTATTACTGATCGCTCAGGAATAGATTTTATAATCTATTTTCTTTTTTACCCTTTATTAAACATAAACTTCAATTCTACGCTTATCTTTCTCTCAGCAACATCTGCCATTGCATCAGATTTGAATTCTTCAATAAGCTTTTACAAATTAACTTCTACAAATTATATATATATATATATATATATATATATATATATATATATATATATATATATATATATATATATACTCTCTGTTTGCAACATCCGCCCATTGCATCAATTTGAATTCTTCATCAATTTGAGTAGCGCCACTCCTAGAACCATCTTGATTGTTAGATATATTAAATATAATATATTTAATATAATGTATATTAAATATAATATAATATATCTATAATATATATTAAATATAATATATCAATATATTATATTTATATATTGAGAGAGAAGAGAGAGGAATGAATAATGTTATTTGAAGGGATGATTAACAAATGAATACAAACCACATATTTATACTAAATGAAAGCTACTAATCAGGAAGCTAGTGCTCCATGTACTAATGCTATAATTTAGGCCACTCTTCACATACAATGCATGACCCACACCCATTACTTTCATTATTTCCAACAAATTAACTAATTATTAATTACTTGCTTGGTTTAATAATTATAATAATAATATTATTATAACATTGCCTCCTTTAAACCAAGTTGGATATATTGGTCATTCCAATTTCCTTCTTCAATTTGAGAAATGTCTCTGTCTTCAGCGGCTTCGTAAAGATATCTGCAACTTGACATTCACTTGAACAATACTCAATGTTGATTTGCTTTTCAGCAACCAACTCTCTGATTTTGTGATACTTGATATCAATGTGTTTGCTGCGACCATGAAAGACTGGATTTTTGGACAACGATATTGCTGATTTGTTGTCACAAAAAATAGTTGTAGGTGCTTCTTGGTTGTGTTGTAGAAATTCCAAAATTCTCCTCAGCCAAACTGCTTGAGTAGCACAGTTTGCTGCTGCAATATATTCTGCTTCTGCGGTTGAAAGTGCTACAATCTGTTGCTTCTTTGAAGACCAAGAAAATATGGCCGAACCAAGATAGAAGGCATACGCTGACGTGCTTCTTCTAGTCTCAACATCTCCAGCCCAATCACTGTCTGTGTACCCAACAAGTTCCACAGTTTCATTAGTAGAGTAAAAAATTCCATCATTACTTGTACCTTTGACATATCTCAGAATTCGCTTTGCTGCAGCCCAATGTGATTCTTTTGGTTCCTTTCTCGCAAGATAGTTTAACCCAGAAAAATGAAAATGCCCAAACCGCATATGCCATAACCAATTATTATCACAAACTTCAGAATTAAAGCAAGCAAGGAGAGTATGCTTAATTTTCAAAGGAAATAGTCGATTTTGGGACATATTTACCTTTGCAATCAAAACTCCTTTAGCATCTGCAATGGTACAACACCCCTGAGCAATATGTATCTTATATCCTTTTTCTGACAACTGACCCATACTCAACAAATTTTGGTGTAGTTCAGGAACATAGAACACATCAGATATAAAATTGTGAGTACCATCCTTCAACTGAATAGAGATTTTACCTTTTCCCAAAATTGGCACCTTTGACTTATTGCCAAACGTTACTTCAGACCGGACTGATTCATCTAGTTCGGAAAACAATTCTTTCTTCCCACACATATGGTTACTACACCCAGTATCCAAGAACCATATGTTCTTATCTGCAGAAAAACTATCGCTGGCCAAAAGTAAAGTTTCAGAACTCTCACCAGACTTTTCAGCAATGTTTGCTTGATTTCCACGATTGTTGTCCTCATTATACCAACAATCTGCAATCTTGTGCCCATACTTGCCACAATTGTAGCAATGAAATGGAAATTTACCTTGTTTGGTATTACCTCCACCTCTTCCTTGGTTGGAGTTACCACGTCCTCCTCCTTGGTTGAAGTTACCACGACCTCTTCCACTAGAACCTCCTCTTCCTCTTCCACGACCTCTACCAGATCCTCCACCTCTTTGATTAGTGCCAGTCACATTAAGGGTGACTTGACTCTTCAAAGCTTCTTCTGCTAGTGGTTCCGATTTTGACCCAATCCTGTCAATATGACTTTCTACCATACCTTTCAGCTCTGCAATTGATAAGAGCTCAGTTTTGTGTGACTCTGTTATTGAAGCCACCACATGGTCATACTTCATCGGCATAGTTCGAAGAACTTTTTCAACCACTGCACCATCTTCAATCGTATCTCCATATAGCCTCATCTTATTCACCATATCAATAAGACGAGTGAAATACGCATCTACTGTTTCTGTAGAGGTCATCTCACAATTATCGTACAACCTTCTCAACGACTGCAACTTAGACTTCTGCGCCCGATCGACTCCTTTGTGTGACACCTTTAAGATGTCCCAAGCTTGTTTTGCTGTTTGAGCACGAGCTAATTGCCCAAAAATGGAATAATGAACACCTTGGTGAATCTGACCCAAGGCCAATTTATCTCGCCGTATAGCGCCTGCATCAGCTCCTTCGGGTAGACCGGGATCAACAAAGCTCCAAAGATTTTGAGCTTGCAAATGTGTGGACATCATAATTTGCCAATAATTGTAATCGAGGTTCCCGTCCAATTTGGGACCCGACCATACAATATTGAAATTTGTGGCCATAATTCACTATGAAAAATACCTCGGGGTTGAAAGGTTGACTGGCTCTGATACCAAATGTTAGATATATTAAATATAATATATTTAATATAATGTATATTAAATATAATATAATATATCTATAATATATATTAAATATAATATATCAATATATTATATTTATATATTGAGAGAGAAGAGAGAGGAATGAATAATGTTATTTGAAGGGATGATTAACAAATGAATACAAACCACATATTTATACTAAATGAAAGCTACTAATCAGGAAGCTAATGCTCCATGTACTAATGCTATAATTTAGGCCACTCTTCACATACAATGCATGACCCACACCCATTACTTTCATTATTTCCAACAAATTAACTAATTATTAATTACTTGCTTGGTTTAATAATTATAATAATAATATTATTATAACATTGATCAGACGGAGCCTCCGAACGCAATGCCGGTTGGGAAGTCGCAACACCTACAGCCGCAGCGGCCAGTGAGCCACCGGCAGCCAGAGCTAGGGTTCCGACCATGGCCTGTCGAATTGAACCCAAACCGGTTAAAGCTGCAGCCACAGACGAGCCAAGGCCATTGCCGGCGGCCGCTGTTGGTCCGCTGCCTCTGTACGCCGGGAAGACGCCGGTTGCGCACCAACGTCCGAGAGATTCACCAGCGGCCAATAATTGATCACACCATTTGCGATGGATCGCGGTGAAGAGGCGACCCCAATCATGCTATCCGTTCCACGATCGCCATCATGGATTGCCGGAAGAGAGATCAATGATGAATTCAGGGATTGCCGGAAGAGAGACCCGTGACGAACTCTCAATTGTTGATTGACTGAGGATGATGCCAATGAATTGTGAAGCCTCTGGATGCCACAAATAATAATAATAATAATAATAATAATAATAATAATAATAATAATAATAATAATAATAATAATAATAATAATAATATTATTATTATTATTATTATTATTATTATTATTATTATTATTATTATTATTATTATTTTATATAAGGATATTTATGTCTTTTAAGCATATATTCCGTTTCTATTCTTTTACCCAACCAAACACTGGAATAATATTCCTAAAGTATATTCCTTTACCGAACCAAACAATAGAATACCATTTCTATTCTATTCCTTACCTATTCCATTCCTTACGGAATAGTATTCCTATTCCCTCAAAATTCATTCCGCGAACCAAACGTGCTGTCAATGATTTCGATTCTTATCATTTATAATTTTCTTACAAAACATGTTATAATATATCATAAAATTCTTCTTATTATATAGTTCTTCACTACATCAACATTCTCAACATTATTATTTTTATCCATAATATGGTGCGACTTATATGCTAATTACTTATATATTATTAATAAGCATAAAAAAAAAAACTATTTCATAAGAAATTCATAAAAATATTGAAACTAAAATTTATAGTAACAGAATTGTTCAAATAAAATATTTAAAAATATAATTACTAGTTGCATAAAATGAAAAAATTTAAAAATATAATATTAATAATATATTAAATATTTATACTTGATATATTGCTAGGCATCAAGCAAAGAGCTATTATTTGCAGCAGTAATTTGGGACTACGAACATCAACAATGTGCTACTGTTTGCAGCCCCAAATTGTTGTTGCGAACAATAGTTCGCTATTCGTAGTAACATGTTGTTAAAAAAAACCTATTACGGATATAAACATAAAAAGAATAAAAATCAAATTATATAAGTATTTATATGAATATTATGAAACATATAGTAAAATTTAACGGTGATAGTTGAAAATTTTGCTTTGTTCATGTATTTAGGGACAATTAGAGAAAGTTTAGAAGTTAGAGAGAAAAGTTTGTAGAGAAAGTTTAGAAGTTAAGGATAAAAAGTTCATACAAAAAAAAATAAAAAATCAAATAACCAAGAAATAATGAAATAACAATAATATTATTTCGAATTTTTAGAGGAAGATTGTAAAGTGCAGGAGAGAGAAAAATTGGTAAGAGTTTATGTATGAAGAAAATATAGGATAATGAAGAAAAAATAATTTATTGAATTTAGGTATAAGGTTTATATAAAGTTTAAATATGGAGAAAAAATAGAGTTTAAATAGAGACAGAAAACATTCGAAGTTGGTAAAAAAAAAAATTTGAAATCTTGTGGTTGATGGTTGGATTTCAACTATTTATATTTGAGAAGGAAAAATTTACAAAAGTCCTAAAATTTAAAAGTCTACAAAAGTTCATAACTTTTTGAATACTGCATGACTTTTAAAGAATATTTAAAAGTCTTAATGGAATACCATCCGACTTTTAAAGACTCTTTAAAAATTTTGATTGAATACCATCTAAATTTTAAAGACTCCCTAAAAGTTTGAATTAAATACTTCCAAACTTTTAATGTTCATAAAAATCTTTAAAAATCTATGAAAGTCATGATTGAATACACCCCCATAACTCTTTCTTCTTTACTTATTTCTATTAGCATTTTTTTAATGATTTTTATCTATTAGCATTTTCTTATGATTATAAAATTTGAATTTTTGTGTTTTATAACACTTTTCTTAAATTGTAAATTGTAAATAACTTTAGTCAAGTCTCATTAATCGAACCCCACACAGAATCAATCCCACACACAATGACACAAATAATGATGTACTTTTAACTGAAAGAAAAAATTTCACTTTGGGTGCTTTGACTATTGTACATGTATCAAATTTGATCCTTAATTATTAATATTTTCAAAGATTTAATTTTACTTTTGATCCGATGACTATTGGGGTGTTGTCAATTTGAGTCCATAACTTTCAAAACTAACAATTTAGTACTATATAACTATTCAATTTTTATCAATTTTAGTCAGTCTAGTCAAATTGTTGGTCAATTGTCGCTGAAATATTTTAATTTAGTGTTAAAATGAAAGCTAATTTGTGAATCATTGTTTGAATTAATATAGAGGCATGTGGGATATAGATAAAAATTGGTGACTATTGGCTGAAATTGATCAACAATTTGACCGGACTGACTAAAATTGATAAAATTTGAATAGTTAGGGTACTAAATTGTTAGTTTTGAAAGTTGTGGATTGAAATTGACAACACACCAATAATCATAGGACCAAAAGTGAAATTAACTCTATCGTCAAATTATGTGCATTATTGGACTATACTATTATTATGTATTTTATTATGTACATTTTGTAGCTTAAGTTAATGATCTAGTCTTAAGCCTATTAGTTAGCTCTCTCTCCTGAGAGTATTATTGTAACCTGAATTCTATTAGTGAATAGAACCATCGCTTCCACTCTCATCTGGTATCAGTTAACCAGTAGGAATCCTGCGTTCAATTTTCTCTCTCCCCCTCTTTCGAAAATGTCGCAAAGCTCCGAGCGCACTCTTACCACCACCACCATCTCCTCCCCAAACACCACCCCAAATTCCCTTCCCAGTGCACATCATTTTGTGTCACTTAAACCTACCCACCGGAATTATCTCTACTGGCAAACGCAAATCATACCCTTACTACGAGGACAACGTTTACTCGGCTTCATTGATGACACTCGTCCATGCCCATCGCCGGATCTGGAGCTTCCCGCCGGCGATAACTCCGACGATGCCGCCTCCGCCGCAGCAAACCCATTGTACGAAGCGTGGGTAGAGCAGGATGCTTCTATCCTCTCCTTGCTCATCTCATCGATCTCTGAGGAGGTCATGTACCTATCGCTTGGACAGACTACCTCCCGCGGTGTATGGCTGGCGGCAGAGACGACCCTTGGTTCGTCTTCACAGGTTCAGCGCCTCAATCTGATGGGCAGTTTCAGTCTCTTCGACAAGGAAACAGCTCTACACCAGAGTATTTGGTTCGTGCACAACACTTGGTCGAGGACCTAGCACTCACCAGGCGGAACATAACGCTGTCGGAGCAGAATCTATACGCTTTCCGGGGGTTGCAGCCGGAGTTCCGGTCTATGGCAGCCTCCCTGGCGATCACCGGTACGCCGGTGACGATTCCCCAATTGGCGGACTACTTACAGGCCCAGCAGTTCATCCACGCGGATGACTTTCCGGCCTATCAACTGGCGACAGCGAGCGGCATTCCGTCGGCGTTGTATGCCAGCCGAGGCGGACCGCAATAGGGCAGCGGCGGTCGTCAGTCTCGCGGTAGAGGAGGTCGAGGCGGCAATCAGCGTGGTGTCCGCGGTGGACGTGGTCGGGGTCATGGTTGAAAAAATCACTAGGCGCCCATCGGGCGCTCGGGGAGCACCTAGCGCCTAGGGCGCCTAGGCGGGGATTAATCGGCGGCTAGGCGCCAATGTATTTTTTATTTTTAAAAAGTTTCTTTAAATTTTTTAAGACTTGATAATTATAAACTATTTGATACTTTAATAGTTAACACTAAAATAATAAATATTAACCTAAAAACATTTAGAGTTTGAACAATTTAGGGTTAGTTCGCTCAAAACGATGTTATTTTGAGTGAAGTAACTCATTTAAAAATGAATGGATCAATAGTTAATTGCCCGACTAGGCGATCTAATTGGTGCCTTGGCGGCCTAGTCGGTGCCTAGGAGGCCTAGGCGGTCAGTGCCTAGGCGGCCTAGACGACACTTAGGCGGCCTAGTCGATCGCCTAGCCGGCCAGGCGCCTAGACCACCGATTATGGTGATACGCTAGGCGACCGGCCAGTGCCTAGCGCCTAGGCGCCGATTAATCGGTGCCTAGGCAGGATTTTTGCAACATTGGTCGGGGTGGAGGTCTGTGATGCCAGATCTGCAGGTCTCAAGGTCATTCGGCTGCCTACTGTTATCGGCGCTACTCCAAGCCACCACCATACCAGGCGCACTGTAACACCCCGAAATTTTAAAACTTTTGAGACTTATATATAATAAAGGTAAATTCTCATTAAATCCCAAAACATAACATAAGAGTACGGGGTGATATGCCACACCTGAGCTAGAGAATTCAGGTGCACAGGCTATCTAACTAATATCCTCAATAATGTCAATACATAAGCATGGCACGCAGACCGAAAGGGAAACTATCTACTCTACGCTCCAAATCTCTAGCGCGCTCCAGTGTCTACTCATCTGTGCCTGAAAGCCAAATATATCTGTTCAGCGAGAGATGCTGGTAACCCACTCCAACGCGTTGAAATACATTATAGGTAAATATATGTAGATATACGAAAATCATTTCGAGGCAGGAAGATATATACTTAAGAGACACTAGTTTTAAAACCAGGAATAGACTCGACATATAGGGATAAGCACATTCTACAGTTATAACCAAGCATATAAAGATACTAGCATATATCATATGGTCACAAATTCACTTCATTTCATTCACGTCATCATTCAATTCTCATCTCATCACACAAGCATACTTTGGTGGCGCCACAGGACCAATCGCATGCCCATACATGAGGGTCAGCGCATATAGCTCTGACACGGCCCCGCAGCACCCTGCCTCGTATCGCAATACAAAGGGGTCGATCCCAACCGACCGATGAACCGCAGCTCATCATAATGTTTGATCGCAACCAAACAGTGGACCGCAGCCCAAGAGTGATCATCTGACCGCAGCCAGGAATATGAACCGCAGCTCATGTAAAACGTTTGATCGCAACCAAATGGTGGACCGCAGCCCAAAAGTGATCATCTGACCGCAGCCAGGAATATGACCTGCAGCTCATGTAAAACGTTTGATCGCAACCAAACGGTGGATCGTAGCCCGAGAGTGTAATTCTGACCGCAGCCAGCTTCTGAACCGCAGCTCAGGAATAACCAATTTGATCGCAACCAAATTGGGGTATCATGCACACATAACTCATAGCAAGCACATGTAACCCACATTAACACATTGGGAAAGGGGAGAAAACGTATAATGAAACCTATGCGTGGTCATTCACATACTAGGAATAATCCTAAGGGGTTCATACTTCCTTTACCTAGGCCAACGGGATACCAATTCAACTAGCATGCGATATATAAGACTCATTTATCCTACTAACGGTACCCGAAACATCAAACTAGACTTAGGCACGATAAACGGAGTCCGTTGGGACACCACGAGGGTCGGGGAAACATCAAACGGGGAAGCCGAAGTCCAAAGTTGGGCAAATTCCAGCGGGTAGCTGGTGGGTGGAGGACCACCCTCCGGCGACAAGTCTCCGGGCAGCGGGTGCCCGGCGGGCAGTCGTCTGCCCGCCGGCTGCCCGCTGCCGGCAACGTCCTTCTCGGGCAGCGGGTAAGTGGCGGGTCCCCCTACCCCCACCTACCCCCCACTGACTCTTTATCAAAATAAACGTCCCGGGATCCGTTGTGGAACCCGAAACCATGCTTAGACACTTTTAAACGCAATTGATGACACCACGTAGACAATTAACGGATCAAAAGCAAGAATCATATAGCACACATCCTATCATGACTTCTAAACATAATCAACACCCGAACATGCAAAATCCCACCCCAATTATATCAAGAATAACACAATACGAAATCCCCAATTTTAACCTAGGACTCTAATCATAACCAAATCATTAAAATCATGGTTCATCTTTTAACATCAAGAAACATCAAGACTCATCAAGAACATCACATAATCATCAAGAACCTCTTATCATCATCAAGATCACACATAAAATAATCTCACCAATTATCAAGATCATATCATCAATATCACAAACGATTCATCAAGACACAGGTGTAGAGAGGAAGCCAAAGAAGATAATTATAGCTAGGAAAATAGGTTTTGTTGAGACATGGGTTACCTTATACGCTTATCAAGCCAACAATACCGTCCGTGAAACCTGTAAACCAAATCAGACTTTCACTAAATAATCAAACTAATGGAATAATTAAACCCTAATTTTCTCCCAATCACTAATAAAGGTATCCTACCCATTTAAGCTAAACCCCTCTTTGTTAACCAAAGACACTATTACTTAGTTCTAATCCAACCTATTTCAAGCATCCCCTCGTAACCCACATCATAACCCGTAGCCGTAATCCATCCCAACCTATTTCAAGCATCCCCTCGTAACCCACATCATAACCCGTAGCCGTATTATCCAATTAACCCATCATTATCACTGATTATAGTGATAATCATTTATGGCCGTAACATCACCAAAAGGTGGTGTAATTAAACATGCCAGAGGTAGGGTTCGAACACTAGACGCTCATCTCACACTACTAATGCCCTAACCATCTCGCAATTGTAACTTCTTAATATAAAGGCCAGGTTTATTATTCTTTAACTGTGCGACCACGTCATCATCTTCATTCGTCCGTCACCACCATTACAGTGATGGTTACCACGCATGCCGTACGCTCCCCATCCCCGATATTCATTATTACGACAATAACGACAACTTACCTTCATCACCGTCGATCGTTGCCGCTACCGACGAGAGGGCGCCGTTGCCTTTGCTACATGAGAAAGGTGACAGCGGGTGGTTTCCGGGAGGTGCATCGCCTGCCCTCCTCCCGTCGTTTTCTTTTGCCAATCCCGCCGTCGATGTCCATCTTCGTTGCTCCGCTACCTTGCCAGAACGGAGGGTGTCCGGAGTGCTTCCCGGGACCGACGTAGCTTTGGCCGGAGTTGTCGCTGCCGAGGGAGAGAGGGAGAGAGGGACAAGGGATCTGGGTTGTGGTTGTATGGTTCGCTTCTTCTTACGTCGAGAGAGGGAGAGAGAGAGAGATATGCGAAGGGAGGGGGTTACGTGTGTATATATATATATGTATATACGTATGTTTGTTCGTATAGGATTAGGTGTATATGTATGTATGGCATCGCTTTTAGAAGAAGGGGTGGAGGGAAGGTGTTTGGTTTGCTCTCCTCGTTCGTATGTACTATATATATATATATATATATACTAGTTTTTTACGCGCATTGCGCTATTGGGATAATGCCCAATGATTTTTTTTTAATAAGTACTTTAAAGTATATTAAGGCAAAATTATATTGAAATTGTTCATGCATAGATAATTGAAGGTTGACTCAATGGTTCAGCAGACAGGGCCAAATGCTGATACGCACAAGGAATCTGCCCACTTTGGACATAATTCCCGCATTGCCGCCACCGAGGTTCAAACCTTGGTCTCTTCTCCCAAATACTACCCACTAAACCATTGAGCTAAGCCCGTGCGGGTTAAATAGGTAATTCTAAGTTTACAAATGCAAGATAATATAGTCAATATTGATTATAATTGTCAATAAAATAATTGTATAGGTATGGTTGAAACCAAATACGGGACATAAGGGGAAACAAATAAAAATTAGGGCATAAAATATTAAATATATACTAATATTGTTTGAGGAGATTCCGACATTAGGATTTGTGGTTAAGTTCTATTAAGACTTTAATATTAGAATTAGATTAATAGTGTAGTTATAATTCTATATTAGACTTTAATATTAGAATTAGACTAACGGTGAATTAACGGAAAAGTTAAATGGATAATCATATAATTAAGGATAAATTAGAAACTCTTAAAAGAAAAAAATTAAAACCTGAACAATATGAACCATTCATTTGATTTAATAATTTGGCGGTCATTTTTTCTACCCAATGTTAATAATTAAATAAATTCGCTGGTCAAATCCGCTAGTATAATCCGCTAACGCTAACCGCTAACTGCTGATTGTCAAACAAGGACATTGCGAGGTAGTTCTCACTTCAATTTGTTGTGTGATTTGAATGCTCTCTTTGTCACAAAATCTCTCAAGTAGTAAATATGGTTGGCTTTATTAATTATATGTTTTTAATTTTTTCATGGTATTAATAAAATACTTGGTAAATAAATATATAGCATTATTTTATGTTATAACTTTGATATTTAATTAGAAAAATAGTGCACAAGAAAGATAATAGATAATGTAGTGAATATAATCAATTGATGAATTTGAATGTAAAAATTTTTACATTTGAGAAAAATAAAGACAATATAACTAATGAAAATATTTCTTTTAATTAATTTATTGATAATTAATAATTTATTTTTCACTGAATAAAGACATTGTAAGGACAATGTAGCGAATATAATCAATTAATAAATTTGAATATAAAGAATTTTTATATTGAAGAAAAATAAAGACAATATAACTAATAAAATTATTTATCTTATTTAATTTATTGATAATGAATAATTTTTTTTTTTTGAATAAGACATTGTGGACACATAATTCTAAATTAAAGAAATGCATATGTATTATTTTTTGTTGTAACTACTAAATAATTATTTATATAATTTAATAAGAGTAAAATAGAGTACTAATTATGCCAACTTTGATTGGGATGAGGTTCGAACCTAAGACCTTTTTTTATTGAAATCAATGAGTAAGTTAACGGTGAACTAGCGGCAATTCTTAAAATTTTAACGGAATTAGTAACGGTGTGTGGGTATTTTAGGAAATTTTAGTGTAAAATTTAAATCTGATCAATCTTTTAATCAATCTGAGCCATTCATTTGATTAAAATCTGTGACTGCCATTTTTTCTACCCATTATAGGCCTAACTCTCTTGGTCTCTTATTAGTATATATATATATATATATATATATATATATATATATATATATATATATATATATTCTCATACGTATATGCGTATCCCAGTCTGTCTTTGTATAATAATAATAATAATAATAATAATAATAATATATTATTATTATTATTATTATTATTATTATTATTATTATTAGGATTAGGATTAGGTTTCTTGGTTGGCAAATTATATTATGCACCGCGGTGCATAATCGATTATGCACCGCGCGTCTTTTTTTTTAAATGAAAATTAACAGTGTTTATTTCTGTCGTTTCGCACCCTTTTGCAAAAAGTAACTCTATTATTCAGTGTCATTTTGTATACACTGCAGTTTCAGTTGAACACAACTACAGTTTTATTTCGATATAACTATAGTTTCATTCGATATTTATAGACTCAAATATGTGAAAATGTTATTTAATTTTATTTTATATACACTATAGTTTTATTAAAACACAACTACATGATCATTTTGATATAATTACAGCTTCATTGTACAATATACACTCAAATATGTGAAATGTTATTCAGTTTCAGTTTATATACACTGCAGTTTCATTTCACTATAACTACAGTATCATTTTGATATAACTGCAGTGTCGGTTTGGATATATTGTAGTGTCAGTTTAATAAACCAAACAAACGGACTCCGTTAACTCTAACAGCGGGCCGTTTCTTTACTTAAAGAAACGGCGCCGTATATGAGCCGCGGTGCATAATCGATTATGCACCGCGATTTATAATATAACAACTGTTCTTGGTTTAGGTGGGTCAAGGTTAAGTATGTTTGGGCTTGGGCTACACTATACTTATTGGACCTATAGGGTATATATATTTGGTTTTGGATTTGGACAACGGTCCATGATCCACCGTGGGTCATATCAACCAATTAATGGGGATTAAATCCCTTTTTAATTGTTCTTGGCGGAATTAATTTTCATAATTAATTCCGGGTTGAGGGATCGTAACACGGGGTGTTACACGCACGTTTCCGTCGCAGGTGAAGGGGGTGCACCGCCGGCTATCACGTCGTGGGTACCGGATACAGGAGCCTCTACGCATGCCACTCCAGATTTCGGCGTGATCACGCATTCCGAGGACTACCACGGTGACGACGTTCTACGAGTGGGTAATGGCACAGGTTTGGCGATCTCGCGTGTCGGTCATGCAGTAATTCCTTCGATTTCCAAATCGTTAAAGTTGTCTAATGTTTTACATGTTCCAAAATTGTCTGTCTCGTTATTATCTGTCAATCGTTTCACTAAAGATAATAACTATTACTTTGAATTTCACCCTACCTTTTTTGTTGTGAAGAACTGCAACACGCAGGCGGTACTTCTTAAAGGACCAAGCTCGAGGGGCTTGTACTCGTTGTCCATTCCAAAGTCCCACTATGCTTTTGTCTCTGCTCGTGCCTCTTCCGTGGTTTGGTTCCAAAGTCCCACAAGCAATCATGTGCCTATACGCACGAACAAAACGGGCGTGTCGAGCGCCAGCATCGGGATATTGTCGAGACCGGTTTGGCTTTGATGGCTCAAGCGTCTGTCCCGTAGCGTTATTGGGACCACACTTTTGAAACAGCCACTTACCTTATAAATCACTTACCGTCCTCCTCACTCCAGATTGATACACCATACTTTCGCTTATATCAGTCACCACCCTCTTACACATACCTACGTGTCTTCGGGTATCTTTGCTTCCCATATCTTCGCCCCTATAACCGTCATAAAATAGAATACCGGTTAAGTCCGTGTGTCTTCTTAAGTTACCCACCGTCTTTTAGGAGTTACCGCTGCATGGATCTAAACACCGGGAAAACCTATATTTGTCGCCGTGTCCGCTTTGATGAAACTAACTTTCCTTTTGCAACAGTGGGTTCCTTACAGACCGAAGCACAACCATCCGAGCCCAGCTTACCGTGGGGGTCTAGTCCCCGTTCTCCATAGCGGTGGCTGCGCCGTCCCGATTCTGCCTCCTCCTGCCAACACGGGTGCCAACATGGGTTTGTCTCCGACTCATGCACCCTTAACCAAAAGGCGGGGGCCTAGGGCCCAGCCTCAAGAGCGGGCTCATGTTATGCGGCTCTGGCACATGACGCAGGGCACTGGGGAGCAATTTCATGCTCTTACTATGTCTACCGACGACCCCACTTGCTATTCTCAGGCAGTTGGCCACCCGCAATGGCGGGGCGCTATGGACCAAGAGTTCAATGCGTTGCTGCACAACAACACGTGGACACTATTTCCCGCTACACCGAACATGAACATTGTAGGGTGCAAATGGGTTTTTCGCACCAAGCGAAATGTCGATGGCACGGTGGAGCGCTACAAGCCCGGGTTAGTGGCCAAAGGTTTCAATCAAGTGGCAGGCGAGGATTTCTTTGAGACGTTTAGCCCGGTGGTAAAACCGACCACGGTTCGGATATTGCTCTCATTAGCCATATCTCGCAAGTGGACACTCCGCCAGTTGGATGTCCATAACGCCTTTCTGAACGGGCACCTGGCAGAAACAGTCTATATGCGGCAACCACCGAGATATGAGGATCCCGATCGCCCTGATCACATCTGTCACTTACAGCATTCCCTATATGGGCTGAAACAGGAACCTCGGGCATTATTCAAATGCCTACATGATTTCTTGCTTCTCACAGGTTTTATTGCTTCGAAGACAGATGTTTCCCTATTCCACTACTCGGTTGGGGATTCAAGGGTTTTCTTACTCGTTTATGTGGACGACATCATCATGCTCGGGAATGATGCTGCCTTGGTCGATTCTCTGCTGTGTCAACTAGCTACGGCGTTCAAAATCCGGGACCTTGGCAAACCCACGTTCTTTCTCGGTATAGAGACGTTGGGCATTCCGGAGGGCATGATTCTGTCGCAACGCCGTTATATGCGTGATATTCTCCAGCGGGCAAGTATGACCGACTGCAAGCCACTGGCTACTCCGGCATCCGTGACTTAACCTGTCTGTCAGTCCACCGATTAGTTTGCCAACCCGACGCATTACCGTCGTCTAGCTGGGGCCCTACAGTACCTCACCATTGCTCGCCCGGATCTATCCTATTCTGTCAACCGATTCTGCCAGTTTATGCATTCTCCTATTGAAGAACACTGGGGGCTACTAAAGCGTGTCCTCCGCTATATCAGAGGTACTTTAGATTACGGACTCCGCATCTCCACTTCGGCGTCCTTCGATATTCATGCCTACTCGGACTCCGACTAGGCCGGCTGTCCAGTCGATCGGAAATCCATCAGTGGCTATGCCGTGTTTTTGGGTCAAATCTTATCTCCTGGGTCTCCCGAAAACAACGCACAGTGGCGCACTCTTCGACAGAAGATGAATACAAAGGCCTCGCTGATGTGTGTGCCGAGGTCACCTGGGTTGTGTCTTTGTTGCGAGAGCTTGGCTTGGGTCTTACCACGGCGCCCATGTTGTGGTGTGACAATCTGGGACGCGTGAATCCGGTTTTTCATGCCCGCACCAAACATGCCGATGTTGACTACCACTTTGTCCGGGATAAAGTATCGGCTGGTGAGTTCCAGGTTCATTTTGTGTCTACCAAAGATCAGCTCGCAGATATCTTCACCAAACCGCTTCCAGCAGCACAGTTCGGTGCTCTTCGTGACAAGCTCAATGTAGTCCCACACCAACCTTGCGCCTCAGGGGGAGTATTAAACTATACTATTATTATGTATTTTATTATGTACATTTTGTAGCTTAAGTTAATGATCTAGTCTTAAGCCTATTAGTTAGCTCTCTCTCCTAAGAGTATTATTGTAACCTGAATTCTGTTAGTGAATAGAATCATCGCTTCCACTCTCATCTGCATGACTATGTAATAGGTATTACATTTGGTCATTGACTATTAATATTTTCAAATTAGGTGCATGACTTTGTAATTTGTATCACATTTAGTTTTATCGTCCAATCTTCCGTTCAACTATTGGTGGAATTTCAACTGGAAAATTAATTTTTCTAGCAATAATTTGCAAAAACTACTCTTTTAATTAGAATATATTATTTTTTTCATTGAAATTCCGAAAATAGTTGGCTGGAAACTTGGCTACAAAATTGGACGCCAGGACCAAATGTGAGACAAATTTCATATCCTGCACCTAATTTAAAAATATTAATAATCAATGACCAAATGTGATATAAATTACATAGTCATACACCTAAATAGAAAATATTAATAGTCAATAACCAAATTTGATACATGTCTAATAAACAAAAGGATCAAAAGTGAATTTTTTGTAACTCAAACTACATTATTTTGTTGGAAAAATAAAGTAATTCGGTCATTTAACTTTAAAATGTGTGCAATTATAAGTCATCATAACTGCAAAAATCATGTAATCAAACCATTAAAGTTACAAAAATTGTACAATTCTTAATATCAATAAGTTACCACAAGTAAACATTAGGTGATTTGGTAGTGGGGAATAAGATTAGTGTTGATGTGGTGTCTAATAATGTATTTGTATAATTCATTTTTTCAATAACATGACACTTATTCAATTTCCATGCTACCCTAATTAAATATCCAATTAACTTTCAAAATAATAATAATAATAATAATAATAATAATAATAATAATAATAATAATAATAATAATAATCCGTAACAAAATTTTAAAAATCTTCTTCTTCTTCGAAATTGATTTGTTGTAACTTGTCTCTATCACAAATACTACATAGCAGTGAGAGTTCGATCTATTACAGTTAGTTGCATCAGTTATAGGTTAGTTAGAAAGTAGTTAAGAAATCAGTTGTCTCCTATCTTGGTGTAAATAAAAGTCTGATTCCAGACTTGCAGAACAGTTGTTGAAAATGGTTTTTTGTACTCTTGCTTCAATGAAACAGTAACCTCTAGGTAGGATCAGCGTAAAAAATCTGGAAAACCTTGGAGTCGCGTTTCAGTGAAGCCGACGTTTTTCGCGTCTCAGATCTACACGCTGAGATTCATCAGACTCGACAAGGAGATCTCAGTGTAGGTGCATATTTCGCCAAACTAAAATCCCTATGGGATGAGCTGCAAGCCATAAGAGTGATAAGACCTCTTCCTACCTGCAGCTGTGCACGAAGGTGTAATTGTGGCCTCCAGTGTATTGAGGGGATTGAGAGACAACTATGCCTCAGTCCAGTCGCAGATCCTGATGATGAAGCCCCCAACTCCATTTGGATAGTGACAATCCCGAAGTCGAAATTTAACAATGGAATGAGTTTCTGCTCTCAGTCACGTGCAGGGACTGTCTTCCTTACTCAAGCTTCCTTTTTATTTTAGTTTACTTAATCTTTAAACTTGAAATCCACCTTATTTGTTATCCGTTACTATTATTATAACATTAGGATAAGTTATGACAGACCTCTCACATAGGGGAGCAATCCGATACCAGTGGACCACAAGCCACTTGGTTAATAAACATAGGGTTTATTTCGTTGGGTTTTGTTTCCTAATTAAGTGCTCAATGGCAGTTTGCATTTGATCATAATGGATACTACTCGCGCTAATGAGAACATATCATTATGGTTGGTGTTTTTCTGTTATTGAGTGGTAGTGCTTGCACCAAGTGGGAGAATGTAACGTTTATCCGTTACTATTATTATAACAATAGGATAAGTTATGATAATATTCATTATTTGATATGTGGTGCAACACTAATAACCTAATAGCTAGACTACTATTATGATTAGGAGTCTAGTTAGGGTTTAGGAGACCTAAAGACAATCAACCACAATGATGGCCAGTGGTTATATAAGGTCACTAGTCCTCTCACTGCTCACACTACATACCTCATACACCATCTAGAGAGAGCTGAGTAAAGTGAGAGACAAAATACTCGTTATCTCTGCAGCAGTCCGGATCGCTCAACCGTATCAAGAACTATGGCTGGAGGTTAGTCGAACCTATTATCACATATTATAGTGATGCATGTGATATTTTAGTCTAACAGTTGGTATCAGTCACCATAAATAATCTCTGCCTAGTTTTTTTAATTGCTTAAATATTTACATATGTTGTATACGATTTTGTATAATTGAGATACATATGTGAATATTCTTGAGTTCGCAATTAAATTATTTGGGTTGCTGGAAATTTGGAGTTTTCTTTTTCCGCATTAAGTATTAAAAACAAAAAAAAAAATAATTGGATAATTCAGTTTTGGCTTGGCTGCTGCTTCGTCGCTGTGCTACTGCCTCTTCATGAAGAAGATGAATGAAGATGGATGATAATTAATGTAATGGGCCAGGTCTGGCCCAATTGGGTCAGACTTGGACCCATCATTAAAAAAAATATATTTTTACTGGGCATGTTATGATTTTGGGCCAAATCTAAATTGATATTTGGACTACATCAATTCATTCAGTCTAACATCTTCATCATATTTGGACTTCTTCTAATTAAATTATCCAATTGAAATTTTTTTTATTAAGTCTATTATTAAATTATTATTCAACTTTGAATAATTATTCGGTTTTTAATTTTTCAGTTGAATTTTAATTTAATAATGTTTTTCAGTTTAAATTGTATTAAGTGTTGCAATTTAATTGTGGAGTATTTTGTGAGTAATATGCATAATCTGAGCATGCTATTTATGTCTTTATTGCAATAATTATTTGATTGTTATAATTATATGCCTATAGAAAAGCATGTTCATTAAGAAAAATTTAGAGCCTTTTAGGTCTGAATTATATGCTTTGCATGATTTAGTGCCTTTAGCTGAATCAGTGACTTTCAGGTTAGATTATTCATATTATTACTCAATCTTCAGTTATTACTCCACTCGTGTTTTATAAAGTTTCTAAAGCACATAAAGTACATAAACAATTCTTCGTAGTTTACCCTATTCAAAGCCTTATCCATAGGTGAAACTACAACTCTTTAGATCTCTCAAACGATTTTATTTCAAAAATGAGAAGCATGAATTAGGGAAGTTTATTGGGGAGGAATACTAGTTCTATGGCCCTGGCTTAAAAGCCTTGTTGCTACTAGTCCCCTTGTGACGCTACTCTGTCTAAGGAGTTGGTTTTTAACCGAGCTTCGTCTCGACCAACTTTCCTGGGAGTATACCTAAGGATTGTCTATCATATTTTGGTTTAATCTGTTTGTTTATTAGGTTTTCTTGCTAATGTGATTATGTTCTTTGGTTAATTAAAGAGTAGCCACAGCATCTTTAATTTTTCCAAAATTACATATTAAGTTTTACTCACATAAAGTTAATGCAAGAATATTGTAATTCACTCTGCGTGATATGGCAAAATTTAGCCCACATGCAATTTTGTTATATTTTTAGGGTTAATTAGGATGAAATACCATGCTATGATCATAATTTACCCACATGGATTATGTATCGGCATATAGTTTTGGTAGTTTTGTCATTAAGGGTGGAAAAATTAAAATCGCACCCATTCCGTTTCCACCATTCAGTTTTGGTAAATTCATTATGCGTTAAAATTTAGCCCACAGGCAATTTTTATGGCATCCGAATTTATCTTTTGCATAATTTTACATTGGTAATATTATGTATTTCAGTGTCTCTCTCTAATTTTGTGCCTCGAAAAATTCTAACCAAGCTTTCAATTTTCTTTTTACAGTCACTCTTCCAATCACTCAATCAATAACAATTGATATTCCTATCCTTAATTATGATAATCACAAAGAGTGGAAAGACGCTGTTCTATTGAATTTGGGAATATTGGGATTTGATTATGCTCTCCACAATGAGAAGCCTGCTAAGCTTACTGCGGAAAGCACTGAGGAACAAAAAACGTTATACGAGCGATGGGCAACAGCTAATCGCTTGGGCGTATTCCTCATTA
The DNA here is from genome assembly GCF_001879475.1 of Ipomoea nil. NCBI lineage: Eukaryota > Viridiplantae > Streptophyta > Magnoliopsida > Solanales > Convolvulaceae > Ipomoea > Ipomoea nil. The sequence continues at coordinate 330,171 of NW_017617109.1, read as the reverse complement.
AGTCCAAAATTTCCAGAGAGATTCGTGGTCCCGTCGATGATATTGAGGAAATTAAGCCATTACTCAAGGGTATCGATGATCAATTTGTTGACGCGAACAAATCTCTGGCAAGTGCCCTGATAATGCAGTTTATCAATATGCGTCTTTCCACTGTCAAGGGAATGCGGAAACACATCATACAGCTCAGGGACATTGCGGCTCAATTGAAGAAGTTGAAGATTATTCTTCCAGATGCCTTTGTGGTGCACTTTGCACTAAATACCCTATCTCAGAACTATAATGCATTTAAAATTTTCTATAATACACATAAGGATGAATGGTCTATCAATCAATTGATTACCATGTGTACTCAAGAGGAAACACGGCTTATAACTGAGCTTGGGGAAAGTGCTTTAATGGCCACAACAAGGCCTAAAAGAATGTCTGGAAAGCCTAAGGGACTTACCATGGCTGCTAAGGGGAAACAAACCCCGAAAGCAGACATTAAGAAGATACAAAAGTGTTTCTTTTACAAAAAAAAGGGGACACATGAAGAAAGATTGTATCAAGTTTCAGAAATGGATGTCCCAAAAATGTAACATTTCATCTTCTTTCGTTTGTTTCGAATCTAACATGTCAGAAGTTAATACTAATTCCTGGTGGGTTGACTCTGGTTCAACAATCCACATTGCAAACTCTTTGCAAGATATGACAAAACTGAGACAGCCAATGGGAACTGAGTGTAGCATCTTCTCTGGAAACAAGATTGCGTCACCAGTAGAAGCTGTCGGAGTTTGCAATTTAGTTTTGGACAATGGCTTTGTATTGACGTTAGAAAAGACTTTTTATGTTCCTAGTTTTTCTAGGAACTTAGTTTCAGTATCTAGACTTGTACCCTTCGGATATTCTTTTGAATTTAATGCCAATGATTTCAAGTTATTTCGTTATTCTACTTGTGTTGGTACTGGTACAATGTCTGATGGTCTTTTCCGTCTTAAATTAAAGAATGATTCAGTTTACAATTCTGTACATGTTCAAGACGGCACCAAACGGTGTAGTATTAACGACAATTCCTCAATGTTGTGGCATCGGAGATTAGGTCATATCCCCCTTGAGCGTATTAAAAGGTTGGTAAAGGATGAAGTACTTTCTACTCTAGACTATACTGACTTTGAGACTTGTATTGACTGCATTAAGGGTAAGCAGACAAACAAGTCAAAGAAAGGTGCCAATAGAAGTTCAACGTTGTCGGAAATTATTCATACTGACATATTTTGTCCTGATATGACAATGCCTGGTCAGAGATATTTCATCACCTTTATTGATGACTTCTCAAGATTTTCCTATGTGTACTTACTTCATCATAAACATGAAGCATTGGATGCCTTTAAATCATTTAAAATTGAAGTTGAAAACCAATGTAACAGGAAAATACACATAGTTAGGTCTGATAGGGGTGGTGAATACTATGGTAGATATACTGAGAATGGACAAGCACCTGGTCCCTTTGCTAAGTTTCTTCAAGAGCATGGGATTGTTGCCCAATACACCATGCCTGGTTCTCCGGACCAAAATGGTGTAGCTGAAAGAAGAAACCAGACCCTTCTGGATATGGTGCGGAGTATGCTTAGCAACTCTAAGCTTCCGAAGTCGTTGTGGGATGTAGCACTTAAGACGGCAACGTATATATTAAACCGTGTTCCAACCAAGGCTATCCCTAAGACACCGTTTGAGTTATTCAAAGGTTGGAAACCGAGTTTGCAACATATGCGTGTTTGGGGATGTCCGTCTGAGGTGATGATATATAACCCACACGAGAAGAAACTTGACCCAAGGACGATTAGTGCTTTCTTTATTGGATATGCGCAATCCTCTAAAGGTTATAGGTTCTATTGTCCATCTGATACTACTAGGATAGTGGAATCAAGGAATGCTAAATTTCTTGAAGATGACTCGATTAGTGAGAGTGATCGGTTTAAGGACTTAGTTCCTTCCTTCGATCATATTGACTCTCGACCTTCTACGTCATCTGGTGGGGTTGTACTTATTCGCAGTGCTCCTTTAGTTCTGCCTGCAGATATACCACCTACCGTTGAGATTCCACAAACTGTTGAGGATCAACCTTTGGAAGAACCAGTTCAGGACTTACAGCAACTGCCTGAACTAGATTTCGAACCAATGGTTGAACCAACTCAGGATATACAGCAAGATTCTGAGCCGATGCAGACTGAACCAATTCAAGAACTGCCACCAGTTCCTGAAGAGGTAGTTGCCCCGCAACCTATACAAGGTGATGAGGGTCCAACCTTAAGACGGTCTACTCGGATAAGGCGATCAGCAGTTCCTAGTTATTATGTTTCGTATCTACAAGAATTTGACATAGGGGCAGAAAATGATCCTGAAACATTCTCTCAAGCCACAAATTGTGCACAGTCTGACTTATGGTTAGAAGCCATGAAAGATGAAATGAATTCCATGAAGGACAATGGAGTTTGGGATCTTGTTGAGTTGCCTAATGGGGCCAAGGCCATTGGCTGTAAATGGGTTTTTAAGACTAAAAGAAACTCATTAGGCAACATTGAGAGATACAAGGCCCGGCTTGTTGCCAAGGGATTTACTCAAAAAGAAGGAATCGATTACAATGAGACATTTTCTCCTGTATCAAAGAAAGATTCACTTCGGATCATTCTGGCATTAGTTGCACATTTTAATCTTGAGTTGCAACAAATGGATGTGAAAATCGCTTTCCTAAATGGTGATCTAGAAGAGGAGGTTTATATGAAACAACCTGAAGGTTTCTCTTCTAGGGGTGGTGAGCATTAGTATGTAAGCTTAAGAAATCCATATACGGTTTAAAACAAGCCTCCCGTCAATGGTATATCAAATTCAATGGGGTAATTTCTTCATTTGGTTTTGTTGAAAATCCCTCAGATAACTGTATATACCAAAAGGTGAGTGGGAGTAAAATTTTCTTTCTTGTTTTATATGTGGATGACATCTTACTTGCCACCAATGATAAGGGGATGCTTCGTGATGTGAAACAATTTCTTTCTAAGAACTTTGATATGAAGGATATGGGTGATGCCTCTTATGTTATTGGCATTAAAATCCAGAGAGATAGGTCCCGGGGTATACTGGGTTTATCTCAAGAAACCTATATAAACAAAGTTTTAGAGAGATTTCATATGCAAAATTGTTCACCAAACGCTGCTCCCATATCTAAGGGGGATAAATTCAGTTTGGACCAATGTTCGAAAAATGATTTGGAGAAGGAATCCATGGAGAACATCCCTTATGCTGCAGCAGTTGGATGTCTTGGATATATTCAAGTCTGTACGAGGCCGGATATTGCTTTTGCGGTTGGAATGCTAGGGCGTTACCAACACAATCCGGGGTTAGACCATTGGAGAGCTGTAAAGAAGGTTCTAAGGTATCTCAAAGGAACCAAAGGTTACAAGTTTGGGTTTAGGCAGACCGACAATTTAGATCTTGTCGGTTATTCAGACGTAGACTTCGCTGGCTGTGTTGATTCTCGAAAATCAACTTCTGGGTGCGTCTTCATTATGGCCGGTGGGGCTATCTCATGGAGAAGTGTTAAACAGTCTTTAATAGCTACTTCTACCATGGAAGCCGAGCCCTGTTTCAAGGCTACTTCACAGGGTGTTTGGCTAAAGAATTTTATCTCTGGGCTTAGAATTATGGATTCTATATCTAAGCCATTGAAAGTCTACTGTGACAACTCAGCTGCAGTCTTCCTAGCTAAGAACGACAAAAGTGGAAGTCGAACTAAGCACATCGACATCAAGTTCTTAGCAATTAGGGAGCGTGTCAAAAATAAAGTTGTATTCATTGAACACATTCATACTGAGTTGATGTTAGCAGATCCCTTGACTAAAGGCATGCCACCATTTAAGTTCAAGGATCTGATTCAGAAAATGGGACTTTCGCCCAATTTGTAATTTGTATATATACATTCAGTTTTAATAAAATTCTTTGGCATTCAGACATTTTCTCAATTAAGTGTGTACACCTTCATTTACTTTATATTGATGAGAAAATGTACTTCAGGGACTTGGAATAAACATAGGGTTTATTTCGTTGGGTTTTGTTTCCTAATTAAGTGCTCAATGGCAGTTTGCATTTGATCATAATGGATACTACTCGCGCTAATGAGAACATATCATTATGGTTGGTGTTTTTCTATTATTTAGTGGTAGTGCTTGCACCAAGTGGGAGAATGTAACGTTTATCTGTTACTATTATAACATTAGGATAAGTTATGATAATATTCAGTATTTGATATGTGGTGCAACACTAATAACCTAATAGCTAGACTACCATTATGATTAGGAGTCTAGTTAGGGTTTAGGAGACCTAAAGACAATCAACCACAATGATGACCAGTGGTTATATAAGGTCACTAGTCCTCTCACTGCTCACACTACATACCTCATACACCATCTAGAGAGAGCTGAGTAAAGTGAGAGACAAAATACTCGTTATCTCTGCAGCAATCCGGATCGCTCAACCGTATCAAGAACTATGGCTGGAGGTTAGTCGATCCTATTATCACATATTATAGTGATGCATGTGATATTTTAGTCTAACACACAAAACTTAAAGTGATATTAATTAGCTCAGGTGGAGCAAGAGTTCGAGCATTTTAAACAAACATGTTTGACACAATGAAATACTTATTTTTGTATTTTTTTAAAATAAAAAGTTTTATATTTAAATTTTAATCAGGAAATTTAAATTTTTAAGGAATTATTATTATTATTATTAATATTAAGGAATTATTATTATTATTATTATTATTATTATTATTATTATTAAGGAATTATTATTATTATTATTATTATTATTATTATTGTTGTTGTTGTTGTTGTTGTTGATTTTTTTTGAACATTATTATTATTATTATTATTATTATTATTATTATTATTATTATTATTATTATTATTATTATTATTATTATTATTATAAACAACCGCGTAATATTTACTTGGTTAATTAAACAAATTAACTCAAATTTGACATTTTTAATAACTAATTTGCTAGCACTGAAAATATATATAGTCAAAAATTACTGATAATACATTATTATAATTAAAAGACTTAGTTAATACTACTAGAGATCTTTTGTCTTTGGTAACAATTTTAAATTTAGTCTCAGACTATCATTTTCGTCATTTAACATCTGAGACTTTTATATTTTGGACACGTTTTAGTTTTACTCATGACTTTTTCTATTTTTAGTAAGGAAATTTTTGTCTTTTAATATTTTTCTTTTGTTATTTTTCTGATTTTAACCAGTTTAATTGATATAGGACTTTAGGTAACTTATGATTTTTAGTAACCATATCTTTCAACTATTTTTTTAGTAAAGTCCTAAACCAATTAAACTGGTTGAAACCTAGAAAAATAACAAAAGAAAAATATGAAGAGATTAAAATGCCCTTACTAAAAATAAGAAAATTCTTGAGAAGGACTAAAAGTGTCTCTAGGATGTTAAATGGCAAAAATTATAGTTTGGGACTAAATTTGGAATTGTCACCAAAGACAAAGGTCCTCCCTTCTGATGAAATTAACATTTAAAAGTTAAAGGAAAAAGGGTCAAATTGACCCCCTAAGTCGACCGGATAGTGCAATTGGGTCCCCTAACTAGAAAAGGCTACATTCAGATCCCCTAAACTTGTAAAATTGTTCAATTAAGTCCAAAGTGACTTGTTTAACATGTTAAATCTTCCCATGGTCGACACGTGTCTTTTTAAAATATGTTTTATTTTTGTTTTTTTTATAAATTTTATTTATTTATTTATTTATTAAAAAATATATTATATATAAAAATAAAATAAAAAAGTTGAAAACACAGCCACCGGCGTTTTTCTCCATTGAGCAGTGAAAGAAAGAACTTGAACAGCAGATCCGGCGACCTCTTCTCTCGCCGGCGTTATTGGCCAGTTCTAGAGGACAGCGGCGATAGATGGATCAAATCCTCGGCGAGGTTCCTCCGGTGTAGATGACGACGGGTTCTCCGACCAGCAGTAACAGCTCCTAACGACGACCTCCCTCCCTCCCTGGAAGTTGATCAGCAATGGCGAGTCACCAACAGCAACAGATCGGCGGACTCTTCTCTTGTTCGTCGACCTGCAGTGCCCTCCAGCGTAGCAGCTTCTTCCCGATGAAGGATGGATCGAATCCCCGGCGAGCTTCCTCCGACGTAGATGGTGACTGCTTCTCCGACCAGCAGCAACAGCACCTACCGGCGACCTCCCTCCCCGGCAGCTGAGCAGCAATGGCGAGTCACCATCAGTAATAGATCGGCGGACTCCTCCTCATCGATATGCAGTACTTGTGGCTGTGTTTTTTATTTATTATTTATTTATTTTTATTATATATATATATATATATATATATAATATTTATTTTAATAAATATATAAATTAATTAAATTTATAAAAAAAATAATTAAAAAGACATGTGTCAATCATGTGGAGATTTAACTTTTTAAATAAGTCACTTTGGACTTAATTGAACAATTTTACAGGTTTAGGGGATCTCAATTGAGCTTTTTTTTAGTTAGGAGATCCAATTGCACTATCCAGTCGACTTAGGAGGTCAATTTGACCATTTTTCCAAAATATTAATATGGAGTGACTCAAATATCGTTAGTACTTCAACTTCTAACGTTGTTTACCGTAAAGTGTTTAATAATGTGTAATATTCTATTTTCTAAATAAGGACATTGCGGCATATGAGCCTTATTCTCTCTCTCTCTCTCTCTCTCTCTCTCTCTCTATATATATATATATATATATATATATATATATGGGGGTATTCCCGTCCTCTTCCTGACGGGAAATCACACATATTTCCCGCCCCCATCTCCGTTCTCCGAAAATTTTCTCTATTTCCGTCTAAGTCGGGGCAGGGATCGGAGATCCTTATCAGGGAGGGCACATTGTCATTCATAGGTTTGGCGGCGTGTAATACCCCAAAGAAATGGAAGTAAAAAACAAGAGGCGGAAGTATTAAGAGGAACGGCATCGTTTCTCTCCTGAATTGTTAAATTTGTTGATGAGTTATTAGATATTTAGCTGTGGAATAATTCTGTTATTAGATATTTTCTTGCATAAATAGGGAGTAGATTGTATTTGAGATAATGAGATTATGTTTGGTTTATACTTTGAAATTAATACTAGTTTTCTTACTTTCCCTACCTCTTTCTTCTCACTAAAATCTCCCTAAATTCCCTGCTATTTCTCCCTTCCTTTGTGCTATGCTATTTCTCTTTCCCTATTTCTCTGTTCAATTCCCATGTTCGTTGCATGGCGGTGCGAAATCTATGAAAAGAGGAGAAGCAGGCAGTGCTTCTTGGCCTCGTCCCTTTTCTGCAGGTGGAAGTTGAAGGATGCTCATCGGCGGAACATTTTGCTGAATATTTGGTGTGAAGTTTGAGTTTGCAGTCTTATGCCCACCAGTTGTTCGACGAAATGGCGGACAGGTGCTGCATGTGTATGTTGGCTGGTGTAGAACATCAGCGTGCTGTGTGGTGAGGCCGTAGAAAATGAGGGATTTCGGTGAAGAAAATCTCCATTTCAACGGGAGAGTAACACGGTTTTTCGTCATGTTCCCCACACGGCGCCATTTAATAGTGTAAATTGGTTGTTTGACCTGTTGATGTGTATAAAGTATGTAGACATAGAGAGTAGATAGCGAGATATAACCAGGAAGAATATTCCATATCAATATCATCTCTCATTAATGAAAAAATTAGAATGCAGTTTTTGTTTCTGAAAAAATCACCCCAAAATTATTGATGGGGTTGCTTTTACATATCCAGGTTATCAGCAAGCTCATCAGCAAGCTCATCAGCAAGGACCTCAGCAACTCCGTCTTTGTTCACAATAGTACTGTAACATACGCTCTTGTACTTACCATTCCTGAGTGCCTGCATTTTAATTGTTGCCACAAAGATTGGTTTTATATTGTTACAATAATAATCAGAGTCCACAAAAGTACTTATTAATTACCTGCACTTGATCACCAAGGTTGATAACAAAGGCATCTGGGTGAGGTTTCACAGCCAAACACTTGCCATCCTTGAGGACTTGCAGGCCTGAAACCTGCGAGTCTTGGAGGAGAATAGTGAGGGCATTGGGGTCAGTATGCGCCGGCAAACGGTAAGTGCGCTGCGGTTTCCAGCACGGCATGCAGAAGTTGACGGCCATATGCTGACCCTGCTCGCCCAACACCTCCCGGTTGCTACTCTTTTCCAGGCCTAAGCTTACTGATATGACTTCTTCTAACCTGAATCCAAGTTCTCCAACTTCCTTTTCATAATTGCTCACACTAGCCCTGTATAGTATATGGATGCACCAACACTTTTCCTTAGCAACCATATAAAAATTAGGATTAAAACATAAAAAAATTTTATAATAAAATAATAATAATTTTTTTTTTATTATTATAAACTCTTATTTTAATTTGAAATGTCAAGAAACTCTTATTTTAATTTGAAATTTCAATCACACCCTTATTAGCCATACCAGGCTACCAGCACTCTTATAGACAGTTGAATAAATTACTAATATGTAACTGCAATGCAGATAATCATACACTCAATAATTGAACCGTTTGTATTCAATTACATTAAAATGCATATTATAATTATCTGATAATTACACTTTGCTCCATCATTCTTCGCATACGTTTCGATATTCAAATAATAAAAAATAAATCTGTCTTTTTCATACACATAAGCATATGCTATCAATTTCAATGCCGGATGCTCCAAGAGATCAACATTTTTTAGTATAATGTAGCATAGTCCACACAAATTATGTGGACTATGTTATCTTTGGTTTTCTAAGGAATACTAGGGATATTGAATACTAAATTATGTTTATGAAATGTTCAAAGACATAAATCGTTATCGTTTTAATTTGTACTCGATGCACCTTGACAAAATATTAGGAGAAAAATTCAAAGGAAAAATAGCATTTTCCTTTGCTTAATTACTATGGCTCTATGTTTCTTTCTTTCAAAAGGTTGAACCCAGTCTTAAGGGCCCCCACACCCCGGCCCGACAGAGCATCTAGGATGATGTAAATGGTAACTCAACTAAACATGAACCACAGAAGTTAGACCTTTGCTTACCGCGCACAAGGAGCCCCCCTCACTTTGAGAGGTTGCTCACACACTGCGCGCGGGGGTTTACGTTTCTTTGGGATAGTGTTTGGTAGTCAAAAAAGTTGAAACTATATTGCGAATTGAATTTAAAACTTGATATTGTTCTCAAATTTGGTGCAATCTAGTTTTTAAAAGTTTGGGTTAATAAAAATATCATTTCATGATATCCTACCATTTTATTTATTCTTTTTAACGCTAGGTGAAGAGTCTATTATAAATATAAGAAGTTTGTCTTTACAACCATTACGAAAAATTAAAATATTTTTAAATCTTAAATTATTGTTTTTAAATTTTATTTTTCAAAAAATATTTTTTATGTTCTTAAACGGACCTAAAACATATCACATAATCCGTAAAATAAATCGAATATTATTGAAATATATAGTCCGTGTCTAAAAAGTACTACGTCATGCTATATTGGTCCCTACCATTTTATTTTATTTTATGTAAAATATTATATGTATTTTTTTTATTCTTAATTTTTATTTTCAGACAAAATTTTGATATAGGGATTTGCTTTGAAAATTCACGTAATGTAACTATTATTTTAATTTGAAATGTCAAGAAACACGGCAAACCTATCGTGCTGTCACATGATTTAACTGCACAAATCACGTCACCGCCACAACGTCACTACCTAAGCCAATTAAAACGCGTTTTATCTTTCCTACGTGGCATCCAACGTCACCACCCACGCCATCTGCTGTCTTCATGGCTTGCGTCATCCACGTGCTGCCAAAAAAATGTCTAGAAGCCGTTACCTGACACACCCTATGCCGGGCACGACCTTTCAGACAAACGCCGTTGGCCTTTTCTTCAAAAAAATATTTGCAATCTCCATTTAATAAATTATGGAAAATACATTTGGTGTTTTGAAAAAGATTACTCTAAGGGGCGTTTGGTTCAGGTCATCTTAGATTACCTAGGTCATCTGAGTCTGGTAATGTTATATTATCTTATTTGGTTCAAGTTATAAGATTACCTGGTAATGTTAGATTACCTGAAAGCTGATGTGGCTGTAATGTTTCAAGGTAATGTGATTACCCCCATTTTTTAGGTAATCTTATATTACCTTGAATTATTCCAACTTTGCCCTTGTTAACTAATAATAATAATAAAATTAATATATGTTTATATAATCAAATATAGATGTCTATATTTATATATTTAGTTTTTTTTTAATATTTAAGCATTGATATACATTCATACATATAAATAAATACACACACATTATATATATATATATATATATATATATATATATATATATATATATATATATATAAAATTGAGGACATTATTGTAAATTGATCCATATAACCTAAAATATAACCTTGAACCAAACAAGGTAATATTATATTACACCATCCAAACCAAACATACAAGGTAATCTTACATTCCCAACATCCCACATTACCTTCCCGAAGGTAATCCTATTACCTGGGGTAATCCAAGATTTCGTGAACCAAACGCCCCCTAATCACTACATAGTACATACGGGTGTTCATGGGTCTAATATGGTGGATTCAGACAGCTTTTTACCAACCAAAAGTGTTAAAATTAGTTTCTGCTGAAATCAGCTGATAGAATTATTTTAATATGGAATATCAAGCAAAGTCACTCACAGAGTCACAAATCTATTACTTAATTCCTTAATTAGCAATTAAATATTGACAAATAAAAATCTGTTAATAGTGTAGTGATTTCACAATTATATTAGTGCCCCACAATATATAAAAAATTTTAAAATCATAACTATAATATTTCAATCTAGACAAAGTACAATATTACTCATGAGGTACGGTATTTCTTACCTGAAAATAACTGTATGTTATGTTGTTGCATAAGAAACCTAATTTACAGTCCCTTCCACAAACCAAATTGCACAAATAATTGCATGGAAACAAAAATTTGACTTGATTGGGAAACAGGCGGAAATGAAGAAAATTATTTGTAGGATAGCCAGCATGGCCGGATTTTAAGCTATGCAAGCTGGGCTACCACACAGGCCCCCAATTTTAGAGGGATCCCAAATTTTAGATGTCCAATATTTAATTTTTATCTAACTAGTTTAAAAATAAAAAAGTAAAAGTTTTCAATTAATTTTAAAAGGTTTTATGAAGTGATGGTAGAGATGTGTATTTATTGTATTTTAATTTAGAGGTTAAAGGTTCGAAACTTTGGAAGGCCTCAGTTATTTACCAAAACAGGACCACAAAAACCTAAAATATGGCCCTAACCTTAACCTTACCAGAACAGGACCACAAAAACTTAAAATACGGCCCATAGAGAGGACTAACCTGAAAGAAGAAGAGGGCTTTGAAGGCCATTCTGGCGAGTATGTCTCCAATGGGTGGCAGTGAAGTCTAAGGTAATCTCTCCAGTTATGAACAGTTTCTTTTTTGACATCAAAACTGGTTGAAAGCCTCATGGTTTTTGATGGGTCATCGGAGTAGAGCTTCATTTTCTCCTCTACTGGTAATTGGAAAAATTCTTGGGCCACTTTTAACATGTCCTCTATGGCTTTATTTGGTACCCCATGGTTTATAACCTTAATTTTAAAATAATAATGTTAATAATTAGCGATAAGTACAAGGAAATGCGACATTGTCGGTCCAAAATTAAATGGCTTGTCGGAAATTTGAAAATTGACCTGGAAAAATCCATATTTGGAGCAGGCTTCCGCTATTTCTTTGACTATCAGGGCTCGTTCTCCGCAGCCCAAATCGATGACCGGAACATCGTTGCAGACGGCGACCTCCGACAGCCTCGGCCGGTCGGATTCTGGCCGGACGTAGCTTTCAGGGAGGGAAGAGTACCGGGTTCCGCTGGATAGGACTTTGGCTTCCATGGAATCCGGTACAAAGTAACATAAAAACAAGAATTTCAAGACAAGATTTTCATAAGAAAAAAAAAAAAGTAAAACAAGGAGAACTGGAAATCTGGAATGGTTCACTTTTACTTCGGATTCGGATTGCAACTAGAGAACTAATTTGTGTACTCTAGCTTAAATTGCTTCGACCAAAGTTAGGGCGAGCAATTCAACTTTTCTCAATGCTAGGTCTCCGCTAGGGCACTTTATATATATAGTAACTAGTAAGAACACCTCCCATTGTTTTTTTTTTGTTTTTTTTTTTGTTTTTTTTTTGTTTTTTTTTTGTGGTTTGTTATGTGTTAATTAGGGAAGAAAGGAGGGAGAGAAAAACGAGGAGGTAAAGAAAAAGATAAAACAAATCTTACAAATTTTAAAAGAGTTGATACCATCTGAGGTCCTCCGAATATAATAATTTTGCCACGTTTAGTCCTAAATTTTCAAAGTGACCATCTATGGTCCTTCGACTTTCAAATTTAACCATTCGTGGTCCAAGTTAACCACCCATGGTCCTTCAACTATTAAATTTTAACCAACCATAGTCCTTTCAAGAGGACCACGGCTGGTTAAATTTCGAAACTTGAAGGATCATAGGTGATTAACTTGGACCACGAATGGTTAAATTTGAAAGTCGAAGGACCACAGATGGTCAATTTGAAAGTTTAGGACTAAACATGGCAAAACCACTATACTCGGAGGACCTCAGATGGTATTAACTCAATTTTAAAAATAAAAATAAAATAACAGTTCTAAAACGCATAGGTTGGGCGTAGAATTTCCCTAAACGTACGGAGTGCGCGCAGTTTGGTCAATAGGCGGGCCCCACAAAAAAACATAATTTGCAGAGAAAAAACCCCAAAACCCTATCTTCCCATAAGTTAAAAATCCCTATTTAGTTTTTTCCTCAACAAAAACTCCAAAAAATGCATTGGTGTAGATGCATTAAATTAGTAATTAAGGCTTAATGAGAAATCCAAAAAATAAATCTATCTATCTATCTATCTATCTACTATATATATATATATATATATATATATATATATATATATATACTAATAAGAGCCCAAGAGAGTTAGGCCTATAATGGGTAGAAAAAATGGCGGTCAAATTTTTAAATCAAATGAATGGCTCAGATTAATCAGATTTTAATTTTTCCATGAGATTTCCTAATTTATCCTTAATGAATATGATTATCCGTTAACTTTTCCGTTAAATATTATCTTTTCCGTTAGTTTCTGTCAATTCACGGTTAACTTACTCATTGATTTTAATAAGAAAGGTCTCAGGTTCGAACCCCATCCCAATCAAATTAAAGTTGGCATAATTAGTACTCTATTTTACTCTTATTAAATTAATTTAATAATTTAGTAGCTACAACAAAAAATAATACATATGCATTTCTTTAATTTAGAATTATGTGTGTACAATGTCTTTATTAATTTTTTTTTATTCATTATCAACAAATTAAATAAGAGAAATAATTTCATTAGTTATATTGTCTTTATTTTTCTCCAATGTAAAAATTCTTTACATTCAAATTAATCAATTAATTATATTCACTACATTGTCTATTATCTTTTTTGTGCACTATTTTTAAATTAAATATCAAAGTTATAATACAAAATAATGTTATATATTTATTTACCAAGTATTTTATTAATACCATGAAAAAATTAAAAATTAAAAAAACATACTTAATAAAGCAAGTCATATTAACTATTTGAGTGATTTGTTGACAAAGAGAGTATTCAAATCACACAACAAATTGAAGTGAGAACTACATCGCAATGTCCTTGTTTGATAATAAGCAGTTAGCGGTTAGTGTTAGTGGATTTGACCAACGAATTATATCGAATTATATCAACGGTTGGTAAAAAGATATTTGAAAAAATTAGCCGTTTAGATTAACATGTAAAATGACCTAAGGGTATAGATAGATTTAACAACAACAACAACAACAACAACAACAACAACATCAATAATAATAATAATAATAATAATAATAATAATAATAATAATAATAATAATAATAAAATAATAATAATAATGATAATAATAATTATAATAATATTAATAAGTATAATAATTGTTATAAAAAATATATATAATTAAGCCAATCATATTAACTACTTGGGGGATTTATTGACAAAAAGAGTATTCAAATCACACAACAAATTGAAGTGAGAAACTATCCCGCAATGTCGTTGTTTGACAATCAACAGTTAGCTCTTCAATATTAGTATATATTTAATATTTATGCCATAATTTTTATTTGTTCTCCCTTATTTCCCGTATTTGGTTTCAATCATACCCATACAATTATTTTATTGACAATTATAATCAATCTTGACTATATTATCTTGCATTTGTAAACTTAGAATTATCTATTTAAATACCCAAATTTAACATTCAATTATCTATGCATGAACAATTCCAATATAATCTTGCATTGATATACTTTAAAGTACTTATATAAAAAAAATAAAAATATTGGGCATTATCCCAATCGCGCAATGCGCGTAAAAAACTAGTATATTAATAAGAGCCAAAGAGAGTTAGACCTATAATGGGTAGAAAAAATGATGGTCAAATTTTTTAATTAAATGAATGACTCAGATTGATCAGATTTTAATTTTTCATTGAGATTTCTTAATTTATCCTTAATGAATATGATTATCCGTTAACTTTTCCGTTAAATATTATATTTTCCGTTAATTTCTGCTAGTTCACCCTTAACTTATTTATTTCAATAAGAAAGGTCTTAGGTTCGAACCCCATCCCAATCAAAGTTGGCATAATTAGTACTCTATTTTACTCCTATTAAATTAAATAATAATTTAGTAGCTACAACAAAAAATAATACATATGCATTTCTTTAATTTAGAATTATGTGTCTACAATGCCTTTATTCAAAAAAAAAAAAATTATTCATTATCAATAAATTAAATAAGAGAAATAATTTCATTAGTAGTTATATTGTCTTTATTTTTCTCCAATATAAAAATTCTTTACATTCAAATTCATCAATTGATTATATCCAATAATTTGTGCACTATTTTTTTTAATTAAATATCAAAGTTATAATACAAAATAATGTTATACATTTATTTACCAAGTATTTTATTAATACCATGAAAAAATTTAAAAAATATAATTAATAAAGCAAACCATATTAATTACTTGAGAGATTTTGTGACAAATAAAGTATTCAAATCACACAACAAATTGAAGTGAGAACCACCTCGCAATTTCCTTGTTTGATAATCAGCAGTTAGCGGTTAGCGTTAGCGGATTATATTAGTGGATTTGACCAGCGAATTATATCAACAGTTGGTAAAAAGATATTTGAAAAAATTAGTTGTTTAGATTAACATGTAAAATGACCTAAGGGTATAATAATAATAATAATAATAATAATAATAATAATAATAATAATAATAATAATAATAATAATAATAATAATAATAATAATAATAATAATAAATAAAATATAATAATAATAATTTAATAAAAGAAATAAAATTTTAAAAAAATAAAATATATAAAACATATGAGGAGCCGAATCCCCTTAGTTTTGCCACTTTTCCCACATCGGTGGGAAAAGTGACATGGGTGTCTTTAGTAGTGAGCCAGCGAAACTGGTTCTTTTTATTCAAAGAGTCAAAATGGCTCTACAGTAAACTTTATTTGTTTGTTTGTTTGTTTTGTTTTTGTTTTTTTTTTGTTTTGTTTTTTTTTTTTGTTTTTTTTTTTTTAAATATAGAGGTGTTTTGGGGAAATCATTCTCAAAAACGTTAAGTGAAAATATTGTAAATTGCAATGTTTGTATTTTCAGTGGTTTAGAACAAATTGTTGCATCAAACTGTTGAATAACCAAACACTTTCCTTAGCATTTTGATCTTTGGGTTACATCATATTTACCAATCGTCCAATATCTTTGGATTACATTATAATTAAAATTTTTAAATTGTCACTACATCTTTTTTTTTTTTTTTTTTTTTTTTGAAAGCCGTAAGGCATATATTAACGAATGAGTGAAACTAAACAGTCAGGAGGGACATAGTCCCAATACATAGGATGTTCCTGATCAAAAGCTACCATAGCTAAAGTATGAGCATGTAAATTAAGCGATCTAGAAATAACATTCAGCGAGTAAAAAGAAAAAAAGGCTAATGCCGCCCGGCATTAGTCCTCCACCACCCCCACATAGGATAGTATAGTTGTAGGGCCAGACAGTAGGTGGCTTCGGAGCTCTGAGCAATCTGTCAAAAAATCCACCTCCAATTCATTTCGCTCCCTTAGCCAAGATAAGGCTTTCTTGCAAGCTAGTGCCTCCGCCATGAGAGGCGAGAAACAACCTTCTAATTTGCCATTCATTGCCGCTTTGAATGAGCCATCCGGGTGCAAAAGAACAACACCGTACGTTGCATCTCCCGAGTGTGACCTGTATCCTCCGTCGAAATAACATTGCGGTCGGCCCTGCAGAGTTGGCGGCGCCGGTGCCGAAGGTTGGCCGTGGGTGTGCGCTGTACCATTTGCGTGAATATAGGATGCCAAAGCCCCAGCCGCCCGCCTCCATACACCATCCGGCCGTGACAGCAATCCCTCCACACGGTGTCATTCCGGGCGGCCCACAGGTGATACAGGATTGCTACGATCTTGCCAAACTGCTCCTCTGTTAAATTTGCCATAACGCTCATTAACCACACTGGGAAAGAAGAAGCAATAACATGTGTAATAGGCAATCCCGTAATATTCCACACTAATTTAGAATAAACACATGAAATCAGTGTGTGCATAACATCCTCATGTAATAAGCCACACATAGGGCATGCTGGGTCTACATCTACTCTCTTTATAATCAGGTTATTCATAGTAGGGAGAATATCACATAGAGCTCTCCATAGAAAGATTTTCCGTTTTGGGGGAACCTTCAATTTCCATAATGTGATCCATTTTTCAAAAGTTCCAGGATCGTGTACATAATCCCCAACAATCGCCTGTATGCATTCTTAACATAATACATTCCCCTCTGGTCCTTGTACCAATACCAAGTGTCCTCATAATCCGGGCTTACAGGGATCCTGGAAATACGAGCCACATCCTCTGGGTCAAATAAATCATTAAAAATATGAAGATCCCAGGTCTTTGTCTGTTGGTCAATCAGACCCACCACTCTAGCTTCCCGCAGTTCCACAGGCATTATCGTTTGTACTAGAGGACTAGGATCATCTGGTAACCAGGGATGTCCCCAGATCAACGTATTTTCTCCATTTCCTACTCTTCTTCGAACCCCTGCGCATACCATACGATGTGCCGCCATTATACTCCGCCAACAATAACTTGGGCAATTCCCAATCCTGGCATCAATAAAAGAGGTCGTCGGGTAATACCGTGCCTTATAAATTCTGGCAGCAAGAGAAGTTGGATTAGTGAGAAATCTCCATGCTTCCCCCTCATAGCTAGATCGAAAGCACGAAGATCCTTAAAGCCCAAACCCCTATACTTCTTAGGGACACATAACTTATCCCATGCTTTCCAATGGATTGCTGTATCCATTCCTTTCCCCCACCAATATTTGTTCATTGTTCTCTCAATAGACAAACAAACTGACTCAGGTAGCAAAAAAGTACTCATTGAAAATGTAGGCATAGATTGGGCCACACTTTTCAACAGCACTTCCTTCCCAGCCTAGGACAATAACTTCTTATTCCACGAACCAATCCTCTGTCTGATTTTATCCTCCACATAGGAAAAAACTGCTCTTTTATTTCTCCCAATAAAAGATGGTAGACCCAGGTACTTACCAAAATTGGGGGCTTGATCCACCCCTAAACAATCCGCGACCACTTCTCGCTCCTCCCACGCAGTATTCTTGCTGAAGCAAATGTTAGATTTATGATAATTAACCATTTGCCCAGATAACTTCTCATATCTCATCAAACATTTCTTTATCACACTGGCCTCCTGAAAATTTGCCTTAAAAAACAATAAACTATCATCCGCAAAGAAGAGGTGTGATACTGGGGGGGCCCCTCTAGCTACTCTACATCCATGTATAGATCCCGCTACCCGAGCTTTCTGTAATAGTAAAGACAATCCCTCTGCACAAATAATGAATAAATAGGGAGAGAGAGGATCACCTTGTCTGAGACCCCTTGTCGGAACTACCTGTCCCCTTGTCGCACCATTAACCACAATATTATATGTCACAGTTGTGACACACAGCATAATCAAATCAATCCATATCCTATCAAACTCCATAACCTCCAACATCTTTTTCAAAAAAGATCATTCCATTCTGTCATACGCCTTTGCCATATCTAACTTTAAGGCCCCCACCCAACTCTACCACACTGCTTTTTATTCAAAAAATGACCAACCTCTGAAGCTACCAGAATATTATCCGTAATTAATCTCCCCGGAATAAAAGCACTCTGGGATTCCGAGATTAGTTCTCCCATAAGCGGTTTCATCCGATTTGCTATCATCTTAGCCATAATTCTATACAGCACATTACTCAAAGTAATTGGTCTCATATCCCCACCGTCTCAGGCACATTTTTCTTAGGAATTAATATCACATTTGTGTCATTCAACCCATGTGGGAATTTACAATGAATATAGACACATCCTGCCCTACTACATCCCAAAAATGCTGGTAGAATCCTGAGTTCATCCCATCCGGTCTTGGGGCATTATCAGGAAACATAGAGAAAACAGTTGTTTTGACCACCTCAGTATTAAAGGGGCGCAATAACTCAACATTATGGGTCGGGGAAACCCGTGGAGTAAAATCATCAAATAAAGGATCACTACATTCAGAATTACTAGAGGCAAATATTTTTTCAAAGTAATCCAAAACAATCAAATTCATGTTCTCCCCTTCCACCCACTCCCCAATATCATTCTTCAATTTGGCAACATAATTCTTTTTCTTACGGGCAGAGGCATACCTGTGGTAAAATTTCGTATTGGCATCAGCTCCACGCAGAGAGTGCTGCTTCGCCCGCTGCCTCCAAAAAACATCCTCCTGGGCTTCCAACTGGGACAACTAGTTCTCAAGATTATGAAACTTAGCTATCGCACCTGGATCACGTCTGTGTCTAATAGCTTCCTGCCTCATTCGCAGCCTCTTAATGTTTTCCCCGAACTTGTGGAAGTGGTCACCATCCCACCGCATCAGACTGTGTCCACAACTTTGCTGACAATTCAGCAAACCCCCAGTCCGACCATTTTGTCATGCTGTCTCAACCACCTCCCTGCACCCCTCATCTAGCAACCAGGCCATTTCAAATCTGAAACCTCTCGGACCCCTTCCCCCTTGTATGCATGATGCATTGATGTTGAGGAATAAGGCCGAGTGATCCGATTTTCGAGTCAGAATATTCAGTACCTCCGCATGTTGATTAACATCCCCCCAAGATGTCGTCGCCAACACCTTATCCAACCGCTCCTCAATCCAATTACTAGTACCCTTACTCTTTTCCCAGGTAAACTGATAACCCCGCATAGCCATTTGCGCCAAACCACATCCTTCCACTGCTTCCCCAAATTTGCGTAGGAGATTATCCGGGTGCGGGTTCCCCCCTTTTCTCGTGTTGATATAGAAGATCGTTGAAATCCCCTATTACAACCCAAGGAAGAGAGGATTTCCCACTTAACGTTCCCAGAAGATTCCATGATTCTCGTCTCCTATGTCATTCTGGGAAACCATAAAAACCCGTCATGCGCCACACCTTACCTCCTATCCGTACCTCCACATCTACATGATTATTAGAGTAGCTCAGGAGCGAAGCAGTATTGTTCTTCCTCCAAAGCAACGCTAAACCACCACCATGATCCTCATTATCAACATAAAACAAGCCCTCGAAACCAAGCTTGATACGAAGGCGTTCTGCATGATCCTGTCTTACCATAGTTTCCATTAGAAAGACAAAATCCGGCTTCTTATGGGACACCATGTCCATAATCTCTCGAACTGTCCGTGGATTGCCCAAGCCACGGCAATTCCAGCTTAGGGTACTCATTGGGTCGGGCGGGCCTGGGAACCAGTGCCCGCCTACTGCAAGTTTTTTGAAAAATCCGTCATCACAATATCACCCCCGTCCAATCCATGCCGCACACCACCATTCCCCACCCCTTCCCGCCGACGCTTGGACACGGCTACCACCTCATTGTCGGTACCCTCCAACGCCGTCGGCCTCCTCTCAACCGTTTGCTGCCCCACGGCAGCGCCCCTCGGCCGTGCAGTACCCCGGACTGCCGTAGCCGGTGGTAGTAACCAGCTTCCGCCAACTGGTCGCGGCCCTCGCGTTCCACCCGCCCGTAGCTCCGGGCCATATGGATAGTCCTCAACCGGTACCACCGAGTCTCTCGCACCACGGCAAAACTTATAGGCATGTCCTAGCATCTCACAGAAAAAGCAGTATGTATGTAGCCGCTCATACTTGAAAGACACCCAACATGTCGTTTTATCACGCTTCACAAATTTCATTCGGCGTTTCAGAGGTTTGTCCACCGACAATGTAACCCTAATCCGATAAAACGTTATCCACGGCTCATTCTAAAAATGGTCATCCCTCTTCACAAACACCCCCAGGTAATTCCCGATCTGTTCCTGAATCAACTCAGATGTATACCCGGTAGGCAAGCCATGAATTTGTACCCACAATCAACCGTGTCTAGCTTTACATCCACGGGGGGAGTCCCATCAGGCACTTGTTTGCAAACAAACGTACTATTATCGCACGACCATGGTCCCTCATCAATGACCCTTTGCACATCCTTTATATGATGAAAAACAAAAAGAAACAACCCCGGTTGTATCTTAGAAGCCTGAACTCCACTTACCGGTTGCCAAACGGATGCCATAACTTGACTCATAAACTCAATCTTAATAAACTTCCTCGTCAAGAAACGACCGACCACCCCCCACGACTCCTCCTCCGCCGCGTCGTCCTGCCCCCCGCCGCTCTCCTCCTCCTGGGGCACGAACGCCGCCTCCTCCTCTTCTAACACAAGATCGGCCCACTTGGCCGTGATGCTCGCCACCGCCGCATGATCCGTTGTTGACGAAGCCATGCGCTCAAACGTACAGCAGTCTCGCACCGCCCTTCTTCTGCCCGTTCATTTTTTATGCTCGCGATATCGCCGGGAAGTGCCGGAGAGAGATGTCGAGAGAGCCGACCAAAACCCTAGAAAGACCTAGGTAGAGAGAATATTTGTGTATAGTATCCCATATGACTAAATTGTCACTACATCTAAATTTCTTAAATTATGAATAATTTCTTTATCCATAATAATTTATTCAACAATAATGGTTGAACTGAATGAACAATGAGCAACACACCTAAAGGACTGGTACCGTTGATTCATTCATTACTATTTAAAAAAAGTTTAGTAACAATTATAATGAATCTCCTATATTACATTGTATTCATATACTATGAGTTATATATTTAAATAAACAAATTCGACATTAAATTACTTATGTATGAACTTCTCATATATATTCTTGCATTGATATACTTTCAAATACTTATTTAATTATAAAAATATTGGGTAGAAAAAATGACCGCCAAATTATTAAATCAAATGAATGGTTCAGAGTTTATTTTTTTTCCTTGAGATTTCCTAATTTATCCTTAATTATATGATTATCCATTAACTTTTTCGTTAAATACTGTTAATTCACCGTTAGTTTAATTCTAATACTAAAGTCTAATATAGAATTATAACTACACCATTAATCTAATTCTAATATTAAAGTCTTAATAGAACTCTAATCACAAATCCTACTATCGGAATCTTCACAAATAATATTAGTATATATTTAATATTTGAGTTATTTCCACCGGAGGTCCCTTGTGTTTGGTGGCAATTCCAAATTTAGTCCAAGACTATCGTTTTTGCCATTTTACATCCCAGACTATTGTTTTTTGGACACTTTTAGTCCTTCTCATGATTTTTTATATTTTTAGTAAGGGCATTTTGGTCTCTTCATATTTTTCTTTTGTTATTTTTCAAGTTTCAACCAGTTTAATTGGTTTAGAACTTTAGGTAAACTCTGATTTTTAGTAACCATATTTTTCATCCAATTTTTAATAAAGTCCTAAATCAATTAAACTGGTTGAAACCGGAAAAATAACAAAAGAAAAATATGAAGGGAAAAAAATGCCCTTACTAAAAATAGAAAAAATAATGATAAGGACTAAAAGTGTCCAAAAAAATGATAGTCTGGGATGTAAAATGGCAAAAACTATAGACTGAGACTAAATTTGGAATTGCCAACAAAGACAAAGGACCTCTGGTGGAATTAACTCTTAATATTTTATGCCCTAATTTTTATTTGCTCTCCCTTATGTCCCGTATTTGGTTTCAACCATACCTATACAATTATTTTATTGACAATTATAATCAATCTTAACTATATTATCTTGCATTTGTAAACTTAGAATTACCTATTTAAATACGTAAATTCAACATTCAATTATCTATGCATGAACAATTCCAATATAATCTTGTCTTGATATACTTTAAAGTTCTTATTTAAAAAAAAACATTGTACATTATCCCAATCGCGCAATGCGCGTAAAAAACTAGTAATAATAGAAGTGCCGAGCTAAGTTTTCTCTCCAAAATTTAAGGACATATTTGTCAAACCAAACTCATAATTAATTTAAATAAAATCATTGATAATATTGCGTGCAATCTTTATGTCCAAAATTACTGACAAATTATTTCATTCATAATTAATTTAGATAAAATCATTGATAATATTGCCTGCAATCTTTATTTCCAAAATTACAGACAAATTATGTCATTTATAATTAATTTAGATGAAATTATTGATTTAGTCTCTAACAAAATTACGGTGCAATCTTTATTTCCAAAACTACGGACAAATTATTTCATTCATAATTAATTGATTATATGAAATCACCAAGACTATGTGGTTTAATGGTATCTGGGTTGGATTTCTATTTGGAAGGTTGTGAGTTTGAGCCTTAATGGAGGCGTTATTGGTTCTTTGTGTTTTAGTATGTTGAGAAAGTATATGAACACATACTATGTTTCAATATGCTGCTAATCCTTATATGGTTGCCCCATTTTAGTCTCCAACAAATATTCACCGTGACGTTATTACCTTAATAATAATCTATATATTATTATTATTATTATTATTATTATTATTATTATTATTATTATTATTATTATTATTATTATTATTATTATTATATATAATAATAGAAGTGCCTAGCCAATTTTGATCCCCAAAATTTGAGGACATATTTGTCAAACCAAACTCAAAATTAATTTAAATAAAATTATTGATAATATTACCTGCAATCTTTATTTCTAAAATTACGGACAAATTATTTCATTCATAATTAATTTAGATGAAATCATTGATAATATTGCCTGCAATATTTATTTCTAAAATTACAGACAAATTATGTCATTCATAATTAATTTAGATAAAGTCATTGATTTAGTCTCCAACAAAATTACGGTGCAATCTTTATTTCAAAAATTACGAACAAATTATTTCATTCTCCAATATGCTGGCAATCCTCTACAATATGCTGCCAATCCTCATATGGTTAGTGGTTACCCCATTTTAGTCTCCAACAAATATTCACCGCGATCTTATTACCTTAATAATAATAATAATAATAATAATAATAATAATAATCTATATATCTATCTATATATATATATATATAATAATAATAATAATAATAGAAGTGCCTAGCCAAGTCCCCCCCCCCCCCCCCCAAATTTAACGACATATTTGTTAAACCAAACTCATAATTAATTTAAATAAAATCATTGATAATATTGTCTGCAATCTTTATTCCCAAAATTACGGACAAATTATTTCATTCATAATTAATTTAGATGAAATCATTGATAATATTGCCTGCAATCTTTATTTTCATGATTATAGTCAAATTATGTCATTTATAATTAATTTAGATGAAATTATTGATTTAGTCTCCAACAAAATTACGGTGCAATCTTTATTTCCAAAATTACGAACAAATTATTTCATTGATAATTAATTTAGATGAAATCATTGATAATATTGCCTGCAATCTTTATTTCTCAAATTACAGACAAATTATGTCATTCATAATTAATTTAGATAAAATCATTGATTTAGTGATTTAGTCTCCAACAAAATTACTGTGCAATCTTTATTTCAAAAATTACGGACAAATTATTTCATTCTCCAATATGCTGGCAATCCTCTACAATATGCTGCCAATCTTCATATGGTTAGTGGTTACCCCATTTTAGTCTCCAACAAATATTCACCGTGATGTTATTACCTTAATATATATATATATATATATATATATATATATATATATATAATAATAATAATAATAATAATAATAATAATAGAAGTGCCTAGCCAAGTCCCCCTCCCCCAAATTTAAGGACATATTGATGAATGTGCAAATGTATTCGATCAACGTAACACAACTGAGAGATACAATAGACCTAGGAGTCTAAGCCTAACCAACTAGTCCTATACATCAGATAAGTAGTTAAGGACTAAATCAACTATAGCTCAAACTAATATTATGTTACAATAATAATATAAATGTAACACTGACTAACACTCCCCCTCAAGCACAAGGTGTGTGAGAGACATCATTGAGCTTGCTTCGTAACACTCCGAACCGTGCTGCTGCCAGTGGTTTGGTGAAGATATCCGCTAGCTGATCTTTTGTTGAAACAAAATTAACCAAGAAGTCACCAGAGGCCACCTTATCCCGAACAAAATGATAGTCGATCTCCACATGCTTAGTACGAGCATGAAAGACCGGGTTCGCACATAAGTAGGTGGCTCCCAAATTGTCACACCAGAGCGTCGCTAGAGTGCCATCATGAAGACCTAGCTCACGTAAAAGAGAGACCACCCAAGTGACCTCAGCAGCAACATCTGCAAGACCCTTGTACTCTGCTTCTGTCGATGATCGGGCCACAGTCCGCTGCTTGCGAGAAACCCAGGAAACTAGATTAGCACCAAGGAAGACCGCATATCCGCTAGTTGATTTCCTGTCAATGGGACACCCGGCCCAGTCTGAATCTGAATAAGCATGGATGGCTGTAGACGGAGACACAGAAAGACGAAGACCATGTGTGAGAGTTCCCTTAACATATTGTAAAACTCGTTTAAGCAGACCCCAGTGATCATCCGTCGGGGCATGCATAAACTGACACAACCGGTTGACTGCATATGATAAATCCGGCCGGGTAATAGTCAAGTACTGGAGGGCACCAGCCAGCCTCCGATACTGTGTGGGATTCTCATATAACTCCGATGAGGGAGCAACAGAGTATGACAGAGAAGCAGGGGTAGAGAGTGGCTTGCAATCAGACATCCCCGCATGAGTCAAAATATCTTCCATATAGCGTCGTTGTGACAAATGTAGACCACCTTGTATTGACAGAGTTTGAATCCCAAGGAAGAACCCCGGCTGACCCAGGTCCCAGATTTTAAACGATGCAGATAGGCGGTTAAGCAGAGTGGTGAGTAAGGTGGTGTCATTTGCCATCATGATGATGTCATCAACATATACCAGAAGAAAAACACGTGAGTCCTGAGCTGTGTAATAGAAGAGCGAGACATCAGTTTTAGAGGCTGTAAAGCCAGTAGTAAGAAGGAAATCATGTAGGCGCTTAAACCAGGCCCGTGGTGCCTGTTTAAGCCCGTATAATGATCGCTGTAAAAGACACACATAATCAGGATGTGTTGGCTCCTCATATTCGGGTGGCTGCCGCATATATACCGTCTCAGCTAGATTCCCGTTTAGGAAAGCGTTGTGAACATCTAACTGCCGTAGAGTCCAACCCTGTGAAACAGCCATGGATAGTAACATGCGGACAATAGTCGGTTTAACTACTGGACTAAAAGTTTCAAAGAAGTCCTCCCCTGCGACCTGATTGAACCCCTTGGCCACCAAACGGGCTTTGTACCGCTCAACAGACCCATCAGCCATCCGTTTAGTGCGGTAGACCCACTTGCAGCCAATCACATTTAAGCCGGGCTTAGGTGGTACGAGTGACCAGGTGCTATTATGGAGTAGAGCATTGAACTCTTGGTCCATGGCATCTCTCCATTCTGGATGCCCCACAGCCTGTGTATAGCAAGTAGGGTCAGCAGAGATTGTTAAGGCCTGTAACGGTTCACCCGTTCCATTCGTCATATGACGTAGACGCATGACATGTGCCCGATCTTGAGGCTGTGCTGGAGGGGCACGCCTCCTTACACGCCGAGGTGCAGGTTGACTTTGAACAGCTAGAGGCCGTTCTTGAATGGCCATCGGTTGTTGAACTGCCAACGGGGCCACATCAAGTGGCGGTTCAGTTGGCTTATAAGGAACAAGTGGACCCGATGCCCATGGTGGACTCGGGTGCACCGTTGGTGTATCCATACTAGAACCTGCAGCATAAGGGAAACACGTTTCGTCAAAACGGACGTGGCGACAGATAAAGATTTTTCCGGTATTGAGGTTCATGCATCGATAACCTCTATAGGACGTGGGATACCCTAAGAAGACACAGGGTGCAGAGCGGTACTCTATCTTGTGGTGATTGTAGGGCCGCAGATAGGGATAACACTTGCACCCGAAGACGCGAAAGAATGTATATGGCGGGGGTTTTTTGAACAGTAACTCATATGGGCTCGAGAACTGTATGGCTGATGAGGGTAGACAGTTAATTAGATAAGATGCCGTCTCAAACGCTGAATCCCAATGATTTTGTGGGACGGAGCTATGAGCAAGTAAAGCGAGACCTGTTTCAACGATATGCCTGTTACGGCGTTCAACACGACCATTTTGCACATGTGTATAGGCACATGATTGCCTATGCACAATGCCGAGGGAAGTAAAACGAGAGTGTAACCTGCGGTACTCACCGCCAAGGTCAGATTGAATGGACTTGATAGAACGCGAAAACTGGCATTCTACCATGACACGGAATGGCTCAAAAATTGCATAAATGTCTCACTTTAACCGTAACGGGTAAAACCAGCAGAAACACGAGTGGTCATCAACAAATAATAAAAAATAACGAAAACCACCCACCGAAACAATGGGTGTGGGCCCCCAAATGTTTGTATATATTAGATCCAATACATTATTGCTAGCAGAAATAACCATATCTAAAGGAAATCGGGATGATTTCCCAAGTTGACACGCGGAGCACAACTGAAACGTGTTTGACTTATTTTTATCAACAGGGCAATTTTGAAGGACACGCTGTAAGGCACGATCGTGGGGGTGACCAAGACGGCGATGCCAAATTTCTGTTGACGCACGGGCACTTATGTAAGCAACTTGTGACCGAGACCGAGACAGTTTGTACAATCCGCCCGTACTAGGACCTTTAAGAAGCACCGTTTTGGTTCGACAATCCTTCAGAACAAAGAAATCACGGTGAAATTCGAAAAGCACATTATTATCAGTTGTAAAACAATTAACAGATAATAATGGTACAGACAAATTGGGGACATGTAATATATCATTTAAAGATAATGAACCAGACACGGAATATATCATGTAAGACGCCATTGACGGGAATTCTGGCCGGAGCCCTTGGAAGACGTAGAGGTTCTGTGCGTCGAGTGACACCGGTCGGCCGGCGAGCGCTAAGTCCTCCACGATCAGCTGCGCCCGTCCAAGGTATTCTCCGGGTGAGCTGTCGCCCTGACGGAGACTCTGAAACTGCGCAAGAAGGTTTAAGCACCTTGCCCTCGTCGACGATCCTAACGCCGAAGTGATCGAGGTCCACACCGCCCGGGATGTATCTCTGCCCACTGCAAGATACATAACCTCGTCCGATAAGGACGAGATAAGGAGCGACAGTATGCTTTGGTCTTGTTGGATCCAAAAGCCATACGCCGGATTGGGGGTCGGAGTAGACGGCGCGGCACCGGAGCTTGCGTCACTGGTCGCCGGCGGAAGGATCAACGCAGCCGGACATGGTGTATCGCCAGTGACATAACCGAGCAAGCCTTGCCCGCGTAGGAACGGTATTAACTGAGTACGCCAAAATAAATAATTTTTGGTCGTGAGTTTGAGGGAGACAAGGTGGTGGGCGGTAGTGAGGTTGGTGGGGGTTGTCGACGGCGTCACGGCTGCACTCACCGTGCGCTCACTAGAATTAGTCGACATGTCTGTTTTGGAGGAGAGAGAAAGGATCACCTGAGCGTATGATACCAGATGAATGTGCAAATGTATTCGATCAACGTAACACAACTGAGAGATACAATAGACCTAGGAGTCTAAGCCTAACCAACTTGTCCTATACATCAGATAAGTAGTTAAGGACTAAATCAACTATAGCTCAAACTAATATTATGTTACAATAATAATATATATGTAACACTGACTAACAATATTTGTTAAACCAAACTCATAATTTTTTAGGAATAAAGTGTAATGGTTTTGATATGCCAAATATGTATTTGTAGATCCCCAATTTTATTTGTTAGGTCTAGTAGAGTCTTAGACCATGATCGGGAAATTATTTATATTGCAAAAGAGAAAAACAGAGGAAGATGCATGAAAATAGAAGAAGAAGATATAAAGCCTAAAATCAAGAATTTGTCTGGAGAAAATGACAAATTGAAGAAGAAGGTGAATGATATGAAATCACGACGCTACTACTCAAAGAAATATCCCAGAAGAATTTTCGTGAAGAAAATTAAGATTGGAAGATTGCATGAATTTGACTTGGAGATCAAGTATATATGGAAAGAAAGGAGTACATCAAAGATGATTGGAAATTTAACAAATAAAGTGTACGGACGAAGTGGAAGATGCTTGATATGTTATGTGAAATGGCTCAAGTTTGAAACTCACCATCAATAATTTTACAAGGTAAAATTTGAGAAGCCAAATCTAATTAAATCTTATGGAGTTGGGCGCTAGTTTGGCTTTGGGCGTTGATTACTTGGGAGCTAGTTTCAGAGAAATTGGGAGCTAGTCAAATCAATTGAAATTGGGAGCAAGTTTCACATGGGAATCAATTTAAGATGGGAGCCAATGTAGAATTGAAATTGGGAGCCAATTGAGGTTGTAGTGTGGGATGCAATTTCAAGTTGGGGACCGAGTGTGGGATGCAATTTCAAGTTGGGGACCGATTCAAAGAAGACATGCAGATCAAATTGAATTGAGATGAAATTCAATACCAGGAGAAGTCTGGGAGCCAATTTCGAAATCAAAGTTAATAATTCAAATTGGGAAGCAATTGAAAGCACCAGGAGTAGATTGGGAGGAAGTTCGAGTCTGGGAGCCAATTTCGAAGTCAAAGTTAATAATTCAAATTGGGAAGCAATTGAAAGCACCAGGAGTAGATTGGGAGGAAGTTCGAGTCTGGGAGCCAATTTCGAAGTCAAAGTTAATAATTCAAATTGGGAAGCAATTGAAAGCACCAGGAGTAGATTGGGAGGAAGTTCAAAGCCAGTTTGAAGTCCGAGAACACCCAGACGTGAGAATGAAGAAGATGAAGATGAACTTACAGAGAAAATATTCTCACAAGGAAAAATACTAGTTTAACTAGTATGAGATTAAATTGAAGAATATTTTTAAATCCCAAAGATACAAGGACCACTTCAGAGCTAATCAGAGAACCCGTTCTAACACCCAGATATTCCCACTCAACGTAAAACCAGAAGAATATCATATGAAGTTTGGAAAACCATTCACATGAAGTTCAAGCTCTCAAACGGCTAGCTTATCCTTTCTGACAACTTTGCAGAAGATAAGATAAGATCTCTGACAAAACGATACAAGATTTCAAAAATGAGAGCGTCTTTTTCCAACGGACAGATTCTCATTATCAGCTATAAAATGATGAAGATATGAAGACTTGAAGAAGACGAACTAGAGAGCAGAAAATACGAACTCATCAAAGGGAACGAATAGAGCAATAAAGCTTAAAAGAGCATAGAACAAAAATCTCATTTGGTACAGAGCATACCAAAAATCTTCAAGTGAGAAGTGAGAAAAGAAAAAGAACTCAGAGAGCTTCAAGAGAAAAATATTCTGAGAGTTCTTAAACAGAGCAAAGCAGAGCATAAAAATCAAGTGCTTTACTTGATACACTCAAAGAGAGAAAACACTCAGATCATTCAAGAGAAATCATTCCAGAGTGTTTATATTCATCAAAGATACCTGCGCATCATTGAAGATCAACTACAGAGTCTCGAAGTTGGAAGCAAGACAACACTTGTTTTGGAGCAAAACAAGAGAAGGGAGGAAAGTAGCACGGAGTTGTGAAATCCTGGATTGTCACACGGAGCTGTGAGATCCAAAGCAGCAGTGTCGGAGGCACTGGGCGTGATTAGTGCGGGCTTTGTGATCAAAGCACTAGATCACGGGATATGTTTCTACCGGAGTGTGGAAGACGGGGGGAAAGTAACGCGGAGTCGTGAAATCCTGGGATAGTAGCGTGGCGACGTGAAACCCGAAGCAGCAGTGTGGTGTCACTGGGCGTGATTAGTGCGGGCTTTGTGATCAAAGCACTAGATCACGGAAATTCATTGTATCTTGGAACCAAGAAGTGGTGGATATAGTGAATTGCTCTTGGAGATAAGAGCAAGTGGAGTAGGAGGATTACACCACCTCGCGAACCACTATAATTGTCTTGTGTTCTTTACTGCTTTCTTTACTTACTGCTCTTTACATAATCGCTCCACACGAGATATACTGCTCACACAATCTCACACAAACTTTATGTTTATTTATTTTCGCTGTGCACCATACTCTAACAATCTAGTTAAGAGTTTTGGTTTATCTCTGGCTTAGCAATTGTTGTGCTGTGCGAAAAAGTTTGAAAGTCTATTCACCCCCCCCCCCCCCTTACCTCTCTAGACTTTCACCTTACCTCTTTTGGGACCAACAATTGGTATCAGAGCCTGTAGCCTATTTGAGTCAGTTTATACCAACCTTTGGTATTAAAACATGTTGCCTAACTGGGTTAACTGTTTTTGACTGCTAGGCTAATCCATTCTACAAAGTGTGTGAATTGGATTAATCTTTCATATCTCTCGTGATGATGATGAAGAAAGATTTAGCTCAAAATCTATTATTCTCACTTGATAAATTTGATGATTGGAAAGTTCGTATGCAGGTACACTTATCGGCTTTACACGATGAAATGTGGGAAGTTATTTCCACTGGCCCTATCGAAATATTAAAAGTCAATACGGCATTTGTTATATTCCCGGATGCTCCACAGTACGTACAAAAGCCAAAACCGGAATGGACATCGGACGATAGAACGCGGAATAATCTTGACAATATTGCCAAGGATATTCTATTCAAAGCCGTTGATGATACAATATTTCAGAAGATCCGAAAGTTTGCTACTGCAAAAGAAATATGGGAAACTCTCATCAAGATTGGCGAAGGAGATGAACAAGAAAAAGACAATAAGCTCACAATCGCCATGAAGAAGTTTGAAGATTTCAAAATGCTCTCAAATGAAAGTGTTGCAGACATGGAAGCCCGAATGATCAATGTTCTTGGAGAGATTAGTGATCTTGGCAAAAATATTAGCCAAAAAGAAATTAATCTCAAAATCCTACGAGCCTTACCATCTGCTTGGGATATGAAGGTTAAGGCTATGTGCGATCACCGAGATCTAAGAATGTTGTCTATAGACAAATTATTTAGTGATCTAAAAGCATATGAGTTCGAAATGAAGGCCAAAGATGATGATGCTCATGAAGCTCGAAATTCTGCTCTAATGGCCGAACAACCGTCAACCTCCAGGTCAGTAGAAAATAATGTTGATTTTATGACTGACGAACAGTTTGCTCTTTTTGTAAAAAAGTTTAGAAGGTTTATGCGAAAAGGAGATAACAAAAATTCTGCTCGTGGAAAATTCGTCTCTCGCACCCCACAAGAAGAAAAAGTCGAAGAAAACAACAATTTGTGCTACAATTGCCGCAAACCCGGACATTTTAAAATAAATTGTCCGTATCCGATCGTTAGCAAGTATCAAGGCAAAAATGTTGAATCTACGCCGAACAAATCCGAAAGCAAAAGGTTCAAGCGCGACAAAAGAAAAGCTCTTGTTAGCAACGAACCAAACGAAACTGATGATTCGGAGGATTCATCATCAAGCGATGAAAGTTCATGTTCGGATGATGATACGGTGCTAGTATGCAAGTCAATTGAGTTGAGTACAAGTGAAGATTGTCTTATGGCTCTTGAAGCAGAGGAAGAAGAGGTAACTTCTAATTCTTTCAATTCTGTTAATTCTTCTTTTTCTCGTGAATCTATTGACAATCTAATGCGAGAATGCCAAGAGATTATGCTCACTCATCCTCAACTCAAGGAGCGCAATAATATTCTAATTCTTGAAAAAGAAGAAATGAATAAAAAATTGCAAGATGCTTTACTTGAAGTGAGTAAATTGAAGAATGAAAATATTCATCTTCAAGAAGAGTGAAAAGCAAGAGAGGTTAGAGAACATAACCTTCGGGCAACCATTGCTACGTTCACTAATTTGTCTAAAATAATAGATAAAATGGTGAGCATGCAAAAGCCATCAGGAGATAGAACCGGAATCGGTTATGACTCCACATGTTCTCAAACCCCTCCAAATCTGACTAATTCTACTACTACTTTAAATAATAAAGTTCAAGTGGTAAAATTTTTTAAAAGTCAGAATAGCACGATGAGACAAGGACTTGGCTATCATGAAAAAGCAAAGTTGAATGTTGAAAGGCCGAAACAATTCAATTACACGGCAAAGCAACAAAAATTCTTCAAGCAAAGATATGCCAAAGAGTCAAGTGCAAAAAGATTTCATAGAAAAGAGGGAAGCTTTTCTAAAAATAAAGTTGGGAGATTTTATCCCACTCAAAAGGATTGGTTGTGTAATAGATGTAATGCTTTTTATAGACCAAAGCAACAATCCTCTTCCCAGGTGCCAAAATATAAAAATGTTTTTCAAAACCCGGCGCCAAAAATGTTTTCTAAAGTGAGTTATGATTATCGTGTCTCTAATGGTTACAAATCGCCTCATCTTAATTCAATAAGATCAAGGTGGGCTTGGTTACCAAAAATCACTAACAGTAAAGGACCCAAGCAAGTATGGGTACCTAAAGTTAATTAATCTTTTTTGCAGGATGTTTGGTACATCGATAGTGGTTGCTCACGCCACATGACTAGAAATAAATCATATCTAGTGAATTTCAAAGAAGTCGATGGACCAAAAGCTATATTCGGTGGAAATCAAAATTATGGAATCACAAAAGGAGTTGGCACGATCAAGAAAAATGGATTGAAGATTGAAGATGTTTCTTTCGTTGAAGGATTAAAATTTAATTTGTTGAGCACTAGTCAATTTTGTGATAAAGGCTATCTTGTAGAATTTTCTAAAGATAATTGCCTAATAAAAAATGAGCTCACAAATGAGATTGTTCTATCTGGAAAAAGACGAAAGAATATATATGTTGTTAATTGGAGTACAAGCAAAGATTCAGTGTGCTTAATGGCCAGAAATTCGAATGAAGCTAATTGGGAATGGCACAGAAAACTCAACCACTTAAACTTCAAGACTATCAATCAGCTTGCAAAAAAGAATCTAGCTGAAGGCTTGCCAGATATTATCTTCAAGAAGGACCAAGTGTGTGATGTATGCCAACGCGGAAAGCAAATCAAATCATCATTCAAATCAAAGACACACGAGTCAACGTCAAGACCGCTAAGCTTACTACATATGGACTTATTTGGATCGGTTGATCCAATAAGTGTAAGTGGTAAGAAATATACTCTCGTTGTTGTTGATGATTTTTCTAGGTACACTTGGACCGTATTTCTCAAGAAGAAAAATGAAGTTGAGCAAGTTCTACCGAAGCTGTTGAAGCAACTACAAAATGAGAAAGAATTGCAAATATCAAAAATACGAACGGATCGCGGAACCGAGTTCGTGAATGGAGTTATACAAGCTGTTTGCAATTCACATGGAATTTCTCATCAATTATCTGCCGCAAGAACACCGCAACAAAACGGTGTTGCCGAAAGAAGAAATCGGACGCTCAATGAAGCCGCACGAGTGATGATTAGTGCTGCCGGTCTCCCAAAACGATATTGGGCGGAAGCTATCAACACTGCTTGTTACATGCAAAATCGAAGCATGATCCATAAGCAGTATAAGAAGACGCCATACGAGCTATATAAAGGGAGAAAACCAAATATTAGTTATTTTCATATTTTTGGATGCAAATGTTTTATTCATATTAATGATAAATTGCATCTAAAAGCTTTTGATGAGCGTGCAGATGAAGGAATTTTTCTAGGATATTCGACTACCAGCAAGGCGTTCAGAGTTTTGAATAAAAGATCAATGGTGGTTGAAGAATCCATACACGTGGTATTTGATGAAAAATCACAGATCAAAAATGATGCTCTGGGCGAAGAATTCGAACAAAATGGTAACAAGTGTCATATTGATTTTTGTGATACTAATGATACGTGTGAAGATGATGTTTTGCAGGGAATGGATGAGTTGGAAATTAATTCTCTAGACAATCACATCCCTCATCCAGAAGAAGATGGAAATTCTTTTAATAATAATTTTGGAGGTGATGCCGCACGTGGAAATGAGAATGCAGTACGGGTTGGAGATCCAATTAGTGATCAAGTTGCATGTGAAGTTGGTAATCAAATTCAAGAAGAATTAATTGAGGAAATTCGAACCAACATTGCTAGTTCACAACAAATGGATCCACCCAGTACCATGCACCCATTTCAACTAGATTTAAGATGGCTCAAAAATCACCCTCCAGAATTAATTATTGGGAATATTCATGAAGGCGTGAAAACAAGATCATCTACCATGGAAGCATTGTTCACGTGTTATCTATCTCAAATTGAACCAAAAGAAGTTGACGAAGCTCTTAATGATCCGAATTGGATAAATGCTATGCAAGAAGAGCTCGATCAATTCAAAAGAAATGATGTTTGGGAACTTGTTCCAAGACCGGCGAACCACAATGTTGTAGGAACCAAATGGGTCTTCCGGAACAAAGCAAACGAAGAAGGCGTGATTGTTAGGAATAAAGCAAGGCTCGTTGCAAAAGGATACTCTCAAGAAGAAGGAATAGATTTTGACGAAACCTTTGCACCGGTGGCCAGACTTGAAGCAATCAGAATTTTCCTAGCCTACGCCGCACACAAAGATTTCATCGTTTATCAAATGGACGTGAAAAGCGCATTCTTGAATGGTCTACTCGAAGAAGAAGTTTATGTCGAACAACCCCCAGGTTTTGAGGTAAAAGGCGAAGGTGATAAAGTCTACAAACTTAAAAAGGCATTGTATGGGTTGAAACAAGCACCTAGAGCTTGGTATGATACTTTGTCAATGTTCTTGATAAGCTGTAGATTCACCAAAGGCCTTGTTGACAAAACTCTATTTAGAATTCAAGATGGTGATCATATTTTATTAGTGCAAATCTACGTTGATGATATTATTTTTGGAAGCACTAACAATTCTTTGTGTGAGAAATTTTCGAAGCTTATGCAGAATAAATTCGAAATGAGCATGATGGAATTACTTCTTGGGCTTACAAGTCAAACAACTGAAAGAAGGAGTATTCATCAATCAAGCAAAGTACACCCGCGACTTGATAAAGAAGTTTGGCCTTGATGGAAAATCATCGATCAAAATTCCAATGAGCACTTCAATAAGGCTAGACAAAGATGAAGACGGAAAGGATGTCGATCAAACAAAATATAGAGGAATGATTGGTTCTCTTCTATATCTTACTGCAAGCAGGCCGGACATTTCTTATGCTGTGGGAGTGTGTGCAAGATTCCAAGCAAATCCAAAAGAAAGCCACCTCACCGCAACAAAGAAGATCATACGATATCTGAAAGGCACAATCAATGTTGGATTGTGGTATCCAAAAGGTACAGATTTTACTCTAACGGGTTTTTCAGATGCGGATTTTGCAGGTTGCAAAATAGACAGAAAAAGCACTTCCGGGACATGCCAGTTCTTGGGGGGAAGGCTTGTTTCTTGGTTCAGCAAAAAGCAAAATTCCATCGCAACTAGTACCGCCGAGGCCGAATATATTGCTGCAGGAAGTTGTTGTGCGCAAATTTTGTGGATGAAGCAACAATTGAAGGATTACGGAGTTAATTGTGATGACGTTAGTATTTATTGTGATAATACTAGTGCAATCGCTATCACTCACACTCCGGTGCTTCACTCAAGAACCAAACATATCGACATTCGACATCACTTCATAAGGGATCACGTTGAAAAGAAAAATATGAAGATCGAATATATCACTACGGAAAACCAAGTTGCTGATATTCTCACGAAGCCTTTATGCGAAACGAGATTTTCTACCTTAAGGCACGAGTTGGGAATGATTGAAATGAGCTAAGTATCACTGAACTTAATCTCTCAATTTAAATTGATACTTGTGCTCAAAATAGATTATTTTACGTGAATAAATTGTTTTGTGTTTATATGCATATGTTTATTCGAAATTTTTATGTGATAAAATTGCAATATATGTTAGGAATTTATCTGTGTATTTGCATGTGTCATTTAACGTGAGATCATATGCCATGCAAATTAATTTGATGAAATGTGCAATTCATGATTTATTTGATTATCTGTTTAAAATTGTATGATTTAACGTGTTGTTTAGTCTACAAGTATTTGTTCATGTTTGTATAATTTAATTAATTTGTTTGCATGAATAATCTGCATAAATATGTGATTTACCGTGTTTATTTAATTATATATGTGCATAATGTGATTTAATGTGTTTAAATAATTTGTTAAAATGCTTTTTGTTAGTTTCTAAAATTTTTAGAATCTAATTTAGCATGTTATTTTATATAAAGTTGTTTCTAAATATAATTTTGGAATATATGTGTTAATTGTGTTAATTTCCAAAATTTGTGTGTTTTAATTGGAAATTACCGTGTGGAGTTTAATATAAGTGGTATGTGTGATTAATTATTTGTGGAGTGATTTATGCTACTAACGAAGTGTTTGAATGAGATTATGTTTGTGATACACGATTTTGAGAAGGAAATCAGGAGATAAAGGAGGAAAATCAGAGTTTAATTGGGTATCAAACCTCCACCCATAAACTCCTACCCTTTCTAAACCTCCACCCAACCTAAACCTCCCCCCATAATCCTCTCCCAAATCAAAATCCTTCCCAAACAGATTTACCCTCTCTTTCAATCGACACCCACATCTCGCCTGTCAGAAAAATCACCCCCTAATCGATCCCCATAAACAAATCTCAAGGAGATCAGAACCCAAATCCTTCCTAAGTGTCTCTTCAAATCTCCACCCTCTACACCTTACGTGCATTGAGTATTTCTAAAGAGGTGTGAGCATTAAATGCTCTTGTCTGCTAATGATGAAATTTTCTCTTTCCTCGTAACACCCTCTATCAGATGACTCATCTAACCTAAACTCACCCAATCGACACACCGCAACCAAAGGGTACAATTGAGAAATCTCTTCCCTCTCTTAAATCCGAAAAACCCCTTCGAGTCATCCTCCTCATATAAACCCCTCTCTTATATCTCAAAAACTCTTTCAAGACCTTCAGAATATCAGAAAACTCTCTCTCAAAAATTATCTCTCCTCTATCATTCGATCTGATCATCATGGCTCAATCTGGAAGAAAGCAAATCGATCCTATTCTCGCCTTCTCGCAACAAGTGACGAATGGGATGGTACTCAACCCTAAGTTTTTCAAACTAGGTTCTACCAACAAGGACACGACCGAGAAAATTCTTCAAGCTTTAAAAGACTGCGGATTGTTTGATTTCTTCACCTACAACTACTTTGGAACCTTTGAAGAAGATGTAGCCGAATTTTATCTACATGCAGTCGTTGAAAAGGACTCGATTAAATCTAGAGTTGGAGGATCAGAAGTTTCGATCACTGAAGATGACATACACAAGTGCTTCAGTTTTCCTGAATCTCAGATAATGCCAGAATCTCACAGCTATGTTGTTCAAAATTTTTGGAACGAGATTCGTGGTCCTATGGCTCCAATTTTCTCTGATGTATCTGCTCATAAGAATGTATTGAAATTTGAATATGAGATGTTGGTGGACATGATTTACAAGATTCTTGAACACAAACTAGGAAGTACTGAAGATTTGACTGCATCAACAGTGTGCCTGATGGACGGAATTATGAAAGGAATAAAATTCAAATGGGCAAAATTTATCTACAAGAAGATGGTTATTTTTGTTCATGCTGCCAAACCAATGAAGAAACCTGCTGTGGTGAACCGGTTCTATCAAAATGTTGGATATGGTCTCATCATTGGAGAACAGCTAAGGAAGAAGACAATTCCAATGAGAAAACACAAAAATATTGGAATCTACAGAGCACTCTTCATAAAATTCAGCCCGAATTTTGGAAAAAGGTCAAGCCAGAGAAGAGGACAAGAAGGTGGGAGTTCTACAAGTTCAAAGACACCACAAAGCTCAAGAATGAGCAGCAGCAAAGCTATCTCAGCCTCAAGTAATCAAGTTGGATCAAGTAATCAGTCCGGAAGGGATCAAGAAGCCATCAGTACGGCCATGACTGTTGCTCCACTCAAATATGCCGAACCGAACATGTTGGCCGAAGGAGTTGACGATACAACAAGAATGGAATTTGCAGGAGTTGATGTGCAAGTTTCCAATGATCTACAATGAAGGCTCTCGAGTCAATCTGCAGCCGATGGAAGTGCAGGACCTATAGTTTTTGACTCAGCTCTCATTCAAGATGATCCGAAGTTGCTAAGAGAATTAATAATGTTGCAAACTTGGAGAGAATGGAAACTTGAAAGATATCACTCTTTCATGTCAAAAATCACCCCAGATTTGATACGGAGTGAAGATTTTTCCTTGGAATGGTGTGGAACGAACGTGATGCTAGATGCACTCAAGATGGATTTAAATCAAGTCTATCACATGAAGCTACACGAAAAGGCAGCCAGACAAAAAGGAAAAGCACCAATAAAAGGAGGTAGTACGGCTCAAGACCGTATAGCGGAACAAGAAAGACAGAATGAAGTTTCACTTCAGTTAGCTCTACAAAGGTCAGTCTGTGACACACATCATTATCCAGGTAATACATCTCTTGTGGATAATGAGATTTTTGATGAAAGAACTGAAGGGACGGCACTCATTGATGTACCAATCATGAGCACTGAAAATCATATGGACATACCTGTGAAAGTCCATGATGCTTCTTTATTGATATCTGATCTGACCCCCACAACAATTAATGTGAATCTGGAGTGCAATGAACAACTTGTGGGATCTAATGAAGTTGAAGTGTCAGTACGAGAAGAAGTAAGAGAACAAGTGTCAGAAGAAATAAGAAGAGATATACCAGTTGAAGTTGCAGTAGAAGTTGCTACTGAGAGTAGACAACAAATCACAGAGGATTTATCCAGTGTATTGCCAGTACACCATACCGAGTCTACCATGCCTATCGTGGACCCTGTTCTAGAAAATGAAGATTTATTTGCAGACAATTACACGAGAATAGAAGTCTTAGAAGAAGAAATTGGTGATCTCAATCAAGAAGCCGAATCACCTGAAGAAGAAGGGATGCAACTTATTGATACAGTTGTTCTCACAAATCCGAATAGAAGTCCATTCGGATCTCCTCAAAACTTTGTGCAGATGGATGATCAAGATGATGGCATATTTTCATCCCTATTTGCAAAAGTGGCCGAATCCAGTGATGTTGTTTGTCAAACAATTGGAGAAAAGTTGGTTGAACAAAACCAAATACTAGAACAACAACACACGGATACACGAGTCAATCTGAAAGAATTAATGGAGCATCAAAATATTTTGAAGACTCAGATTGACAAAGCAGAAAGAGTCCTGAAAGGAGAAGTGACGAAAGGATTACTTGAAGTGATTCAACTGATGAAGAAGGAACGTGAAGCAGCTGAAAAGATTCACAACGAACGCCACTTGCAACAAGTCAAGGCGATTCAAGACCAAGAAAGCCGAATAAACAAACTTGAAGTTGAGCTCGCAGTTACTACAAACAAGCTGGACAACGTACAAACCGTTTCCATTGAAACACACAATAGTGTTGAAACTGTGAAAGCAAATCAAGACCGAGATTGTAAGACCCTTGCATTTTTGGTTGATAACGCCAAAAGGGGGGAAGAAATTCTCAGTCACTTGGCTTTGCAACAACAAGAATTTATTCTTAGAAGCCAACAACAGCCAGTAATATCGACTCAAGGTAGAGGCCGAAGCCGCGGACAATCCTCACAAGGACCATCTCAGATTGTTTTTGCTCAGTTCGCGAATCCTAGTCTTGGTACGAGTACATCGAAAGTTGCTGAAACTCATGGCTGGTTTGAATGCTCTAAAGGTACTGCCACTCAGACAACAATATGGAGTAAAGAAAATCTACCAAGCATGATCAAGAAATGGCCTGCAGCCGATCAAGCCCAATGGATCTCGGAGAAGAATAAAGAAGAAGAAGGCAAAAGGAAAAGAACCGAGATGTGGTATGAACTAAGAGATTTCACTGGAAATATGGGCATGAATCTTGGAGAAGAAAGAAGCTTCGAAGAATGTGTCTTATAGTGGGAAACCGGAGTTCTTCCGGGCAACAATATCAAAGAAGCTTTTGGATATTACATGGCCGGACAACTTACAAAGAAATTTCAGAATGCAAAGTTCAAAGATGATTTCTTCAAACTCAGAGAACATGTCAAGGAAATTTTGAAGAAAGACTCTGGTGTGAAGAAACCCAGAAGGTAATCTGAAAAATCTCTTAAGCTGATGTTTCTGCTATTTTCGAACCTCTGTTGCATTTTTCTCTATAAATTCGAAATATCTCAATAATAATCTCCCATGGTCTATTTTGAGTTTAGAATTTTATTTTATTTGATGTAATTAGACCTTCGTGAATTAAAAAGACAAGAAATGTCAAACGCACATAAAAATTAAAAATGATGATCGAAAATTACAAAAAAAAAATTGAAGATGCGTTTAGGAGCTTGTCTAAAAATTAATTCACAAGTTTTCTTTTGATTGTGTCTAGAAAACCATTTGTTAAACTCATCTTGGCTTTGTCAAATAAAATTGAGCAAAAAGATTATTTTTCAAAGACTTAAAGCCAATGACTGAGTATAGGTTTTGGCATTATCAAAAGGGGGGAAATTGTTAGGAATAAAGTGTAATGGTTTTGATATGCCAAATATGTATTTGTAGATCCCCAATTTTATTTGTTAGGTCTAGTAGAGTCTTAGACCATGATCGGGAAATTATTTATATTGCAAAAGAGAAAAACAGAGGAAGATGCATGAAAATAGAAGAAGAAGATATAAAGCCTAAAATCAAGAATTTGTCTGGAGAAAATGACAAATTGAAGAAGAAGGTGAATGATATGAAATCACGACGCTACTACTCAAAGAAATATCCCATAAGAATTTTCGTGAAGAAAATTAAGATTGGAAGATTGCATGAATTTGACTTGGAGATCAAGTATCTATGGAAAGAAAGGAGTAGATCAAAGATGATTGGAGATTTAACAAATAAGCTGTACGTACGAAGTGGAAGATGCTTGATATGTTATGCGAAATGGCTCAAGTTTGAAACTCACTATCAATAATTTTACAAGGTAAAATTTGAGAAGTCAAATCTAATTAAATCTGATGGAGTTGGGCGCTAGTTTGGCTTTGGCGTTGATTATAAGTGGAAATTGGGAATTGGGTGGATTCAATTGAAATTTGGAGCCAGTTTCAGAGAAATTGAAATTGGGAGCCAGTTTCAGAGAAATTGAAATTGGGAGCAAGTTTCATAGAAATTGAAATTGGGAGCAAGTTTCAGAGAAATTGAAATTGGGAGCAAGTTTCACACGGGAATCAATTCAAGATGGTTGGGAGCAAGTTTCACATGGGAATCAATTCAAGATGGGAGCAAGTTTCACACGGGAATCAATTCAAGATGGGAGCCAATTGAGGTTGTAGTATGGGATGCAATTTCAAGTAATTTCACTTGGGTGGCAATTGCTCATTTCACTTGGGTGGCAATTGAGAAGCAATTGCACTTGGGATTTGGGTGGCAATTGAGAAGCAATTGCACTTGGGATTTCAATTGAAATTGGGAGCTAGTTAGAAGCAATTGAAATTTGGAGCCAGTTTAAGAGAAATTGAAATTGGGAGCAAGAGAAATTGAAATTGGGAGCAAGTTTCACATGGGAATCAATTCAAATGGGATGCAATTTCAAGTTGGGGACCGATACCAGGAGAAGTCTAGGAGCCAATTTCGAAGTCAAAGTCAATAATTCAAATTGGGAAGCAATTGAAAGCACCAGGAGTAGATTGGGAGCCAATTACAATGGAGAAACCCAGCACCAGGAGTAGATTGGGAGCCAATTACAAGTCAAAGTCAATTGGGAGCCATTTACAATGGAGAAATTCAAATTGGGTGCCAATTACAAGTCAATTGCAATTGGGTGTCAATTACAAAGGAGAAATTCAAATTGGGAGGAAGTTCAAAGCCAGTTTGAAGTCTGAGAACACCCAGACGTGAGAATGAAGAAGATGAAGATGAACTTACAGAGAAAATATTCTCACAAGGAAAAATACTAGTTTAACTAGTATGGGATTAAATTGAAGAATATTTTTAAATCCCAAAGATATAAGGACCACTTCAGAGCTAATCAGAGAACCCGTTCTAACACCCAAATATTCCCACTCAACGTAAAACCAGAGGAATATCATATGAAGTTTGGGAAACCATTCACATGAAGTTCAAGCTCTCAAACAGCTAGCTTATCCTTTCTGACAACTTTGCAGAAGATAAGATAAGATCTTTGAAAAAAAGATACAAGATTTCAAAAATGAGAGCGTCTCTTTCCAACGGACAGATTCTCATTATCAGCTATAAAATGATGAAGAGATGAACACTTGAAGAAGACGAACTAGAGAGCAGAAAATACGAACTCATCAAAGGGAACGAATAGAGCAATAAAGCTTAAAAGAGCATAGAACAAAAATCTCATTTGGTACAGAGCATACCAAAAATCTTCAAATGAGAAGTGAGAAAAGAAAAAGAACTCAGAGAGCTTCAAGAGAAAAATATTCTGAGAGTTCTTAAACAGAGCAAAGCAGAGCATAAAAATCAAGTGCTTTACTTGATACACTCAAAGAGAGAAAACACTCAGATCATTCAAGAGAAATTATTCCAGAGTGTTTATCTTCATCAAAGAGACCTGCGCATCATTGAAGATCAACTATAGAGTCTCGAAGTTGGAAGCAAGACAACACTTGTTTTGGAGCAAAACAAGAGAAGGGAGGAAAGTAGCACGGAGCTGTGAAATCCTGGATTGTCACACGGAGCTGTGAGATCCGAAGCAGCAGTGTCGGAGGCACTGGGCGTGATTAGTGCGGGCTTTGTGATCAAAGCACTAGATCACGGGATACGTTTCTACCGGAGTGTGGAAGACGGGCGGAAAGTAACGCGGAATCGTGAAATCCTGGGATAGTAGCGTGGCGACGTGAAACCCGAAGCAGCAGTGTGGTGTCACTGGGCGTGATTAGTGCGAGCTTTGTGATCAAAGCGCTAGATCACGGAAATTCATTGTATCTTGGAACCAAGAAGTGGTGTATATAGTGAATTGCTCTTGGAGATAAGAGCAAGTGGAGTAGGAGGATTACACCACCTCGCGAACCACTATAATTGTCTTGTGTTCTTTACTGCTTTCTTTACTTACTGCTCTTTACATAATCGCTCCACATGCGATATACTGCTCACACAATCTCACACACACTTTATGTTTATTTATTTCCGCTGTGCACCATACTCTAACAATCTAGTTAAGAGTTTTGGTTTATCTCTGGCTTAGCAATTGTTCACCCCCCCCCCTCCCCCCCCCCCCCCTCTAGACTTTCATCTTACCTCTGTTGGGACCAACATAATTAATTTAAATAAAATCATTGATAACATTGCCTGCAATCTTTATTTCCAAAATTACGGATAAATTATTTCATTCATATTTAATTTAGATGAAATCATTGATCATATTGCCTGTAATCTTTATTTCCAAGATTATAGACAAATTATGTCATTTATAATTAATTTATATGCAATTATTTATTTAGTCTCCAACAAAATTGCGTTGCAATCTTTATTTCCAAAATTACGAACAAATTATTTCATTCATAATTAATTTAAATGAAATCATTGATAATATTGTCTGCAATATTTATTTCTAAAATTACATACAAATTATGTCATTCATAATTAATTTAGATGAAATCATTGATTTAGTCTCCAACAAAATTACGGTGCAATCTTTATTTCAAAAATTATGGACAAATTGTTTCATTCTCCAATATGCTGGCAATCCTCTACAGTATGCTGCCAATCCTCATAT
This sequence comes from Ipomoea nil, assembly GCF_001879475.1. NCBI lineage: Eukaryota > Viridiplantae > Streptophyta > Magnoliopsida > Solanales > Convolvulaceae > Ipomoea > Ipomoea nil. The sequence continues at coordinate 285,687 of NW_017617109.1, read as the reverse complement.
GGTTAGTGGTTACCACATTTTAGTCTCCAACAAATATTCACCGTGATGTTATTACCTTAATAATAATAATCTATCTATCTATCTATATAATAATAGAAGTGTCTAGCCAAGTTTTCACCCAAATTTTAAGGAAATATTTGTCAAACCAAACTCATAATTAGTTTAAATAAAATCATTGATAATACTGCCTTCAATTTTTATTTTCAAAATTACGGACAAATTATTTCATTCATAAATAATTTAAGATGAAATCATTGATAATATTGCCTGCAATCTTTATTTTCAAAATTATAGACAAATTATATCATTTATAATTAATTTAGTCTGATCGCCAACAAAATTACGGTGCAATCTTTATTTCCAAAATTACGAACAAATGATTTCATTCATAATTAATTTAGATGAAATCATTGATAATATTGTGTGCAATCTTTATTTCTAAAATTATAGACAAATTATGTCATTCATAATTAATTTAGATAAAATCATTGATTTAGTCTCCAACAAAATTACAGTGCAATCTTTATTTCAAAAATTTTGGACAAATTATTTCTTTCTCCAATATACTGGCAATCCTCTACAAGATGCTGCCAATCCTCATATGGTTAGTGGTTACCCCATTTTAGTCTCCAACAAATATTCACTGTGTCCCCCCCCCCCCCCCCCTCCCCCCAATTTAAGGACATATTTGTTAAACCAAACTCGTAATTAATTCAAATAAAATCATTGATAATATTGCCTGCAATCTTTATTTCTAAAATTACGGACAAATTACTTCATTCATAATTAATTTAGATGAAATCATTGATAATATTGCCTGCAAATTTTATTTTCAAGATTATAAACAAATTATGTCATTTATAATTAATTTAGATGAAATTATTGATTTAGTCTCCAACAAAATTATGGTGCGATCTTTATTTCCAAAATTACGAACAAATTATTTCATTCATAATTAATTTAAATGAAATCATTGATAATATTGCCTACAATCTTTATTTCTAAAATTACAGACAAATTATGTCATTCATAATTAATTTAGATGAAATCATTGATTTAGTCTCCAACAAAATTACGGTGCAATCTTTATTTCAAAAATTATGGACAAATTATTTCATTCTCCAATATGCTGGCAATCCTCTACAATATGCTGCCAATCCTCATATGGTTAGTGGTTACCCAATTTTAGTCTCCAACAAATATTCACCGTGATGTTATTACCTTAATAATAATAATCTATCTATCTATCTATATAATAATAGAAGTGCCTAGCCAAGTTTTCACCCAAAATTTAAGGAAATATTTGTCAAACCAAACTCATAATTAGTTTAAATAAAATCATTGATAATATTGCCTTCAATATTTATTTCCAAGATTACGGATAAATTATTTCATTCATAATTAATTTAGATGAAATCATTGATAATATTGCCTGCAATCTTTATTTCTAAAATTATAGACAAATTATTTCATTTATAATTAATTTAGATGAAATTATTGATTTAGTCTCCAACAAAATTATGGTGCAATCTTTATTTTCAAAATTACTAACAAATTATTTCATTCATAATTAATTTAGATGAAATCATTGATAATATTGTTTGCAATCTTTATTTCTAAAATTACAAACAAATTATGTCATTCATAATTAATTTAGATGAATTCATTGATTTAGTCTCCAACAAAATTACGGTGCAATCTTTATTTCCAAAATTCTGAACAAATTATTTCATTCTCCAATATGCTGCCAATCCTCATATGGTTAGTGGTTACCCCATTTTAGCCTTCAACAAATATTCACAGTGATGTTATTACCTTAATAATAATAATCTATATATATATATATATATATATATATATATATATATATATATATATATATATATATATATAATAATAATAATAATAATAATAATAATAATAATAATAATAGAAGTGCCTAGCCAAGGTTCCCCCCATAATTTAAGGATATATTTGTCAAACCAAACTCATAATTAATTTAAATAAAATCATTGATAATATTGCCGGCAATCTTTATTTCCAAAATCAAGCAAAAACAAACTTGATCTACAATATGTTGATATTGTGATGAAACAAACCATCACGATGTATAATTCGAGGGGGGCTCTTTTGGAATGCTTTTGGCAATCTCTATTGGATTTTCTGTATTGGAAATATTAGTTATTGGATTCTCTTTATATGTATTCTCTTTATTTGGTTTCTCTTATTGGATTTATTGAATATTATTAGACATTGGACTACCATATTGGTTGCTTATCTTTGGGTTGAACAATTATTTATCTTGGAGTTGAATGGTTTCTAGTATTATGGAAATCGGTCTGTCTGTCAGGTTGGTTATTTGTAGCAGCCTATTTGATGTTATTATTGGTTGGTATTCTCTTTGGTTTATCATATTTTTTAGATCAACATATTATTTGGATTATTTTCTTGGATTATCTTGTTGATGATATTCTTTTAAGGGGTGTATATTATCGATGGATGAGATTGATTTTTATGAAGAATATCTGAATGGTTTTCTACTATTGCGAACATGGATTGAATATGAAAGCATTATCTTCTTGGTGTATGACAATTATTATTGATCAATATGATGACGATTGGATATGAATGAGAAAATATAAATTAAGGGGGACCAAGCAAGCAAGTATGAGGTTGGTAACTATTTTATTTTGATTTACGACTAGCATGGATATTATCTTGTTGGTGGATTTATATTGATTCGTGAATTACAATTGGTGAATTAATTGGTGGATTACTGCTTATAGCTTGGTTGTATTGGTGTAGTATGGTTTCGTTCATACCACTATGGCCCTCCACTCGGGCACTCTGTCAGACTCATTTCACTAATATAGATGTTCACCTTTGTCAATTTATTGGTAAAAAGGGGGAGTATATAATAAGGGGGAGTATGGTTGGAATAAGGGGGAGAATTATGATCTTTGTTTGATTGTTTGAAGTATGCCTTGTTATGGTATGTTGATTTGGCAATCTAATAATTTGGGTAATGTCTGCTGGTATCTATCTTTCTATTATTGGTTATTGAGGTTATTTGGGCACCTTATAATCAGAAACCTTGATTTATATTATTGGAGTTCTCATGGCTTTGTGTTTTCAGTGGATGGACCGCCTATGCAGTATGATTATTGATATAGTATATTGCTCGGGGTTTATTATCTATGGATGGAGCGACGGTCCAAATGTTATGGTAATATCTCAAATAATTCTAACCCATAGGTTTGTATGTCAAGCAAATATACTAAGGGCTATTTATTAATGAAATTGTTTAAAATTACTTTATTTTGTGCCCAAAGTATATGTCTTAGTTTTTGCCTAATAAATTGCCAAAGGAACCCAACAGGGTAGCTCAAGTGGCAAATGAGCTCTCTTTGTGGGGGAGAATTCCGGGATAATCCGGGTTCAACCCCCATAAGTAAGTTGGTTGAAGTGGAATCAGTATAAAAGGATGGGTTTTCCTTTCACTAAACTTCACGCATTACAAAAACAATATTGAGTGGAAAAGGATGGGTTTTCCTTTCACTAAACTTCACGCATTACAAAAACAATATTGAGTGGAAAAGGCATTTTATATCTCATCTCATATTACAGATTATTACGGAGTATATTGTTTTGAAGAGGTGTCTCGCTGGATCAGAGTCAGCAGTATCTACCTCTGAAGTAGAAGATGGCATGCACGCTCCAATCCTTAGGGAGATGTTTTGAAGGTTGTAGTTGGTTGTAGTGGCTAATTGCCGTGTGTATACAAACCCCTGTAAAACCTTGGTGAACATCTAGTGGATTGGGCTGACGTGAGCTACCCCGCAGATGTAGGAGGTTTCGCTCCGAACTTTCATTTTTTGGTTTTCTTGGTTTTTTTTTCTTACCTTTTAATTCATTTTGTTTATCGTAATATCATAAACTAACATAATTAAAATGGTACGTTAATTGATAATTTAAAAACCAAGTAGAACTTTAACACTTAACTTGCATTCAAGACCCACGACATAATTTCAACTAGGATGTCTAATATCATAAAAATAATTTTGAGGTAAAATAATTTGTATTAAATTGTATAAAAATGGTATTTATACTAAAATAATACCATTTGAAAGAACGGGGTATTACAACAAAGGGGACAATCGTTGAGCAGATGGACAAGGAGGGGGTCATGATACACTGATACCTCCTATGATCATGTGGGTTCCCCTTGCATAAACGTGCCCTATCAGTGTCCGAGCTAGGGTAGGGAGGTGGCGTGAATAGGGTGATAAGAGAGGACTAGGTGTTGGCAAAACCCAATCTAGAGGCATCTGCTATGTACCCTACATAGATGAATTTTTCCTTCCAGTTTTTTACTAACGGGGGACGGGAGGTAACAAATGAATATCCTTGGGACGGTTGTAGATGAAGGAAGAGTCTTGTTTGCCCAACATGAAACACATGCATCAGAAGAGATAAGCAAGGCACTACACTAGTTTCTTTACATCGGGTGAGGAAACAAGTGATAAGTCTATAGCCGTTAGGGGTAGTTGGCAGGGTACAACCTTATGGGCATTCAAGAAGTCTGTAACCAAGGGATGTGGAGGAAATTGGAGCCCGACCTATATGCAATGTGTAACACCCCCCAAAAACAAGACTACTTAAAACGAGTCTTAACACCTGCAGATCAAGCACAAAACTAGCACAGCGGAAAATAAAAAGATAACTGGATAAAAGGAATCCAAAACGGGGTGTTATGCCACGTATACCACACTAGGTATACGCTACGGCAACAATCTGCAAGTGTACCACTATCCCAAAAACAACCAAACTAGAACAATCTAAAGACATTGGCACACAGGCCTCAACAACACTGTCTAAAGATACAGGTGCTAAGCTACCGGCTCTAGACATCGCGCTCGACTACGCATCACCTGAAAGATACAAAGATAAACATCGGGGCGACGCCCGGTCAGCGAAAGATGCTGGTAACCCACCAATACCGTTAAGTATCATAAATAGGTAGATATATAATATGAAAACCATTTTCGAAACGGAATACATATATATAAGTCAAAAGCCAAGATCAAAAGACAACACAAGACTCACCACTCACAAGGACAAAACCGGGAACACATCCCAAACCACAAAGGTTAACCACACACAAGGATAAAGACTCACCCAACGGCAACACATGCCAAAACACCACACCACAAGCCTCCGTGACTACACACGTCACGAGAGAAGAGAACTCACCACAACAACGGCTTCACAAGCCCTCGTGACATCACCCATCACGAGTTGATATGCCTTCCTTATGCCCTGTTCCAACCTTATGGCTACCCCCAACCTTGTACCTTCGGTGCCAACCATTACCTCCAGAAAGCCCCTGTACAGCCAAGTCCAACCTTATTCCTCCGGGACCGTCGTCCCCCACCTATAACCACCAACGAAAACCCACCAATTCACGGCAACACATGCCCGGATAACACAATGTTATCCCCCAAACACGTGGACTCAGCCACAACTCCATGAAATCACGTCACGGCCACCACGAGGACCGCTGCAATACCTTGGTGACTAGCGTCCCATACCACTAATCATGCAATCCAGGTAAAGCCACACACGCACCACCACTTACACGAAACAAGCAACGGATTGCAAAAGAGGTACAAAATATACTCAAACAAGAGACAGTTCACCACCCATCGACAACAACGACGCTAGCATTAGGATAATAACTAGCAAGCTCAACAACGAGGAAACTCAAGATAGTTCCGAGGAACACACAAGACACCACACGGTTCAATGAAACACAATGTTGAACACTTAGCACGATACAAAACACCAAAGATCCTACATGGATACCTACCATAAAGCTCTAGACCTACGAAACATCAAGAAGACGCTCAAATAGTTCCACAAAAGAACAATGGGAGGCCAAAAGATCAAAGACCAAGACAAACGAAACACGGGGAACAAATCCCACTCCAACCTCACTGTGTTCCCCGCGGGTGGACCCACGGGTAGTGCCCCACCCGTGGTCCCGCCCGCGGGTACAACACCCACAAGGCATACGTTCCCGCGGGTAGGCCGGCGGGTGGTGCCCCGCCCGCCGTTCCGCCCGCGGGTACGTCCCTGTACCACAACAAATCCCTTCGGGGATTTTCTCCTCCAAACACAAATTCAAGTCCAAAACATGCCAAATCTCACCAAGCACAACAAAATGACTTGAACCAAGGAAAATGCCAAGCAATGGCACAAAGGAAACCTAAACACAAGCTCTAGATATGCAATATCACAAGATAAATGCATAAACTCTCACATTTCATAGCAAAACACATGTAGAAGCCAAGAAATCATATATAGGTAAGCAAAATAGGTTTTGTAGAGCATGGGTTACCTCTTGAAGACCAAAAGACTCTTCTTACACCACAACAAGCTCTCCACTAAGCTCACTAGCCAAACCCACTTCAAGATCAAACCAAAAGATCATAAAGATCCAACCTTTAAGAAAAAGACAACTAAGATGGAACCAAAAAGACTAGACAAGCTTAGATCTTACCCTTCTAGATGCCAAAATAGAGGAAAGATTGAATCTTGGAAGCAAAACTTGGAATCTTGACAAAGGCTTCTTTTGGCTTGAAGAACAAGCTACTCTTGTTTTCTAGAGAGAAGGTAGAGATATTTTTTAGGAAATGTAAGGGAATGAAATGAAGAAGTCTTCTAGGTTTAGGTTACAAAACTAGCTCTTGGTGAAAAGACAAGGATACCCTTACTAACTCTTAGAAAGTGTAAGGAACAAGGGAACTCCTCTCAAAGCACAAGGTACAACACCACTTAAAGATTGACTAGTCAAATACTAGTCCTTGAGTATCAAAAATTAGGATTTTAGGAATCAATTCCTCAAAAGAAATAGAATTAATTACTCAATTAATTCATGGTTTGGAGTGTGGATTTTTGGGGTGTCACACAATGATAGTGCATGACCACGGCTAAGGGGTGTGGTGGGTTAACCATGGTATCATCATTTTCACAAGGAACAATTATGTTAACCCCATCCTCAAGTCATTCAACTAGAGAGACCAATTCTTGTTCTATGATTTTGGATCGAATGCCATGCGCTGTGGATGGATCTAGAGTGCGACTAGAACCGGATGAGGTTGCTTGGCGTATTTGGGGAGAATTTGAGGGTGGTTAAGTCGTGACAAAGTTAAACAGAGGGGAAGCGTTAGACATACTGATAAGCGTCAAGAACACTTGTTTTATAGGACCGGTCAATGGTTGTTTTGAGTAAAATATTCTTGATTATGCTTAGTTTTGAGTCCGTTTGAGCTTGTTTCGCTATAAGTTGCAAGTAGAGCACTACACTTTGAAATTGATATATTTACAGTTGAATTTAGGCTAAAAAGAAGTAAAGTGGCGCACTCCGGAATTGAGCGGGACAAGGAGGCAAAATAGTAGCCAGCAACGAGAAGAGCAACGTGCGTTGTGAAGGCAACGAAGAGGGCAACGTGCGTTGCAGGATTAGAGGAAGAATGAGATTTCCAGAAAGTTCAACGCATGTCACAACGTGCATTGCAGGATCAGAGGAAGAACGAGATTTCTAGTAAGTTCAACGTACATTGCAACGTGCGTTGCAAAACGCGACAATGCACGTTGCGTGTGACGTTAGAGCTGACGTTGCCGCACCAGTACGCGATTTTAGGTTTAAATAAGGGATTTTTCAGATTGTAAAGGGGGAACACTTCATTTTTCAGACATGGCATTCTTAGATTAGAGAGTAGAGGTTAGAGAGAAGAAGATAAGGGCTTTTCGGATTGAAGGTCTTGTAGCTTTGAAGAGTTAATTGCTTTTTATTGGTACAATCTTCCCTTATCTTTTATGATCTTTTTGATATTCATCTATTTGTATCTTTGGTGTTTAAAGATCATAAAACACTTCCTTGACACCATCAACACATGAGGGAGGAATTCTATGCTTTTACTTTTGTTTCAATTTCCAAAGTGTGGAAAACTTGTTGATCAAGCCTGGGTGATCTCTTTTCTACTTTTAAAAGAATTCGTTGTTTGGGGTGAAACTCAACTATCTCCCGACAAAGTTCCTAAAGTGTGGAAAGGGAGGTGTTTGGTTGTTTACCCTGGTTCTTTCTCTTCCCACTAGTGTTCTAGATTAACATCGAGGGCGATGTTTGTTTTAAAGTGTGGAAAAGGAAGTGTGTTGTGCTTTAGTTGTTGCCTGATTGATGCTTTGGTGCTTGATTGATGAGTGTGTTAGATGTGGAGTGTGTGTCGTTGTCCATATTATGTGAAGAATTTGAGAATGATATGCCCGTCCGAAAATTTTACTCTTGAAATATCCTTTGGAAGCTATCTCCTCTACGCCCAAGTGAGAATTTGCATAGATAAGCCTTCTAGGTTTACATTTGATGCATGCTTGTATGAATTCACCTCTTATCTTGCTTAGACCTTAGTAAACGATCCCTCGAAGTGAGAGTGTGTACTTTCGGACCTTGGAAAGATAAGAAAAGCAAGGTCGGGAATGAACCTAATTTTGGCAAGGTATGGGGCAAAAGGTGAAGCCTTGAGGCGAAAAATGAGAAGATAAATTCCCTAAATGCAAAGGAAAGAAAAGAAAAATGCGAAGGAGTGAAAACAAGGGGAATACAAAAGAAAAAGGCAAGACCAAAACAATGGCCAAACAAAAGAAAAGAAAGCGAAAAGCGGGAGCCATTGCTTATGTCGGGATCATAAAAGACCTCCTCGGGTACAAACATAGAGATCTATGCCGTGGGAAGTCGATCCTTGGCATAAGGGTGGAAGGAAGTGAGAACCAATGCTTAAGTCGGGACCACAAAAGGTTTCCCCGGGTAAAACACGGAGCTCCGTGCCGGAGGAGATTGGACATTGGCTTAAGGTTGGTGAGAGGCCCATGCCAAACCATTCACTTTAATTTCTTGTAAGGGACCTTAGAAGTATAAGGATGGGTTCGGTTGGTTGGTACACATCGTTCCCACTAGTGTGGCTCGGCTATAGGCCTTTGCAAGATAAGAGGTGAATACCACTTTGGGATTGCATGCTTAATGTGTGGTGCGAGAGGGTACCCCTTTGTTTTCATTTGACTTAAATGCTTCCTTCGTATATTCCTTGAGTAGTTTAGTAGGGGTGCATCACTAGCTTATCCATCGCATAATGTGGGGGACTTCACTCACTCCGTTGGCATAACACTTGTCTTGATTGACCATTGTATGAATTAGGCTAGTTCGAGTTTTGCTTGGTATGTTCTTGACACTTACATGATCATTGCTTGATTGGAACTTGCTTGGGGACAAGCAAGACTTAAAGTGTGGAAACTTGTGACAAGCGTCAAGAACACTTGTTTTATAGGACCGGTCAATGGCTGTTTTGAGTAGAATATGCTTGATTATGCTTAGTTTTGAGTCCGTTTGAGCTTGTTTCGCTATAAGTTACAAGTAGAACACTACACTTTGAAATTGATATATTTACAGTTGAATTCAGGCTAAAAAGAAGTATAGTGGCGCACTCCGGAATTGAGCGGGACAAGGAGGCAAAACAGTAGCCAGCAACGAGCAGAGTAACGTGCGCTGTGAAGGCAACGAAGAGGGCAACGTGCGTTGCAGGATTAGAGGAAGAATGAGATTTCCAGAACGTTCAACGCACGCCACAACGTGCGTTGGACGTGCGTTGCAGGATCAGAGGAAGAACGATATTTCTAGTAAGTTCAACGTACACTGCAACGTGCGTTGCAAAACGCGACAACACACGTTGCGTGTGACGTTGGAGCTGACGTTGCCACACCAGTACGCGATTTTAGGTTTAAACAAGGGATTTTTCAGATTGTAAAGGGGGAACACTTCATTTTTCAGACATGGCATTCTTAGATTAGAGAGTAGAGGTTAGAGAGAAGAAGATAAGGGCTTTTCGGATTGAAGGTCTTGTAGCTTTGAAGAGTTAATTGCTTTTTATTGGTACAATCTTCCCTTATCTTTTTACTTTACTTTCTAAGCTTGATTTCTATTTGCTTTGCAATTGATCCATGCTAGAACTAGGGTTTCTTACTTTCATTATGCATAATAGCTAGATTACTTGGTTGAGTTGGGATCTTGGTTCTATGATTTAGGGGATTGTTGATTGATTGAAGTGGTTGTTGATATGAATGCATCTTGTGTGTTGCACTTGTCTTGTCTAGACTATGTCTATTTGATGGCCACAATTGGACATAGGTTTGGGTGGAGATTGGTGCAAGATATTGACCAATCTCCATAGCCCCAGAAGTTTAGCATCCCCGCCCTACGATCCGAGAGGGCTAGGTTCGGGAAGGGTGGTAGACAAGGTGATCGATGAAATGCCTCTACCGACGTAGGTAGACAGAGAGACTAGGCTTGTCGTAGCTTAGTGTTGTGCCTTGACCCCCGCTTTGATTCCTTTCATATTGGCAACCCAATTGCTCTTCCTAGAGTAGAGTATCCCGAGATCGTGGAACCATTGAGACCGACTCAACTACACACTTTCCCTTTGTGAGTTTCTTTAAGTTTTCCCCTTTATGCTAAGTGTCATGTTTGCTAAGTTCCTATTCCTAGTGTCTTACCTTGTAGAGTTTCAAAAGTAGAGCACTCTAATCAATCCCAATTTGTCATCCTTGATAACGACAATCCAGGGATTCCATTTCCCAACCTATTTTCCACCCCACGATACTATAAACCTTGTTACATACCCAAGGAGTTTGGGGTGTATATATCGGGCCCCATGAAGGCAACATCTAACTCTTTGGTAGAATAATTCCTTAAGGCCTTGGAGATAGGTCGACGTGGGTAACCACGACAAAAAATAGGGGATGTATCATTGATAGTCGACTTAGGAATGAAATGATTAGATACTGTGTGAGGAACCAAGGGTCTCAATAATACTGACCTGGAATGTCTTGGATGTTTGTTGTTCCCTCTTCCAAGGGTGAGCGAAGAGGCATGGTGCTGAGGGGGGATTGCCATAGCGTCAATCGTGGCGTCGGTCACAACAGGGGGAACTGCAGCGTCAATAGGGATCCCCTCATCGTCACCTAAGGTGGTGACGACGGTGGCAGCTGGAAAGGCGGTGGCGAGCCTAGCAAACGAGGCGACGACGATGATAGAGGTGACAGAGCTGGATGCGCGGATAGTGAGTCTAAAGGGGTGGCATGGCCATGATGGGTGACCAAATGAGCTAAAGCTCATGGCGGGGGTGAGATTTCCATGGGTGATGCATTTCTATTGGGTGAAGGAAAGGGGTTTGGTGATGGTGGCATTGAGGAGCGAAGATCGGTGGGGTTGTAACATGCTACAGGATGAGGTAGTGGTTGTTGGCTATTGGTGTAGAAAAGGAGGGTAGAGAGAAGGTGAATGTGGAGGAAATAAAGGGGGATATGGTTTTTGGAATTCTAGAATTTTCTACATAATAATTTTTTGGTGTAGGAAGGAGGTGAGTAAGTCAATAGCGGGATTTGTTAGTTAATGGACTAGGTATTTACTTCCTTTGACCTTCATTTTTTTTTATGTCAAATGAAGTGGGGGACTCGTGATGGCGCTTGGGTCCTAGCCCATATTTATTTAAGGTGGGTCAGGCCATGAAGGGAGGTGGATAGGGACTAGGGCAAGGTTAGCAGTGGTGTAGTCGTGAAACGGTGTGCTAGAGCCGGGGGTCGTGATGTTTGTATTATAGCGGTGGATGGAAGGTGTAAACGGAGATGAAATTCCCGAGTGTCGTGTCTCACAAGGATGACAAATTGGAGAGTTCAATATGCGCTTGCAATGTTACACATGGGCAAGTTAACCAAGCCAAGCTACGGGAAAACATAAGAACTAGGCAAGGAAACACACGGAGACAAGGAAAGAGGAATAACGAACAAGTGAGATGGAGATTGGATTGCTCTCCTTGGCCAAACATTCATAGGTTGGACTCGCCCTGGGTAAGCCATCGGGATGATTGACTCATGAATCCCTACGGGGGTGTACGGCACTTGCACTAGATTGCGTGGAATCTAGACTCTTAGTTTCCTAAGTCGGCTAAGGCATTTTCACGAACATGTGGTCTACCTCCCCTCCCGGGCCTAGCCCTCTCGGATCTTAGTGCGGGGATGGTGAGTCTCTAGACTAGGTAGAAATGGTAATCTCTTACACATTCCTCCTTTCTATCCTCTTGCCTAATTGTGGCCACCAATTAAACAAGATAAAAGCAACCAAACTCAACACATAGCAAGTTAACTCATCAATACATCCACTCAATTTATAATCTAGCAACCTAGAATGTCATGAATCCAATGATCACAATCCAATCAAAGATATCTAGCTAATCTCTAACATATTGGATAAAATCTACTTCTAAGCATCGATAGATTCACAAGAAGGAAGCAATGAATATAGGAAACAAGTATAGACAGTTCTAGAAATGGAAAAAATACCAATCAATTGCCAATCCCAATCTTCAATTGCAAGATCTTCTTTAATCTAGAGTAAAATCTCTTGTTTCTCTCTCTAGGGTTCCTAATCTAACTTTACAATTTCAGGGGAAGTGTAATGAAGTGGGTGTCCTCCCCTCAATTGCTGAATTTCCCTCTTTTATGCTTCAATTCTCGCACTTTCGAGGAGATCCTGCCCCACGCCCCGTCCAACATGCGTTGGACGAGTGCGTTGGGCGGTCACTTATGGCTCCACGCGGCCTTCCACATACGTTGGCCGCTGCATGGGGTGATGCTTCTTTGTGGCTTCTCTTCTTCTTTTCTCCATTTTGTCTTCTCACGCAATTACCTACAAGAAATCATAACACGCCATTCAAATGCTTTGCTTGTTTGTATTCTTAGTGAACTTATACTAATTTCTCTTCATTTCCCATGAAATATAACCTAGACTTACACACTTATGCTTCTAAAATACCTCCAAGATTATACACTTTTGGGCACTTATCAGGTCACGACTCACCGGGTGAGGGGCACCGATGGCCTCGTTGGGTTGCCCACTTCCTAGCGTGGCCAGCGGCCCCTATGTGCCCCCCTGGCGCGGCACTGACGTGTCGCCGGTGAGGGGAAGTATTGCTCTGCAGGGGTGGTAGTGGCATGGTATGCAGAGACGTGGCAGGTTATAGCTTTACACGTGGTTGGTGCTTGTGAAGCCTAGGTTATTATAAAAGGGGGTATCTTGTCCTAGAAAGGGTGAGACGGTCGAAACATGACCTATCTTTTGGTCTAATGGCTTTGATCTTGTAGTTTGAATCCAATCACACCTATTCGAATCCTAGTGTGTCCCTCATTTATCGGTAGGTGTTCCAGCATCAATCCGATCTCATTTGCGCCGCTATTTCGGCCAATACCTCGGGCTTGTACATATTTTCTGGGCTTACCGCCCCAAGCAATAACACTATCGTTTTCATTATACCATGGATTATAGTTCACAGTACACTGTGGATCCTAGTGCATGTGTATGTATCTTATGTTGTGAGTTTTTGTATCTTGTGTTATGAAATTCTGTACCTTAGTACAAATTATCTACTTGAAACAAATTAGTAATTGTATCTTTAGTTATGAATTAATTATGTGTCATGTGTTGTGAAATTCTTTGCCTATGAACATAAATTATGTACATAAATCATATTTGAAAAATAAGTAAATATATAACATGTTTATGTGTCTTGTGTTGTGATTTTTTGTGTCTTGTGTTATGAAATTCTATACCTTACGAGTATAAATTCTGTCCCTTGTCGTTTCGATTTAAGGTCCATAATACTAAATTACTATATGTACCCTGATCCATGATATAAATTTTCATTTTCTATACTCGATTTATGATGGACCCGATCCCGACAAAACCATCAAATTCAATTTCCTAATTTACAGGATCATCTAGGATTACATCTTTACCTTATGTACAGGGATTTTCATCACTCATTGTAATTTTTTTTTTTTTTGAATACTCACTTATTCTAAATATAATTACATATCATTTGAAGCCTGAATATCAATAAAATTCCTCAATAGAAATTAGTTTTGAAGAAAGAAAATGATATTTTATGTCTATGAATTATTTATTAAAAAAATACTAGTTGTAAATTTTCGTTTTTAAATTGTATATTACCACTTTTTATCTCTCAATTGTTTGCCAAATAATTTTTTCTTACCAAATAATAACTAAAGTCATGGACGTTAACATGCACTTCACAAACATTTACAATGTGTTTGGTTCAGGGAATAGGTCAGGAATAGAATATCATTCTCGAAAATAGACATATTCCATTGTTTGTCTTGTCCTTTCATTCCTGGGAATAGCATTCTTGGGAATGAGCTATTTCCTTTGTAGCTAAAAGGTAAAAGGTATTTATGTCTTTTAAACATATATTCAATTTTTATTCCTTAAACCGACCAAATACAGGAATAACATTTCTAAAGTCAATTTCTTCGATGAACCAAATAATATAATACAATTTTTGTTCTATTCCTTACATATTCCATTTCTTATGAAATAACATTTCTATTCCTTCGAAATTCATTACGTCCCTCAGAATTTATTACGTGAACCAAACGTGTCGTTAAAGAATGACAATTGATGTTAGGTATAATTGAAAAAAAAAATGCTATATTTCTATAATTTAGAGGTGAAACTTTTCACATGTCATTGTCGACTTAAATCGTGTGTGTAATTTGGTGTAGAAATAAAAACGAAAAAGACGAGCAAAAACATTATTGATGCTAGACTGCTAGAGTCCTAGTACAGAAGTCGTCCAACCCCACTTGCATATGCTGTGTATTTGGTGGTTTTCATTAACTGGACCAACGACATGGATATTCATCCAACGACTCGGTCTCACGAGGCAAATTTTTCTGTGAAATGAATTGTTGGGTGGAACATAAGTACATTTTTAATATATTAAAATATATTATTTGTATGTTTAATATATATTATTTGAAAATATATAAAATAATGCACTTTATATATATATATATATATATATATATATATATATAATAATACTTACTAACTCTATTACAATATAGTATCTGTTTATATACTTTTTAAACCTACTAAAACAGAAAGAGCCAATATAACGTCTCGCCTCCACTGAGACTCAAACTCACAACCTTCTAAATGGAAATTCAACTCGAGTACTATTAGACCACATTGTCTTGGTATATAAGGTATATTTTTAATATATTAAAAGTATATTATTTGGTGTATTGAATATATATATTGATAGTATACAAAATAATATATTTTCAATATTTAAATAATGTATTTTCCAAAAAAAAAAAAAACAAACAAACAAACAAAACAATGCACATTTTAATATACTAAAAATATATTATTTGACAGAATACAAAATAATTTACTTTCAGTACTCAAATAATGTACTTTATATACATAAATAATATACTTTTATTTATGATTTGTACATAGACCATGATTCATTAAATAATGATTGTCTCACAATAAGCCATCCACAAATTAGGATATTGCGGTTCTCGACAATTTCATTTAAATGATTAGATTTTAAGGTGATAGAGGCAAGACCTGCCCTATCAACATCTACATAACAATTAAACTATTTGGGATACTTTTAGACTAAGTCAAATGAGATAATATGAAACATTTTGAGATCTTTTAAATAAAATGTTATACCCACTAAATTATAAGGTTTCAATTCGGTCATTTTATTTTAATAATTTTGAAAAAGTTTACCCCTGCAATTTGACTCTTTTAATTGTACGTGTCATGGATTAGCGATGCCACTATTTTATTTCTTTTTTTTTTTTTTTTTTATATATAAAATCCAAATGAAATGAAAGACTTGTATTAATTTTTTTGCAACCTTTCATTCACATCTGTTACTTTTGACAGCAGCAGTTAAGGCCCACTTGATAAGGTTGCAATTGTTATACTGTGGACCCAGGTCTTATACTGTCAATCGTTATGCCATGGAACCGTATTCACCATCCATGGCAAACACGGTCCCAACGGTGTTAGTGCACCATTATCTTTTTTTTTTTCTTTCTTAATTAATCGCGTGACTTTTCTTCTTCATTTTCACATTTCGCGGTTTCACTTTAATTTGAGGTGAGCAATGATTTCGGACATTCATAAATTATGAATCCATGCATGCACATTTACTTTGGACCCGTGCCTACACATTCCCGTCCGAAACCATGACTGCTCCTCTGTAGCGCAAGCTTCTTCAACATTCATAAATTATGAATTTTCTGTTATGAAATTATGAATTTTCTGTTATGAGATTATGAATTTTCTGTTATGAGATTATGAATTTTCTGTTTTGAGATTATGAATTTTCTGTTATGAGATTACGAATTTTCTGTTATGAGATTATGAATTTACAGTAAATTCATAATTTAATAATTTATAATTTAACAGAAAATTCATAATTTATAACAGAAAATTCATAACAGAAAATTCATAACAGAAAATTCATAATTTAATAAATGTTTTTCTTTTATGCGATTATGAATTTTCTGTTATGAGATTATGAATTTACAGTACATTCATAATCTCATAACAGAAAATTCATAATCTTACCAAACACGCGCCGTTAACACCACATCCGCGATTTATTTTTTTTTTTTAACGTAAAAACGGCACCGTTTGGACCCGTTTCCAGGGCATAATTTGCGTTATACTGTACAATGTCATTTTGAACTTTAATTTTGATAATGACCGTTTATTATTTAGTTCACATTACATTTTTTTTTAAACTGTAAAGCATGTTTATGTGTCTTGTGTTATGCGTTTCTGCATGTGTCTCATGTTATGCAATTCTGTATCTTAAGCGTATGAATTCTATATCTGAAATAAAGTAAATATAACATGCGTCTTTGTGTTTTGTGTTATGCGTTTTTGTATCTTATGTTATGCAATTCTGTACCTTAAGAAAATTGATTCTGTACTTGAACTAAAGTAAATATAAAACATGTGTATGTGTCTTGTGTTATGCATTTCTGTGTCTAATGTTATGCAATTATGTAACTCAAGCGTATGGATTATGTACCTGAAATAGATTAGTAGTTGTGTAACACACAACATATTGTGTATCTTATTTACGAATTTATGTATTGTATTATGAAATTATGTGCCTATAGGACATAAATTATCTACATAAATCAGATTTGAGAATAAGTAACTATAACATATGTATGTGTCTTGTGTTGTGAGTTTTTGTGTCTCGTGTTATTAAATTTTGTACCATAAGAGTATTGATTTTATTCATAGAATGAATTAAAATTTGTGTTGAAACTTGAGAAACGGGAAAATACAAAATCTATTAAAGTTTAAATATCAAAACAACGTCGTTTTTATCCAGGGTCCACAATGCCATGTGGACCCTGGTCCACAATATAAATTGTCGTAAGGTTGGCTTACTTTTATTTATTTATTTATGGGAAAATTACACTTTTTTGTCCCTAAGTTATAGAATAATTGTAGAATTTATTCATAAGTGTTGGTCGTGCTCACTTTTTTCGCCTTTAAGTTATCATTGGTGTTGCACAGTTCGTCCTGTTATTAACTTTTTGTGCTTACTTTTCGTCCATGAGCTATATTAAAGATGCAAATTTTGTCCCTAATGTTTTGTTAGTAAAGAGACAAAAAATGCAACTCCAATGATAGCTTAGGGATAAAAAGTGAGCGTGACCAAGACTTAAGAACGTATTACAATTATCGTATAACCTAAGGACGAAAGTGTAATTTTTCGTTTGTTTATTATTGAAAGTGATATAGTTTTGTAGGGATATGAAAGCAAAAAAAAAAAGTGAAATAATTACAAATATAAGGATATGACATAATAATCTATTTTGAAATGAAAGAGGATATATTGGTAAGATCAATATAGTCTTATTAATTTAATAATGCTTTGTTGAACTCTATAATACTCTCACTTTTAAAAGTTAGTTCTATTGTCATTATTATGTGTAATTTATTCATTATTTTATCTACATCTTTGAAATCAATTTCAAAAGTAGTTGTAAGTGTACAAATGATACACATTTTACCTTAATATAATTGGTCAATTTATTTGACAAAGGTTAGATTTTATTTTTATGTAATATTGGACTGTACCCCTATCTGGATTTATCTCAGCGTTCTGTCTCAAGAGTTTTATTCATTCTGAATCAAGGTCAGCGGATCTCAACATGATTCCCTAACAAAATTCAATTGTGCTGAATTAGTTATCAGAATTTAAATGAGTAGCTATTGTTTATTATTGGATTTCTGGTATAAAAGGGATGGTTTTCTATCTTATTGTTCACATATTTTCAAGATATAATTCGAATGACTCTCTCTATCTCTATTAAACAGGGTATTTCAATTTATTAATATCTATTGAAGTGGGGGTTTCACCGTGACAGTCTGCCTGAAGTTGGTTCAGCGTAGTTGAAGCATGAAGATAAATTTCGGCATGCACGTACCTCTCCAGAAATAGAAGTTGTGAAAATTAAGTCGGTTTATGTGGCTGCGGCCTTTTGTATTCAAACCCCTTGTAATCTTGGTGAACATCTAATGAATTCGGCTGACGTGAGTTGCCTCGTAGACGTAGGAGTTTAGCTCCGAACTGCGTAAACAATTGATGTGTCCCTAGTTCTGCTATCTTATCTTTTAATTTGTTTTTTCCCATTCAAAAAACAACTTAATTAATGGTAAGGTAATTTGCTAATTAAAATCAAGTAGAACTTTAAGTTTCAACTTGCATTCAAGACTCACGATCTTTTTCAATTGGTATCAGAGCCTGGACTCAAGTTTTCAGCGGTTTTTAGTGCTTCTTGTGTTATCGATCTGGCTATCAGAGCCTGGACTCAAGTTTTCAATTTGTTTATCGATCTGGCTATCTTGTGTTTCTTGAACTAAAGTTTTCAGCGGTTTTTAGTGCTTTTGATTTTATTGCTTTGTTCAATCTCACGATGTGCTAGGTGTTTCAGGATAAAGGTAACTGCTAATCAAGAAAATGCAGGTTGGGAAAATAAATCAGTTGCTCAAGTAATGAGAAATCTGCAAACTTATTTTTTTGAGAGAAGAAATGTGCAAACTTATGAAATGGAAATTCTCTCTAATCATACCAAAAGACAAAAAACCGTTCGCATTTACCACTGACGAATAGGGTTCTGCGTCTGATCCAAAGGAATCAAGTGATGATCCAGTTGTAGTTTTTACTAAACAATTTTCTAAAATTCTGAAACAGGTATCTCAAAAGAACAATTCATGCAATAGCAAGTTTCAAAATCAGAAAGGGTCAAGCCCAAACATATCAAAGAATGGTCCAAAATTTGGCTCATCAAACTACAAGGGTCCGTTTACTAATAGAAAACTGTTCTATGTTTTCTAATTTTTTCAGTTTTCATTCTCTGTTTTCGGTTTAGAAAACTTGTTTACTAGCAGAAAACTATTTTCTATTTGCTAATTTTTCAGTTTTCACTTAAAATTTAGTTTAGATAATATTAATATTTTTTGAGCTAATATTTAAAATATTTTTTTGGATATATTCATTTGAAGAGCAAATTACACTTTTGGTCCTATGACTATAGGGGGCGTGTTAATTTCAGTACTTGACTTTCAAAACTAACAATTTAGTCCTGTAACTATGCAATTTTTTACACATTTGGTCCTCCCGGCCAAATTACCGGTCAAATTTGACCGGAAAAACGTAACACATTTTTAATTAAATATAAGTGGGGGCAAAACGGTCCTTTCATGTTCTTCTTCTCCCTTCTCCTCCTTCTTCGTTCTTCTTCCTTTGCAGCAATGGCCGATGCTAGTTAACAAAAATGGGTCTAACAATTTGCAGCGATGCTGTATAGGGCCGCCGGTGGTGCGAGCTTGCCAGAGGGCGGGGCCACGGCAGAGATGGCTTTGTTGGAAGCATAGTTAAGATAAAAAATCAGCATCCTCTGGCCCTCGGAGAAGCCATGAGTGGTGAACGGCGGTGGATACATGGTCACCTTCAAGTCATCTTAGCAGAATCATTCCTCAGCATTTCCAAACATTTGGCAACATGAAATCATATATATGATTTCTATTCCAATCCCCAAATTTCTATCTTATTGGCAACAGAGATTGAAATCTCATTTTTTTTTTTTTGTTTAAAAATGAACCAATTTTAGGCTTTAAAACATTGCAATATGTAATACTAAGAATAGATTTGAATAACCACATGAAGTGAAGAGCAAAAATGCTAATTTTATTGTGATGCTGCCAATATACCTCCAGAGCAAAAATGCCCCAAATTTCTCTAGTTCTTGCTACCGTAGAGGAAGACGATGGAGTTAGTGGATGACTGCAAAGTTGTTTTGTCAATTAGTTAACAGAAACTTCATGCTACTGCTTTGTGGTTGTGGATAAAATGTGCCGCCCAAGCCAAAATGACATTTGGACGACAAAAATATAAAAATTTGTATCAGTTCTTTCGGTTCCGGCCAGCGGTGCAAGGAAGAAGGAGGAAGTGACTCGAAAGGACCATTTTGCCCCCATGAATAAATAATTTTAAAAGGTTTACGTTTTTCCGGCCAAATTTGGCCGGTGATTTGGCCGGAAGGACCAAATGTGTTAGAAATTGTATAGTTAGAGGACTAAATTGTTAATTTTGAAAGTCAAGTACCGAAATTAACACACCCCCTATAGTCATAGGACCAAAAGTGTAATTTGCTCTTCATTTGAATGACATGTATATGAATATATAACTTTTACTTTGAATTCTAATATATGTGAGATTTCAATATCCGATATCTAGATCGAACTTGTATTATGATGTAATATAATTAAAAATATTCGAACTAATAATCTATTGAGTTCAATCAAAATCTAAAACATTATATAGAGTTTAATTCTTAATTTTGATAATGTAAATAATGTCTAACTTTAAAGTGTAAGCAAATAAATTATGTTTAAATAAGTAAGGTAAGTAGAAAAGATAGAAGATAGTGATAAGTAAAACAAGATGATAATGAATGTAATCGTAGTAATGTGGTTATAGTGATCTGACATATAACTAAATAAATGATAGATGATTATGTTTTCCATTTCGAAAACAGTTTTTAAGTGTGTTTCAGTTTTCCATAAATTTTCATAAATTATTTTCAGTTTCCAAAATGGAAAACTGTGTTAGTAAACATGTTTTATGTTTTCTATTTTTCAGTTTTCGGAAATTTCCAGTTAGTAAACAGCCCCTAAGTCTTCTGCCTCTCGTCCACGCAGTCAAAAGACAAATCAAACAGTAAAGGTATTCGTTGTTACGAATGTGAAGGGTATGACCATGTTCAAGCCGAGTGTCCCACTTACCTAAGGCAGAAGAAGTCCATGTCTGTCATAACTTGGAGTGACAATGAACCTGAGTCAGAAGCCGCTGGATCTGATGCAGAGGAAATATCTGGCAATTTCGTAGCTTTTACTGCCAGAACTGAAGTTCGTCCAGAACCTGAAGATGTCGCTGATTCAGAAGGTGGCGAATATGCCTCACCTGAAGATTTTGAATTACCAGCTCTTTCTTATGAAGTAGAATATAAAAAATTGTACTCCAAATAGGAGGCTTTACTTAAAGCTAATCATTCTTTGTCTAGTGAGGTTGTAATATTAGATAATGCTAGAAACGTGTATAAGGGTCAACTAGCTGATAGAGATGTATTCCTTAAGGCAGCGTTTGATCGAGAAGAAAAGCTGAAGCAAGAAGTAAAAGCTCTCAAGCACGAGTTGAACACCATCAAAAAGCAAATTCAGATGATGGACACCACTTCCACACTTGATAAAATTCTTGATTCGAGAAGGCAATCAACTACCAAGTTCGGCCGAGGCTTCACTGGTGGCAACAACAAAGATAAAACCGTCTTTGTCAGGCATCTGGACCAGATTCAAAAGACATCCCTGAATCAAGCTCAGTTCGACAAAGTCACGGTAAAGTGTGGCAAAACAAACGTGTTTACAAACCTTATAACCCTATTTGTCATTATTGCAGGGTTCATGGCCACACAAGATCTGAATGCTTCTACTTCTACAAAGATTAAAGGACTGAAAAATACAAGCATAAGTATATCACACCATTTTCTAATCAAATTTGGGTAAAGAAAACTGACTATGTCTGTCATCTCTCTTTTCATACCAAAAATATAGGTAGAGAAGAAAAGTGGTATTTTGATGGTGGTTGTTCCGGTCATATGATGGGAAATGCAAAGTATTTGAATGATATCAAAGAAAGCAAAGGTGAAGTAACATTTGGTGAAGATGAATTTCGGCATGCACATACCTCTCCAGAAATAGATGTTGTGAAGATTAAGTCGGTTTATGTGGCTGAGCCTTTTTGTATTCAAACCCCTTGTAATCTTGGTGAACATATAGTGGATTGAGCTGACGTGAGTTGCCCCGCAGACGTAGGAGTTTAGCTCCGAACTACGTAAACAATTATTGTGTCCCTAGTTCTGCTTTCTTATCTTTTAATTTGTTTTTTCCCATTCAAAAAACAACTTAATTAATGGTAAGGTTAATTGCTAATTAAAATCAAGTAGAACTTTAGGTTTCAACTTGCATTCAAGACTCCCAATCTTTTTCAATAGTGATTCTACTTTCATATCACATTAGTACAATAACAAAATAAAATAATAAAAATATTTATCCAATAAAAAAAATAAAAGGCTCACAATACAACATTGGGTGGCATTTATCAATTGTTAATACTAACTAAATTAGCAAGGATTATAATATACATAAATATTAATAAAAGTAATTTAATTTTTTTTTTATTTAAGGGGGTTACCCAAAGAAAACTAGTTAAACCACATTCCCCTACGGTCTGCCATGGGGAGCACGTCGTGTAGACTTCGCTCCAATTTGGTCTTGCTACAGTGAGTCCCAGAGAGTAATGGGAGGTGCTTCAAAAATTTCGAGGCCAAGCGTATCCGCCACTTTGTTCTGTTCTCTGTATACGTGGGTGAAGACTACTTCATTCAGAGTCGCCACCTCACTCATGCAATGGCGAACGATGTTGCTTCTTCGGCCATGGTCCTCCTGCGTGTTGCATAAACTGTTCACGACTACCATCGAGTCACTTTCGACGAGGAGTCTGTCAACCCCGTATTCTGTCGCCATACGTAGCCCTTGTAAAATCGCCCATGCCTAGACTTCCTCTACCGGGCCTCTCTCAATATTGTGAATGAAGCCTCTGCACCAGTTGCCGGCCGAGTCTCTGAGCACACTCCGCTTCCTGCCGCGCCATTGCCTTTATGGCAGCCATCGACGTTTAGCTTGAACTATCCGGATGGCGGTTTGCTCCACCCCACTTGAATGTCACCATGCTGAGCGTGTGAATCCACCACAGACCCGCTGTCGTCAAAGGCCACTTTCACCTCATGCTTATACTTATTAAGCTAATCAAGCTTGTGGGGCAACGACATTGTCTGGTTGTTGAAGACTGCATCATTCCTACAGCGCCAAATCCACCAAAGTTTGATGCAAAACACTTCGGGTCAGCCGTCAACGAAACCTTTCGTAGCGTCTCGCCCTGGAGATTGGTGTCGAGCCAGTCAGACAAGCTTAGGGGTCTCATGCTGTCTGCATTTCGTCGATTCAGCGATGCGTTCCAAATGCCTTCCGCTGCTGGGCAACGCCTGAAGAGGTGGTTTAAATCTTCATCTGTACCTGCACAGCGGAAACAAGTAGTGTTAGTTGCAAACTTGCGTTTAGCACGTTCAACATTTGTCATGATCTTACTGTGTCTTACAAGCCAGATAAACAAACATAGCTTCGCCGGGATTCGAAGTTTCCAAATCGACTCCACACCCCGTCAACTTTGGTTTCGTCTGTCGGCACCACCTGCCCATAGGCCGATCTGATCGAGAAACGTCCATGGATGTCTGGACCCCACCCCGTCTCATCTTCAACATTCTCCGGCGAAAGCATGAAACTAGCGAGTCTTTCCATATCCTCCACCGGTAGAGTGCGCTCCAACTTCTCCCATTTCCAACCCCGAACCTTATCCAGTAGCTCTCCACATTAGCGTAGAGATCCAGAAGGCTTAAGGGGGTGAGGAGGCGATCATACAGAGGCTGTGGTAAGAGCCATTTGTCTATCCGAACAATGCGGGTAAGCCCTTTGTGTAACTGGACTCTCACCGCGGTAATCCCACGCCAAGCGTTCGACACCTTTCGCCTTATTGTCGCCGTCGATTGGTTCCCATCCACCCATCTGTATTTGGTTGTGAGCGTGCGAGCCCAAAGACTGTCTGGCTCCTTGATCAACCGCCAACCTAGTTTCATCATACAAGCCGTGTTCATATCTTGAAGCATGCGTAGTCCTAAACTGCCAACCTCCTTTGCCGTCGTGACCAGATGCCAGTTAGTTAGACTCATTTTGGTGCCTCCCGCCGCATTGCCACCCCAGATGAAACATCTGGTCCGTTCTCAATCTCAGAACAGATCCCCTTTGGGAGGCTAGCCGTTTGCATGGTATAGACAGGGATGGCGTTAAGCACTGACTTAGCTAGCACGACCCTCCAAGCCGTGGAAAGCGTTTTGGCCTTCCAACCTTCGAGGCGGGCAAAAATCTTATCCAGAAGCCTGGAGTAAGTGTCACAAGAGGCCCGTCCATGCAGAGAATGAACTCCCAGGTACCTCCCCAAATCGCTAGTTCTTGCATTGCTTAGTCTGTTCGTGATATCAGCCGCGCGTCCCGGGTCAATGTTTTTGGAAAAGAAGACTTGCGACTTGCTTAGGCTAATTCTGGCCTGAGGCTTTACAAAAACGATTGAGACAAGCTTAGATGACCTCCACCCGTTCAAAAGTCGCTTCAAAGAAGAGCACCATATCTTCAGCGAAGCAGAGATCGGACAAGGTAGGTCCCGTAGCAGCCAGTTTTATCCCCTCCCATCTGGCTTTAGAGACTTCCGACACGATTAATTGACTTAATCTTTCCATGCATAAAACGAAGATGGCTGGTGACATAGCGTCGCCTTGTCTGATGCCCCTTTTCGGGTGAAACGGTTCAAGCCTTTCTCCATTCCAGTTGATGCATAAACGGGAGGTGCGAATGCATGTCATAATGATATTGGTCCATGTTTCGTTAAACCCCTCCCGCTCGAGAGCGTCCTGAATAAAATCCCAGGAAAGGCGGTCGTAAGCTTTCTCAAGGTCGAGTTTAATCACCATGTAGCTTTTAGAACCCCGCTTATCCCGCAAGGAGTGCAGCACCTCTTGATAGACAAGAACGTTGTCCGAAATTTGTCGCCCCCGGACACAATTATGTGGACCATGGTCAACAATAATTTGCCAGTGTAGAGAGATTGTGCCATTTTGTGAAAGGGTGAAATTGAGCCCAATTGGCAATTACTTTAAAAATCTAAAAGAAGTATATATATATATATATATATATATATATATATATATATATTCTAATTCCTTAATTCCCTTTCCTACATTTTGCGGTTCCCAATTCCTAAATCTCAATTGACAAGTACTATTGTTAATTAAGAATGACAATTCCCAATTTAAAATGCATGTCAAATAACAATTAGCATCTTCGACCGGGACCTTCTGCTAATTAGCAATTACCATTATTTTTAATTTTAATATATTCAATTCCCAAATCTCAATGAACAGTGTGATGATATTGATGGAAATGAATTGTATATTGAGCTAAAATTGCTTAGAGAGATTTTATCGAAAGAAAAGATATTGGCAGTGGGTATATTGAATTCATTGAAACATATGAGTTGTTTTCCAAATGCTACTATTGCATATTGAATATTATTGACTACCCCAATTACTGTTGCCTCGGCAGAAAGAAATTTTTCAAAGTTGAAATCTTACTTACGATCAAGTATGTTGCAAGAGAAACTCAATGGAATAGCTTTAATCTCCCCTGAAAATGAGCTTTTGGAAGATGTTGATATCAAAAGTTTGGTAGATGATTTTGCGTTTAAATGTGCACGACGCATGTCTCTTTTTAAATAAAATTTTAGATGTATTTTTATACAATATTTATATTTTGATACAACTTTTTGAACAACTATTACTTACATACAGAAATTACTTAAAAAAAATGGTCCCAAAGTAAGATATTGCACAAGGCCCCAATTTTTATTGAAACGGCCCTGATATATATATATGTGTGTGTGTGTGTGTGTGTAAAAACAGGACTTAAAATACAAACGTGTGGATTTCTGGATCGTTGGATTTTGGGTATCTAAGGTTGTGATTAGTTTTTATGCAAACACTCTTAAAGTACAAACATGTGGACATATATCGTGCACACGCCTAAATACAGGTGTGCACACAAAATTAATTTTCTAATGTGATTTACCAATAATGATTCACGATATTATGATTCTATCTTGCGCGCTAGGGTGATCTTGTATGGATAGCGATAGTATAAATGTGAGACAGGAGACGACAAGTAATATAATGTCATGGTGGAAATTGAAAAGCCATGCAATGGAAGGAGATCAGAATGACTTTTTTATGCATGCATAGAGATGAAACTGTACAAGTCTTCCAAGTTGGGGATCGAAAGTCTCCTGTATTATTAAGATTAGGATAGGAGACAATGAATGCATTTAATAATCAATCAATTTAGAATTTAATTTTAGTCATTCAAATAATTTCCTTGCCTAAATAGTGGGAGATGATGATAATTATGCAGAAGTGTCAAATAGCTTCATCTGTCACTCATAAGTGCTCAATTAATCCTTTTTAAAAAATAAGATCTAATTGGCCACATTTACTTTTATAATTGTGTTCGTTTAGCATTTTCTCTAGATTTCCAACAAGTAACCCGGCCTTCCATAATGCTGACATGAAATTTAAATAAAAATAATTTGATGACTTGTTTTATTGTTGAGTAATTCAAACCGAGAAAAAGTCGCTACTCTCTCCCTCCTCATCCTCACCACCATCATCGCGATTGCGGATCTGAAAACTGAAAATTGTTTGTTACCTCCCACTTGTTACTTTTGTGCCCAAGTAATATAATCCCACAGTACAATATCTTTAGTATAGGGTTGCTGAAAGTTTAATTTCTATGGTTGTATGATATTAATTATATGCCTATTACAATGCCCTTTCATGCTTTGCTGTAGAGCACACTGCATCCCTCCTGAAACTCTTCGCCGCCTAATTTATGAACATGCTCGGAGGCAGAACTTATTTATGACCTTGCGATTCTAGTCACAATTTGGAATTTCATTTCTCTTGTTTGTTTTAGTTGCCTCAGTTGGGCGTGCACCAGCTTTAAAATGTCCTATAATCTACGAGGTGTTTGAAACCAAATTTGCCAGGAAACTTCGAACTGGACAGCTAATGAGCGCATCTATTCAGTTCATTTTGGATGTGTAGAGTGTCGATAGTGCTATCACTCGCCAACCTTTTACGAGCACACAAGAAAGAGACTAAATGGTAGTGCAAAGCCAAGAAAAGCTGTTGATTTTGTTTTCAGATCGGCAGCCACGAGGATGGTGGTGAGGATGAGGAGGGAGAGAGTCGCACTTTCTCTGAATTTGAATGAGTTAACAATGAAACAAGTTATCTAATTATTTTTATTTAAACTCCATATCAGCATTTTGCGGATATGTGACATAAGTTAAAATTGTCTTTGTCCAAACATTTTCAAAGCTTACGGTTCTTTCTTGTCCTAATCCTATTTTAATAGAGGATAGTCTAGGTGTATATATATATATATATTTCAACTATCATCTAAATCTTTTAATTAAGACGATAAACATTATTCAATTGTATATACACGCATGAATACTTCACAATAAATTAATAATCCATTGTTGTATCACCATCTCCTTAATTACAGATCGAATAGCCTTCAACGGTGTTTCGTTATAAGGTAGGTGTTCTTGTTAAATGTGTTGTGTGGTGATGATATTAAAGTAAACTGATTATAATAACATAACAAATAACACTCAATTAAACATATTAATATTACATATTTCAATGTAAATAGATTTTTGAGGCCAAAAATATTTCTTGTGGTCTAAGACTTCATCAAGTTCCACATCAAACCTAGAGGCATAAGAATTGGTATGTATGCAATAAAATCATTTTTATAAATACTTATTTGACGAGAAAATTCATAATCACTATCTGAGAATGCGCACTGAGTAAATCTCGTTTTTTATAAAATCACTTTTCTTTATATCATAAAAATAATGGTAGATACAAATTTTTGTCAACTTTTTCATTTACTTTTCTTTTCATAGTAAAAATGATGCGTGATAAAAACCCGTAAAAATGGAAATTTCTGTTCACAGGTGAACAGCAGAACAGGGATAGGGAAAAAAACTGCACTTTTATGATATTAACATCTCAAATTATTTAGAGTAAAAAAGAAAAACACATCTCAAATTATTTAAAAATTAAACTTATCCTACTATTATAACTCAAAAAAAAAAAAAATCGGTTTCCTTTAAAAACCATTATACACTAATGTATTATTAAATTATCGTCACCCCAATGCACTTAACCATTGTTAGCTATATATTTCGTTAAGGTTTACCTAAAAGCATCCCCAAGAGTGATGTTTTTAGGAGTTATTCTGATGTAAAAATAGGGAATGGATTTTTCAACAATTGGGGGTGTGGGGCTTTTTCAAATTTTTTTCTCCTGCAAGATGGGATATGGGGGGGGGGGGTAATAAGGGCCAAATATGGTCTATTTTGTGGGCTTTTTTAGAGGCAATTTGTGTTATAATTGTGTCCTTTGAGCTAATTTTATGCATTGAATAAGCTTAATTTGCTTAATTTGAGAATAATGACTGAGTGTGGGTGCGTTTGTGCATTTTTAGGGGAATGGAGACATATCAAGGGCATTTTGATCATTTTGGAGCTCAAAAGGAAGAGCAGTCCAACTCAACTAGATGTACGAGCTCTATATGCTCATAGAAGGGTCGTGCAGCGAGAGATAGAAAGTTGTACGCCTATCTATACGAGTGTACGAAGAGAGATCATGGCAGATGCAGAAAGTTGTACGAGTGTCTGTACGCTTAGCTTGTACATCCCCGCGTACAAGCATGTCCATAAAGTTGCACTCTTGGAAGTATGAGCATACTTGAGAAGAATCGGCAAAGCAAGCCGCGTACGATCGTTTGTACATACGCTTGTATGTTGGCTAGCTTGTACAACTGGCTCCGAATTATTAGGGTATAAATAACTTTGTTGAAAGAGATTAGGGGGACTTTTTACCACTTTTTCCAATTTAGAACTTTGTACTTAGACTTTTAGAGAGAAAATCTCTCTAGGGTTCTTAGGACTCAAATTGACATCTTGATCCAAGGACCTTGGGGGGGAATTCAATCTCAATTGTTAGAGGGCTACTTGGATTCCATGAAGATTGTACTTGAAGTTAAGCATTTTTTAATTCAATTGCAATTTAGTTTCCTTTACATGCTTTCATAATATGCTTTAATGTTAGCTATGCATATGCGACAATGTGTGACTAGATCCTTAGATAATTGGATTAGGTTTACTTGTAAGGATGCTAGAATGATTTGAATTGCAATTAGAATGTGACTTAATGTATTGACTTGATCCTTGTTGGGAGTGGAATATGTATAGACTCTTGTATAATAATGATGAACACATTGTACAAGAGACTAGGAGGTGTGTAGTTTCCATGTGATTAAGATTACACTGTAGCCTGTCCTACTTGCATTTCCCACCTTACGTCGAGTGGCAATTAAAGCCCGAAAGAAGATGTGGACTCAAGGTGTTCGATAAAATGACTCAAGTAGTTAAAGTTGCTACAAAAGTAGAACTCGCACTACTTGATAGGCCAAATAAACCATGTGCGTGACTTTGGCGTTGGATAACATCTTTCAAGAACCATGATCAATGCAGTACACTACTCCCTATACCTTGGACCATTATATTGCATCCAAGCAAGGAAAGCTTAATCTAAGTCCCTCCATACTCATTGCTTTACAATTTGCCTTTGTTTACTTTCTTGCTTACTTTTGCATCGCCACTTGCTTTGTTGTGTTACTTTACTCATGCTCTTATGTCAAGTTTGAGACCTAGCTTTCTACCGCTCTTGCGCACTTGTACTTGACTACACATTAGTTAAATCCCATCGGTCATCCAAGAGAACGACATCCAATGAAGATTTGATTCTTACTCGCATCTCCACCTCACGCTACATCTCAACTTATTAGGGAGGAAAGTATACAAGTACGTGACAACAAGCTTGCGGCCAGCAAGAGTGTTTCGATAACGTGTCCGCCCAGCACTTCAGAGTGGTAGCCAGTTGGCAGCCACTTTAAATTGTTTTTGTTTATTTTAATTTTTTAATGGCCATCAATTCCTTTTTAATAATTATCAACTGTTTTTAATACATTTTTTCTTATTTAATTTTGTTGTTAAGTTTTTATATAATTTATGTAATGTAATTTTTTAATGTATTAGATAACTTTAATACCATATTATTTGAATTGGAATTTTATAATTAATAATCAAATTAAAATTTAACAAGTTCAGTTTAAATATAAATAGTAATAATTAATTATAATTACAATTATAATTTTTAGAATTATAATACATAAAGATATAATTATAATATGGTTTTTGTAAATTGGTGGGTCCAAAAAAATTTAAAAAATCCCAAATTATTGGATTTTTAAAATTAAGTGAAATAATAAATAGTTAATTCCACTAGATGTCCCTTGTCTTTGGTCACAATTCTAAATTTAGTCTCAGACTATCGTTTTTGCTCTTTAATATTTCAGTCTATTATTTTTTAGACACTTTTCGTCCTTCTCATTACTTTTCCTATTTCTAGTAAGGGCAATTTTGTCTCTTCATATTTTTCTTTTGTTATTTTTTTTGGTTTCAACCGGTTTAGAACTTTACTAAAAATCGGTTGAAAAATATAGTTACTAAAAATCAGAGGTTACCTAAAGTTCTAAACCAATTAAATCAGAGATTACCTAAAGTTCTAAAAAAAAATAATACTCTAGGATGTTAAATTGCAAAAGCGATAATCTGTGACTAAATTTGAAACTGCTACCAAAGACAAGTGATATATGGTGGAATTCAAAAATAAATACTAAGGCGAATTTTAGGACCCACAAAAAAAAAAAAAAAAAAAAAAATCAGTAAGACTATCTTTACGACTCTACCCATGCAATTTCCTCTCACTTTCAAAATGCCACATCACTCACTAAATTTGCAATTATTCATTATTTACTCTACATTCATACAATTATCTCTCATCTTTTAAAAAAAGACACAAGTGTCAAATAGACCCATCTACTACTGCGAAGTACTCAATTCCCACCACGAACTAAATTAAGTGTCAAATAGGCCCATCTACTAGATAAATTTGTTCAATTGACATTTTTTACAGGTTGCTAGCAGGTTGCCTATTTAATTATTAAAAATAAATAAATAAATAGAATAAAAAATTTAAAAAAGTTTTAAAAAATTAAAAAAAAAAAAAAAATATCAGCCACCGGCTGTCCGGCGAGGGCAGCCACCCAGCCGTGGCTATCTGGCGAGGACAGCTGGACAGCCACGGCTGTCTGCGAAAGGGCCGCACAAGGACAGCCGGTGGCTGATATTCTTTTTTTTTTTTTTTGTTTTAATTTTTTAAAACTTTTTTTAATTTTTTATTCTATTTATTTATTTATTTTTAATAATTAAATAGGCAACCTGCTAGCAACCTGTAAAAAATGTCAATTGAACAAATTTATCTAGTAGATGGGCCTATTTGACACTTAATTTAATTCGTGGTGGGAATTGAGTACTTCGCAGTAGTAGATGAGTTAATTTGACACTTGTGCCTTAAAAAAATGGTCCTACTATCATCACTTTATTAAAAAAATTATTTATTTATTAATAAAGTATTAATAACAATTAAAATAATAATAAAAGTAAAAATAAAAATAATCAAAGCAATTCTGACACCAGAATTGCAACACGCAAACATCAAAAGAAAAATAAAAAAATCCACCTAAGCTTTGCAATTGGCCTCCTTTCACCGCTGCGGATAGCCTATGAGGCTATGATTGCTATGATTGCTCAAGAATATGATGCGGCTCTGTACATATGTACATGCACTTCTGGATGGAATAGTGGCATATAGTACAAACGTATGACACGGGCTAGAACTTTAATCAAGTGTATGTACTGAAATGATAGCAATTGGTACCAAGTAACTTCATTTTTGCTCCTATAATTATTACTTTCTCATCATTTTTGCTCCTATAATTATTACTTTCTCATCATCTAATTCGATTTGTTTGATTTCACTCACGAGTGAGGGTAATGTTTCTCATGCGGTTGATGCACCTTAAGCATTAACATGGCGCACCAAATACACATGCAATTCACGCATCTTAAGCACACAAACAAAGCACATTAACAACACAAATCACTTAAGTACACAAATCACGCACCTTAAGTACACAACAAAGCACCTTAAGAACACAAACCACGCACCTAAGGTTTTAAAATGGCTCACCTTAAGTTTCACACAACTGACGCACTTTAAGCATACAAATCACGCACCTTAAAAAGGAAAACAGCGCACCTTAAGAAGAAAAACCGCGCAACTTAAGTTTCAACAACTACTCACATTAAGCGCAGAACTCATACACCTTAAGCATATAACCCACGCACCTTAAGCACAAAACTCACGCACCTTAAGTTTCAACAACTACTCACATTAAACACACAACTCACGCACCTTAACCACAAACCCCATGCACCTTAAGCACAAACCCCACGCATCTTAAGCACAAAACCCACGCACCTTAAATTTGACCTAGATGCAAAAATTACTAAATTGCCACCGCATTTTTTTTTTTTAATTTTGGTAATCCTGGACGTTGATTTAAGAAAGATCACTGGGTCAGATTTAATCGTACAACCGCACCTGGGCGCACCAACCGCACCGGAACCTAAGGCTCTGGTGCCAAGAAGGGCTCAAGTACAAAAGTGAAGAGAAATCTACACGATGTAATCTTCTCTAGTAAACCATCACTGATCTTTCGTCTTTGCATTTTGTTCAAATCATAGAAGGCACAAAATTGTCTCCAGGAAGGCACACAGTGTACACTAGAAAGCACAACAATGTGTTCTAGAAGGCTCAACAATGCGCACTTCAAGGCAAAACAATATGCACTTCGAAGGTACAACAATGTGCTTTGGACAGCTCAACAATGTGCTCTGAAAGGCTCAACAATGTATACTCTAAGGCAAAACAATATGAATTTCGAATGAGCAACAATGTTCTCTGAAAGGCACAACAATATACTCTGGAAGGCTCAACAATATGCTCTGGAAGGTCAACAATGTGCACAGGAAGACACATCAGTGTGATATGAAAGGTACATCAGTGCGCTCTGAAAGGCACATCAATGTGCTCTAGAACGCACAACATTGTGATCTGAAGGGAACAACAATGCGCTCTGCAAGAAGGAAAAAAATATTTTGAAAGACAAAAAAAAATTAACCTACTTACAAAAAATTACCATAATGCCATCACATTTTTTAAAAAATAGCTTCATTTTGGACCCTTGATCTAAACCGGATCAATGGATGAGATTAAACCCTATTTTTCACCTAAGGAAAACTTTTCACCTGATCGTTATATATATGGCTTAGGTTCTGGTGCGGTGAAGACCACAGGTGAAACGTGCGGTGGAATCTCAGCCATAGATCAACTCCTCCTTTATAAAAACATTCGCCACATACAATCTATAACAATGTGCACTGGAAAATACAACAATGTGCTTTGGAAGGCATACCAATATGCACTGAAATACAAAAATATGCACTGTAAGCCACAAAAATATGCAACAACTATTGAAAATATTAAATTTAATACATGATCTTCAACACAATTCATAAAATATCAGAATATTCAGCTAAAATTAGTAATTAATGATTCATTCAAGATCAAATGCTCTTTAAAAAAATATATGTACTTCCTCCGTCTCATTTTATGTGTCTGGTTCGGTTAATGAGGCTTGACTGAAGTTACTTTTAATTCAATTTTTCATAATATTAAGTTTAATATTAATATACAAAATTTATATATTTAGAAACTACATTAAAACTATTATTAAACACAACAAATCAAATTAAAAAATACGTAAAAAAAAAATAATAAAGAAAATAAACAAAGAAGAAAGACTTGGTTTGACCAATGAATAGTAAGTAAGACAGACAAAATGGGACAGAGAGAGTATAACACCTACGATCTCAAAACTCGAAAGCACAACAATGTGCTCTGGAAGAAGGGACAATGTGCACTGGAACTCCATAAAGGCAAAAATGTGCATGGTAAGGTAAAAAATATGAAATAATTATTGAAAAGACTAAATTTAATGCATGATCTTCAACACAAATCATAAACGATCACAATATTCAAATAAAATTAGTAATTAGTTATTCATTCAAGATCAATTGTTCTTTTATATATATATATATATATATATATATATATATATATATATATATATATATATATAAAACACCTATGAGCTTTCAAAAAATATAACACCTACGATCTTAAATCTTGAAGGCAAAAAAATATGCAATATAAAGCACAAGAATGTGTTCTAGAAGAAGGGGCAATATGCAATGGAAATCTGGAAAGGCAAAAATGTGCATTGTAAGGTAAAAGATTATGGAATAATTATTGAAAAGACTAAATGTAATGCTTGGCCTACAACATAAATCATAAACGATCACAATATTCAACTAAAATTAGTAATTAGTGATTCATTCAAGATCAAATGATCTTTATGCATACATACATACATACATACATACATACATACATACATACATACATACATACATATATATATATATATATATATATATATATATATATATATATATATATATATATATATAACACCTACGATCTAAAAACTGTAAGGCACAACAATGTGCTCTGGAATGATAAACAATGTGTTGATGAACAATGTCGAAATCTCAATAATAATCCTACGAAAAGATTATTAATTTCCTGAAAAACTGGAAATATCTGGGAAAGATAACAATGGGGTCGAAGGGAAGAAAGGTGAGATTTTTAGTACGAGTCGAGCGAAACACTCTTTCCTTAAAACCTTATTTTCTACCTCGCAAAAGAGCTAGGAGCGTTGTAGTCTAGGCTTCCCAGGATAAAACGTACTACGGTTCAATGTTTGAGCACCCAAACAAGTGAACCCGGCGAACTAGAGCAATGGGAGGACAACACGTTGGCTAAGAAAGGAGTAGGAGTAGAGTTTCGAGAGAGAAAATACAATTTTGTTGTTGTTCTTCGTTATATTAAAATCTGCTTCTCTACTATCAACTTATATAGGAGAAGGTGGTCCAAATAACATTCATTCTTGGCATTTAAACTCAAGTTTCAAACCTGATTGTAAACTTCAAAACTGACCATTTAACATGGAGATTAATTCTGGAATTCAAAATTGAAATTAATTCCGTAACAGCTGAATTGATCCTCCAAACGGTACAGGCAACCTATTCGGAAGCTGTCTATAGCTTCGGTACGAACGGAACGAGAAGTTATCATGTTGGAAAATATTTTCGGAAAGTTGGCATAATTTAGCTAGCCTTTTCAAGCTCACTTTGGGATTTGATTTTCACTCCTTCCCCCCTACGCGCAAGAGAAAACCTTTATGCTATACAAGTCAATATGCTTTAGAAAGGCTCTTGTATAAATAGTGGTGCAAACCCACTTCCCAAACCAATGTGGGACAAAGGCTACTTTAAAGCCTTTTCCCTTCATTTTCCAACTCAAATGGGTCTACTTTGAGAATCAATATCTCATTCACCAATTATCCATTTTGAGCGTACAATATATCAATCTATTCATCTCACTAAGAACCCGAATCCACTTTGACCCGACCCAAATCAGAAGTGGACCCCCACTAATAATTGTACCACAAAATAGCTACTTAAAATGTCATTTTATGTTATTTTTCCAACAATCCCCCACATGAATGAAAATATGATTTTTTAGATTGTTTTAAAATCAGAAACAATTGTGTTCATTGGTCAATCCCTGCATAGGATAGGTAGGTGTTACCCTTTGAACCTTCCCTCATGAAGACATATTTACTTTACTGGTTGTACAGTAAAACACGATGTGTTTGAACTGACTGCCGTTTGTGTAGATTATGACATATCTGACATAGGAACCTCCTAACCATGCTCAGTTCTCATGACTGTGCCCGTTTTGGTCGTGGGTCACCGTTCCTGGTTCTAAAAGAGTTTCTAAATAATTGAGCCCTATTCAATTCTCCTTTGAAGCGATCCTCAATTCTCTCTCACATAGATGATTCTTTTCTGAGTATCCTGCATACTCACACATGTCAACCGAAATTTTGAATCATCAAAGCACCAACGTGCTAACCTCGTACGGGAATCACTATTCTAACGAGGAGTGGTAGGGAGTCCGAGACCCCCACAGTGACACTCTTCGTTCCATAATTTGGTTTTCCCATTGAACCTAGGTTCCAGCCAGGTTGGGTATCCACTATAGAACTTTTGATTCCAAGGGCTTTAGACCCATTCCTTGTGTCAGCTTCTCCACAACTTCTTTGCTTAACCATTTGGTTAGCAGATCCGCTATATTGTCTTTTGACTTTACGTAGTCAATCGAGATAACACTAGTTGTGAGAAGTTGTCTAATGATATTATGTCTACGACGTATATGTCTAGACTTACAATTATACATATGACTCTGTACTCTCTCAATTGCGGCTTGACTATCACAATGCACACAGATTTGAGGTACGAGTCTTTCCCAACTAGGAATATCCTCAAGAAAATGGCGTAGCCATTCAGCCTCTTAACAACCTTTTTCTAAGGCTATCAGCTCAGATTTCATCATGGATTTCCATGCAACGGCTGCACCGGCTAATGTAAACACGTAGCCACTCGTGGACTTGGAGTCCTTAATATCCGATATCCAGTTAGTGTTGCTATACCTTTCAAGTACAGCAGGATATCCCTGGAGGCGGGTCCGCTACCTGTTGTAGCTGACATGCCTTGGCATAGGCCTCTCCGAGGGTCTTCGGTTCTTGGGCGGCCAAGGACCTCTGGTGTTCGGGCTTAAGGCCCGTTAGGAATTTCCTGACTTTGATTCCTTCGGTGGGTACTATCTCGGGGGCGAGGCGAGCCAGTCGGCAGAATCGTCGGTAGTACTCTGAGACCGGGGCCGTCCCCTGTCTTAGATTGAGGAATTCCTCGTACATGGCGGCCTTCAGATGGTTGGGGTAGAACTGTTCTCGTAACTGCGTCTTTAAGTCCTCCCAGTTGAATCCGGGGTCTTGCTCGTACATAGGCCCCTCGCGGGCCCACCAGTTGTCGGCCTCGTTCTTGAAATAGAAGGAGGCTATCCTGACCCGGTGGCGTTCGGGGCATTGGGTCGTCCTGAACACCTTGTCGAATGTCTCAATCCATTCCTCGAGGGTTGTGGGGTCTTCGTCTCCTGAGAGGGTGGGTGGCCGATGTGCCGAGACTTGGTGGTGGATTTCCAAGTTCTCGTCGGTTGGCGGAGGTTGGGGTACGATAGTACTTAGTGCCTGGGCAATTTGGGTCAGGCGTTGTAGGGCCTGAGTCAAGATTTCTTGAGAGGGGTGTCTCGGTGCTCCTGACTGTTTCTTCTTGGGTGCCATTCCTGGCGATTAAAGGTCGATGTTATTTTGTGTTTCAATCTTGATATCTTGATATAATAAGTGGGGAAGGGATTCCTAATATTAGAGAGGGATAAAGTGAGGGGAGGTTACGTGTAGGTTTCACAATCTCACCGCGCGTCCTAAGATTTCTGAGTCCTATGTTCCTAAATACCTAGAGTTCAAGCTTAATGTCCTAAAGTCCGGTCTTAAGAGTCTTTCCTAGGGTCAAACTTAGGCTCTGATACCAACTGTAACACCCCGGATTTTCAAGATATTTAAAACTTATAAGACAAAGGTAATATCTCATTAAATCCCAAAACATAATACAAGTGTACGGGGTGCTATGCCACACCTGAGCTAGAGAACCCAGGTGCACATGCTAACTAACTAATATTCTCAATAACGTAAAAGCATAATATGGCACGCAGGCCGAAAAGGGGGGGCTATCTACTTCTACGTTCCGAGTCTAGCGCGCTGCAGTGACTTATTCTTCTGTTCCTGAAAGCCAAATATATCTGTTCAGCGAGAGATGCTGGTAACCCACTCCAACGCGTTGAAATACAATACATATAGAGATATATATAGATATACGAAAACCATTTTGAGCATGAAGATATATCCTACGAACTCTAGCTTTAAAACCGGGAATGACTCGACAGATAAGGCCAGACACAAGCAACAGTTATAACGAGCATATGCAGTTCACAACAGATAAGGCAGATAAGGCAAGCATAACAATAATCACAACCCAACATAAACAATCCCCAACATAAATCCCACAGTCACATTCCCCCAAGACACTCATAATCACAACTCATCCATATCACAACACATAGCACACTTTGTTGGCGCCACAGGACCAATCGCATGCCCATACATGAGGGTCAGCGCATATAGCTCTGACACGGCCCCGCAGCACCCTGCCCCGTATAGCAACACGGAGGGGTCGATCGCAACCGACCGATGAACCGCAGCTCATCATAGTGTTTGATCGCAACCAAACAGTGGACCGCAGCCCAAGAGAGTGTGTCATCTGACTGTAGCCAGGAATTCCCATCTGACTACAGCCAGCCTCTGAACCGCAGCTCAGGAAAATGTCATCTGATTGCAGCCAGGAATTCCCATCTGACTACAACCAGCTTCTGGACCGCAGCCCAGGATACCGTCATCCGACTGCAGCCAGGAATTCCCATCTGACTGTAGCCGGCTTCTGAACCGCAGCTCAGGAATAACCAATCCGATCGCAACCGAATTGGGGCAACACGCACACATAACACATAGCAAGCACATACAACCCACATTACACGTTGGGAAGGGGAATAAACGTATAAATAAACTTATGCGTGAACCATCACCAACTAAGAATAGTCCTAAGGGGTTCATACTTCTTCCACCTAGGTCAACGGGATACCAATTCAACTAGCATGCAATATAATCGACTCATAAACCTACGAACGGTACCCGAAATACCAAACTAGACATAGGCACGACAAACGGGGTCCGTTGGGACACCACAGGGATCGGGGAAACATCAAACGGGGAAGCCGGGGTCCCGAGGGGGGGAAAATTCCAGCGGGTAGCCGGTGGGTGGGGGTCCACCCGCCGGCTGCCCGCCGGCCAACACTGTTCCAGGCAGCGGGTGCCCGGCGGGCAACTGCCCGCCCGTCGGCTGCCCGCTGCCGGAGCTGCCCGAATTGCCGCGGGTAGGTGGTGGGTCCCCTACCCCCCACTGACTCTTTTCATCACTTTTCGCCCCGGGAACCATTGTGGAACCCGAAACCATGCTTAGACACTTTTCAACGTAATTAACGATAACACATAGACAATTAACGGATCAATTACGATAGACGAACGGCACATAACCTAACATGCTTTTCTAATCATAATCAACACCCAAACATGCGATTTCCCACCCGATAATCCAAGAATAAGATCATACGATACAACCTAGGGTTCTAATCACTTTTATATCCACAAGAATACGATTCGTCTTCTAATTGCAAGATTCGGTAGGAACAACACATATCATCAAGGATAGCAATTAATCATCAAGAACAACATAATCATCAAGAACAGCATATCATCATCAAGAATCCCAATTAATCATCAAGAACATCCCAATTATCAAGAAACTCCCAATATCAAGATTACCAAGATTCCCCATGGAATCATTAAATCAACATCAATAATAATCATAGTAATTCGCCATTCACAATCATACGGGGGAAACCCTAAGGGGAAATCATAGCTATGAAAATAGGTTTTGTTGAGACATGGGTTACCTCTTAGCCTTAATTAATTCCTTGGCTATGAAGGATCTTTCTTTAAGCTTTCTTGCTTTCTTGATTTCTTCTAAGGGAATTCTTGGAGCTCTCGTGGGGTGATGGGGCGTCTAGGCGTGTGGGGGGGGGGGTTCTAGGTGCTCCCTAAGTTCCCTATTTATAGATCCAAGGGTTTATTTAGAGTTTATTCCTATTGGGTTTAGGGGTTGGGTTTATATAATTGGGCCCATGGGCTATGGTGGCCTTTTCCCTAATTAACCGTTATGATTTGTCCCTTCTCCTGGGTTATTAATTAATTAATTAATTAATCAGTTGGTTTTAGGATCCGTAACACGGGGTGTTACACTCCCCCCCCCCCCCCCCTTAACAGGAAGCTTCGTCCCCGAAGCTTGGCCCTGGGTGACAAAAAGAAAGGAAAGTTTTCCCTTAGTTACCTGGAGTGAACAGCTCGGGGTACCGCTCCTTCATTGTGTCCTTAAGTTCCCATGTGGCTTCCTCGGTCCCGTGGTTGGTCCAGAGAACCTTCACCATTTCCACGACTCGGTTCCGGGTATTTCTTGTTTTGGTGTCCAGGATTCTTACGGGTTTCTCTTCGTATACTAGTGACTCGTCGAGGTTCACGGTCTCGTGTTGGAGTACGTGGCTTGGATCGTGTATGTATTTCTTTAGCTGAGATACGTGGAACACGTTGTGTACTCGTTCTAGCTCGACGGGTAAGGCGAGACGGTAGGCCAAGTCTCCGACTCTCTCCACGATTTCGTACGGGCCGATGAACCGGGGGCTGAGTTTTCCTTTTCTCCCGAACCTCATTACCCCTCGCGTGGGCGAGATCCTTAGCCAGATCTTGTCCCCGAGGCTGAATTCGGCTTGCTTCCTTTTTAGGTCGGCGTACGACTTCTGGCGATCTTGGGCGGCCTTCATCCTTTCCTGGATGTGTTTGACCTTAGCTATGGTGTCTTGTAGGTATTGGGGGCCCAGTGTTACCGGGTTGACCATATCTTCCCAGCATAATGGGGTTCTACATCTCTGACCATACAGTGCTTCATATGGTGCCATGCGAATGCTCGCGTGGTAGCTGTTGTTGTACGAGAACTCGATGAGGTCTAGGTGTTCTTCCCACGTCCCTCGGAAGTCGAGCGCGCAGGCTCTTAGCATGTCTTCGAGGGTTTGGATGGTCCTTTCGGTTTGGCCGTCTGTGGTGGGGTGAAAGGCTGTGCTTAGCTTTAGTTGCGTCCCCAACGCCGCTTGTAGTGATTTCCAGAATTGCGATAGGAATCTGGAATCTCGGTCGGACACAATGTTCCGGGGAACTCCGTGGTATTTCACTACCCGGTTTACGTAAGCTTGGGCTAGTTGCGT
Organism: Ipomoea nil; assembly: GCF_001879475.1. Taxonomy (NCBI): domain Eukaryota; kingdom Viridiplantae; phylum Streptophyta; class Magnoliopsida; order Solanales; family Convolvulaceae; genus Ipomoea; species Ipomoea nil. The sequence continues at coordinate 244,392 of NW_017617109.1, read as the reverse complement.
CATCGTCCATGTTTCTTTCATAGCAATGAACCGCGCTGTCTTGGTGAGTCGATCCACTATGACCCAGATTTTATCCTTACCGGTTTTCGTTGGGGGTAGCCCTCCGACGAAGTCCATGGATATGGAATCCCATTTTCCTTGCGGTATTTCAGGGGGTTGTAAGAGTCCCTTGGGTTTGCATCGTTCGGCTTTTACCCTTTGGCAATTCAGGCACTTGGCCACAAAGTCTGCGACTTCCTTTTTCATATTCGGCCACCAAAATGATTTCTTTACGTCTTGGTATAATTTGTCACCGCCTGGGTGGACGGAGTAAGGGGAGTTGTGTCCTTCCTCCAAGATCTGCTGTTTCAAGTGGGGGTCCGTTGAGGGTACACACCATCTCCCTTTGTAGCGGAGGCTGCCGTCTGGGTGTGCTTCGAAGGGGTCCTCTTTCCCTCGAGTCAGGTCGCGACGGATTTTATCTAGTTCCGGGTCCTGTTGTTGTCCTGATTTGATTTCCTCGAAGAGGGTGGGCACGGCCTGTGTGTTGAGTAGATAGGCATTGGGGCGAGTTTGTCCCTGCTCTATTATTTCCAAGTGTAGCCTTTGGAAGTCCCTATACAGATGGTCCGGTAGGACCCACGTGGTGTTAAGGGAATGATTTGCCTTTCGGCTTAGGGCATCCGCCACCACGTTGGCTTTTCCCTCGTGGTATTGAATGTCTAGGTCGTAGTCCTTTATGAGTTCCAGCCATCTTCGTTGTCTCATGTTTAGGTCCTTTTGAGTAAAAATGTACTTCAGGCTCTTATGGTCGGTGTAGATCTTGCATTGTACTCCATACAGGTAGTGCCTCCAAATTTTCAATGCGAATACGATAGCGGCTAGCTCGAGGTCATGGGTGGGGTAATTTTCTTCGTGGGTTTTGAGTTGCCTGGATGCGTAAGCTATTACCTTGCCATTTTGCATTAGTACGCATCCTAACCCCTTCTTGGATGCGTCGCTGTAGACTTCAAACCCTTCCGATCCGGAGGGTATGGCTAGCACGGGTGCAGTGGTGAGTTTATCCTTTAATGCTTGGAAGGCCGAGATGCAGCCGTTGTCCCAACGGAAGGGGGTTTCCTTTTTCATGAGCTTAATGAGGGGTTGGGCTATCTTGGTGAAGTCGGGTATGAATCTCCTGTAGTAGCCCGCTAGACCTAAGAAGCTTCGGACTTCCGAGAGTGAGTTCGGCGTGGTCCATTCTTTAACGGCGCGAACCTTAGCAGGGTCCACCCTAATCCCTTCCTTGGTTATCACGTGGCCCAAGAAGGCTACGCTGTCTTGCCAGAATTCGCACTTGGAGAATTTAGCATAGAGTTGGTTCTCCCTGAGGGTTTGCAGAGATATGCGTAGGTGCTTCTCATGTTCTTCTTTATTTCGGGAGTAGACTAGGATGTCGTCAATGAACACGATGACGAAGTCATCCAGGTGAGGTCGGAATACTCGATTCATGAGGTCCATGAATATGGCAGGCGCGTTAGTGAGGCCGAAAGGCATTACGGTAAACTCGTAGTGGCCGTAGCGTGTCCGGAAGGCCGTTTTCTGGATGTCCGGTCTGGCCACTTGGATCTGGTGATACCCGGATCTTAGGTCGATCTTCAAGAATACCCCTGCCCCTTTGAGTTGGTCAAATAAGTCATCTATTCGGGGAAGGGGGTACCTATTCTTTATAGTAACTTGGTTGAGTTCCCGGTAGTCGATGCACAGGCGCATGCTCCCATCCTTTTTCTTAACGAATAGTACCGGTGCTCCCCATGGGGAGGTGCTGGGCCGGATGTAACCCTTATCTAGCAGTTCTTGGAGTTGTGTTTTCAGTTCCTTCATTTCCTATGGTGCTAGCCGGTAGGGTGGTTTAGAGATCGGGGCGGCGCCCGGCATGAGGTCTATGGTGAACTCGACCTCCCTGGTCGGGGGTGCCCCGGGAATCTCGTCTGGGAAGACGTCGGTGAACTCGTTCACCACTGGGATGGCTTGTGGTTCGGGTGTTTTGGCGTTGAGGTCTTCGACTGAGCATAAGAAGGCCTCGTTTCCTTGGCCCAGATACTTCTTAATTTTCATCATGTTTATCAGCTTGATCCCTGGATCCTGGCGGGCACTGCGGTACGACACCCTCTTACCGTTTGGCCCTCGTAGGACCACTTTCTGCTCTCCGCACAGGATTTGCGCTTGGAACTCCCCTAGCCAATCCATGCCCAAGATTACTTGCATCCCATCCAATTGAAACTGGATCAGGTTACTGGGGAATTCCACTCCCTGAATGGTGATCATTACATGCTCGTACATGCGATCACATTTTATGACCTCGCCTGAGGCCACCTTGACTTGGAGTCGGACCTTGGTGGTGGCGTTAAGACCGAGCTGGGCGGCGAACTCGGTTGCTATAAACGAGTTGGTAGCCCCTAAGTCGAATAATATGACAGCTGGGGTGGCGTGCACTAGGAAGGTTCCGGAGACTATGTTGCTATCTCCGATCCTGGCCTTGCTTAGGGTGAGGATCCTTCCCCGGGTAGTCGGCGTGATGGTTTGGTCAAGTGGGGCGGTTTTGGGGTTCTTGGCTTCCTGGCGAGAATTGGACGACTTCCTTCGGGTTTCCTTTTATACCCCAGTTGCATCCCTGGAGGCGGGTCCGCTACCTGTTGTAGCTGACATGCCTTGGCATAGGCCTCTCCGAGGGTCTTCGGTTCTTGGGCGGCCAAGGACCTCTGGTGTTCGGGCTTAAGGCCCGTTAGGAATTTCCTGACTTTGATTCCTTCGGTGGGTACTATCTCGGGGGCGAGGCGAGCCAGTCGGCAGAATCGTCGGTAGTACTCTGAGACCGGGGCCGTCCCCTGTCTTAGATTGAGGAATTCCTCGTACATGGCGGCCTTCAGATGGTTGGGGTAGAACTGTTCTCGTAACTGCGTCTTTAAGTCCTCCCAGTTGAATCCGGGGTCTTGCTCGTACATAGGCCCCTCGCGGGCCCACCAGTTGTCGGCCTCGTTCTTGAAATAGAAGGAGGCTATCCTGACCCGGTGGCGTTCGGGGCATTGGGTCGTCCTGAACACCTTGTCGAATGTCTCAATCCATTCCTCGAGGGTTGTGGGGTCTTCGTCTCCTGAGAGGGTGGGTGGCCGATGTGCCGAGACTTGGTGGTGGATTTCCAAGTTCTCGTCGGTTGGCGGAGGTTGGGGTACGATAGTACTTAGTGCCTGGGCAATTTGGGTCAGGCGTTGTAGGGCCTGAGTCAAGATTTCTTGAGAGGGGTGTCTCGGTGCTCCTGACTGTTTCTTCTTGGGTGCCATTCCTGGCGATTAAAGGTCGATGTTATTTTGTGTTTCAATCTTGATATCTTGATATAATAAGTGGGGAAGGGATTCCTAATATTAGAGAGGGATAAAGTGAGGGGAGGTTACGTGTAGGTTTCACAATCTCACCGCGCGTCCTAAGATTTCTGAGTCCTATGTTCCTAAATACCTAGAGTTCAAGCTTAATGTCCTAAAGTCCGGTCTTAAGAGTCTTTCCTAGGGTCAAACTTAGGCTCTGATACCAACTGTAACACCCCGGATTTTCAAGATATTTAAAACTTATAAGACAAAGGTAATATCTCATTAAATCCCAAAACATAATACAAGTGTACGGGGTGCTATGCCACACCTGAGCTAGAGAACCCAGGTGCACATGCTAACTAACTAATATTCTCAATAACGTAAAAGCATAATATGGCACGCAGGCCGAAAAGGGGGGGCTATCTACTTCTACGTTCCGAGTCTAGCGCGCTGCAGTGACTTATTCTTCTGTTCCTGAAAGCCAAATATATCTGTTCAGCGAGAGATGCTGGTAACCCACTCCAACGCGTTGAAATACAATACATATAGAGATATATATAGATATACGAAAACCATTTTGAGCATGAAGATATATCCTACGAACTCTAGCTTTAAAACCGGGAATGACTCGACAGATAAGGCCAGACACAAGCAACAGTTATAACGAGCATATGCAGTTCACAACAGATAAGGCAGATAAGGCAAGCATAACAATAATCACAACCCAACATAAACAATCCCCAACATAAATCCCACAGTCACATTCCCCCAAGACACTCATAATCACAACTCATCCATATCACAACACATAGCACACTTTGTTGGCGCCACAGGACCAATCGCATGCCCATACATGAGGGTCAGCGCATATAGCTCTGACACGGCCCCGCAGCACCCTGCCCCGTATAGCAACACGGAGGGGTCGATCGCAACCGACCGATGAACCGCAGCTCATCATAGTGTTTGATCGCAACCAAACAGTGGACCGCAGCCCAAGAGAGTGTGTCATCTGACTGTAGCCAGGAATTCCCATCTGACTACAGCCAGCCTCTGAACCGCAGCTCAGGAAAATGTCATCTGATTGCAGCCAGGAATTCCCATCTGACTACAACCAGCTTCTGGACCGCAGCCCAGGATACCGTCATCCGACTGCAGCCAGGAATTCCCATCTGACTGTAGCCGGCTTCTGAACCGCAGCTCAGGAATAACCAATCCGATCGCAACCGAATTGGGGCAACACGCACACATAACACATAGCAAGCACATACAACCCACATTACACGTTGGGAAGGGGAATAAACGTATAAATAAACCTATGCGTGAACCATCACCAACTAAGAATAGTCCTAAGGGGTTCATACTTCTTCCACCTAGGTCAACGGGATACCAATTCAACTAGCATGCAATATAATCGACTCATAAACCTACGAACGGTACCCGAAATACCAAACTAGACATAGGCACGACAAACGGGGTCCGTAGGGACACCACGGGGATCGGGGAAACATCAAACGGGGAAGCCGGGGTCCCGAGGGGGGGAAAATTCCAGCGGGTAGCCGGTGGGTGGGGGTCCACCCGCCGGCTGCCCGCCGGCCAACACTGTTCCGGGCAGCGGGTGCCCGGCGGGCAACTGCCCGCCCGCCGGCTGCCCGCTGCCGGAGCTGCCCGAATTGCCGCGGGTAGGTGGTGGGTCCCCTACCCCCCACCTACCCCCCACTGACTCTTTTCATCACTTTTCGCCCCGGGAACCATTGTGGAACCCGAAATCATGCTTAGACACTTTTCAACGTAATTAACGACAACACATAGACAATTAACGGATCAATTACGATAGACGAACGGCACATAACCTAACATGCTTTTCTAATCATAATCAACACCCAAACATGCGATTTCCCACCCGATAATCCAAGAATAAGATCATACGATACAACCTAGGGTTCTAATCACTTTTATATCCACAAGAATACGATTCGTCTTCTAATTGCAAGATTCGGTAGGAACAACACATATCATCAAGGATAGCAATTAATCATCAAGAACAACATAATCATCAAGAACAGCATATCATCATCAAGAATCCCAATTAATCATCAAGAACATCCCAATTATCAAGAAACTCCCAATATCAAGATTACCAAGATTCCCCATGGAATCATTAAATCAACATCAATAATAATCATAGTAATTCGCCATTCACAATCATACGGGGGAAACCCTAAGGGGAAATCATAGCTATGAAAATAGGTTTTGTTGAGACATGGGTTACCTCTTAGCCTTAATTAATTCCTTGGCTATGAAGGATCTTTCTTTAAGCTTTCTTGCTTTCTTGATTTCTTCTAAGGGAATTCTTGGAGCTCTCCTGGGGTGATGGGGCGTCTAGGCGTGTGGGGGGGGGGGGTTCTAGGTGCTCCCTAAGTTCCCTATTTATAGATCCAAGGGTTTATTTTGAGTTTATTCCTATTGGGTTTAGGGGTTGGGTTTATATAATTGGGCCCATGGGCTATGGTGGCCTTTTCCCTAATTAACCATTATGATTTATCCCTTCTCCTGGGTTATTAATTAATTAATTAATTAATCAGTTGGTTTTAGGATCCGTAACACGGGGTGTTACAGCGTCATCCCAATGTTTATCTTTGTGTTCTTTCAGGTGATGTTTATTCGAGCGCGATGTCTTGATCTTGGTAGCTTAGCACCTTTATCCTTATTTTTGTGGCCTGTGCGCCAATGTAGTTAGACTGATGTTTTGGGTTAGATGTTTACACTTGCAGATTGTTCGCCTTAGCGTTTATCGGGTTCGGTAGACGTGGCATAACACCCCTTGACTTGGATTTTCTTTTATCTAATTTCTGTTTTATCTTCCGCTGTGCTAGTTTGTTGTTTAATCTGCATGTGTTAGGGCTTTCTTGTGGGCCTTGTTTGGCGGGGGGGGGGGGGTTACAGTTGGTATTAGAGCCTAGGTTTAGAGCCTAGGAAGAGTTAAGTCTAGACTTTCTAAGTGGTCAAGCGTGTTTTGAGACCTCTAAGCGACCTTAAGAAGCTAAGTATTAGGTTTAGGACTCTAGGTAGCGCGGTGAGCTGTGTGTTGTTTTCTGTTCTGTGCTTGTTGCCTTTCTTTTCATAATTGTGTTGTTGTAGTAGAAGTTTGTGATGCCTCCTCGTCAGCGTGCCGCAACGTTTGAAGATGTTGGGGAAGTGGTTAAGAAATCTCGGTTGGTCGAATCTAGTAAGACCTCGGGGGTGGTTGAGCAGTGGATCAGAAGTGGTACGTCTACCAGGATAAGTTCTAGTGCAGCCACCCTACCAACATTGCGGGGTGAGAGAGAAAATGGAATGATAAGAGTACATCACCCAATGGAAGGATCATCCCAAGAGAGAATGTTTATCCTTAATGAGGTTCGAACAAGTGACAGTGATGTGGTAGTTGGAACTTTTCTCGTGCAATCTGTCCCGGCAACAGTCTTGTTCGATTCAGGAGCATCTAGTTCGTTCGTGTCACCCGGGCTCGTGAAGAAGTTGGGTCTATCCGGGGGCACTGGGGTGAAGTTTAGCGTGAAGGTAGCGTCGGGAGAGGTAAGGGTGTGTGACCGTCTGTTTGAGGGCATCAAGATCAACATCAAGGGAGAAGATTTTCCCAGTGACCTAATCCAGTACGACTTGGACGGGATGGATGTGGTCTTAGGTATGGACTGGTTGGGGCGGTTTAGAGCCCAAATCCTGTGCAAAGATCATAAGGTGATGCTACGAGGACCCAGTGGAAAAAGGGTGTCATACCGTGGAAAGTCGAAAGAACCCGGGATTAAGCTAGTGTCTATGGTAAAGATGAAGAAGTATATGGACAAAGACAATGATGTGTACTTGTGCTCGGTCGAGAACCTGAAGGCAAAGAAGTAGCTCAATCTATACCCGTAGTTCGCGAGTTCCTTGACGTTTTCCCCGAGGAAATACCGGGTATGCCGCATGCTAGGGAAGTGGAATTTTCAGTGGATCTTATACCAGGCACTGCACCCATCTCTAAAGCCCCGTATAGTTTGGCTCCGCCTGAAATGCAAGAGCTGAAGGCCCAATTGCAAGAACTCCTTTATAAAGGTTACATTTGGCCAAGTACATCACCATGGGGAGCCCCGGTTTTGTTTGTAAAGAAGAAGGATGGGAGCATGAGGTTGTGCATCGACTACCGGGAACTTAATCAAGTTACCATCAAGAACAAATACCCCCTTCCAAGAATTGATGACTTGTTTGATCAACTCCGCGGCGCGGGAGTGTTTTCCAAAGTTGACTTAGGTCGGGGTACCATCAGATAAAGGTAGCGGACAAGGACATCCCTAAGACTGCGTTCCGGACTCGGTACGGTCACTACGAGTTTACAGTTATGCCATTCGGTTTGACTAACGCCCCTGCGGTTTTCATGGACTTGATGAACAGGGTGTTCAAATCCCACCTTGATGATTTCGTGATCATATTCATCGACGATATCTTGGTTTATTTGAAAGATAAGGAAGAACATGTTGGACATCTTCGGACGGTACTTCAAATTTTGTGGGAAAAGCAGCTGTACGCCAAGTTCTCTAAGCGCGAGTTTTAGAAAGACAGTGTGACGTTTCTAGGCCACGTGATTGATAGTCGGGGAATTTCTGTGGATCCAGATAAGATATGGGCAGTGAAGGATTGGACTGTACCTACATCTGTGACAGAAGTAAGAAGTTTTCTTGGTCTGGCGGGTTATTACAGAAGGTTGGTGTTGGATTTTGCCAAGGTGGCTCTGTAACACCCCAGATTTTCAAGACATTTTAAAACTTATAATAAAGGTAGAATCTTATTAAATCCCAAGATATAATACAAGCGTTCGGGGTGCTATGCCACACCTGGGCTAGAGAACCCAAGTGCACAGGCTAACTAACTAATATCCTCAAAGTGTGATTTCATAAACGTGGCAGGCAGGCCAAAAGGGAAACTATCTACTTCTACACTCCAAGTTCTAGCGCGCTCCAGTGACTTAATCTTCTGTGCCTGAAAGCCAAATATATCTGTTCAGCGAGAGATGCTGGTAACCCACTCCAACGCGTTGAAATACAATACATATAGAGATATATATAGATATACGAAAACCATTTTGAGCATGAAGATATATCCTACGAACTCTAGCTTTAACCGGGGATGACTCGACAGATATGGCTAGACACAAGCAACAGTTATAACAAGCATATGCAGTTCATAACAGGCAAGGCAGATAAGGCAAGGCATAAACAATAATCATGATCCCAACATAAACGATCCCCAACATAAATCCCATAGTCACATCCCCCAAGACACTCATAATCACGACTCATCCATATCACAACACATAGCACACTTTGTTGGCGCCACAGGACCAATCGCATGCCCATATATGAGGGTCAGCGCATATAGCTCTGACACGGCCCCGCAGCACCCTGCCCCGTATCGCAACACGGAGGGGTCGATCGCAACCGACCGATGAACCGCAGCTCATCATAGTGTTTGATCGCAACCAAACAGTGGACCGCAGCCCAAGAGAATGTCATCTGACCGCAGCCAGGAAAGAGGACGAACCGCAGCTCGTATAGAAACGTTTGATCGCAACCAAACGGTGGACCGCAGCCCAAGAGTATCAATCTGACCACAGCCAGCTTCTGAACCGCAGCTCAGGATAACCAATCCGATCGCAACCGAATTGGGGTAACACACACACATAACACATAGCAAGCACATGCAACCCACATTACACATTAGGAAGGGGGAGAAAACGTATAACAAAACCTATGCGTGATCCATCACATACTAAGAATAGTCCTAAGGGGTTCATACTTCTACCACCTAGGTCAACGGGATACCAATTCAAGTAGCATGCAATATAATAGACTCGTAAACATACGAACGGCACCCGAAATATCAAACTAGACATAGGCACGATGAACGGAGTCCGTTGGGACACCACGGGGATCGGGGGAATATCAAACGGGGAAGCCGGGATCCCGAATTGGGGAAATTTCCAGCGGGTAGCCGGTGGGTGGGGGCCACCCGCCGGCTGCCCGCCGGAATTACTGTTCCGGGCAGCGGGTCGCCGGCGGGCAGCTGCCCGCCCGCCGGCTACCCGCTACTGGGCGGTGTTTCACGGCCGTGGGTAGGTGGCGGGTCCCCTACCCCCCACTGACTCTTTTCACACGCTTTACGCCCCGGGAACCGTTGTGGAACCCGAAACCATGCTTAGACACTTTACAACGCAATTAACGACGACACGTAGCCAATTAACGAATCAAATACAAGAAACGAACGGCACATAACCTATCATGCTTTTCTAAATATAATCAACACCCAAACATGCGATTTCCCCACCCGATAATCCAAGAATAAGATCATACGATACAACCTAGGGTTCTAATCACTTTTATATCAGCAAGAATACGTTTCGTCTTCTAATTGCAAGATTCGGTAAGAATAACACATAAGCATCAAGAACATCACACAATTATCAGGAACAACACATAATCATCAAGAACTCCATATAATTATCAAGAACACCATAATTATCAAGAATCTCCCAATATCAAGATCATCAAGATCCCCCATGGGATCATCACATCAATTACCAATAATAATCATCATAACTTGCCAATATACAATAATATGGGGAAACCCTAAAGGGGAATTATAACTATGAAAATAGGTTTTGTTGAGACATGGGTTACCTCTTAGCCTTAATTAATTCCTTGGCTATGAAGGGTCTTTCTTTAAGCTTTCTTGCTTTCTTGATTTCTTCTAAGGGAATTCTTGGAGCTCTTTTGGGATGATGAGTCGTTTATTGTGGTGGGGGGGGGGGGGGTTCTAGGTGCCTCTTAAGTCCCCTATTTATATATTTAGGAGCCCTAATTAGAAACTAATATTATAGGCTTGCTAATTCTATTCCTTTTGGGACTAAGGATTGGGTTCCATGGTCCATAGTGGACCATATTAATTAATTAAAGAGAATCCTAATCATAATCTGAATAGTAAAAGACCTACTTCCTTTATTCCTAATAGATAACTAGGTCTAGGATTCCTAATCAGAATCTGAATAGTAAAAGGTTTACTTTCTTTATTCCTAATAGGCTTAAGGCTCTAATTTAGGCAAGGGCCCACGGTTCATGGTGGGCCTTATTAATTAATTAAAGGGAAACCTAACTGAATTAAATCATATTTAATTATTATTAACGGGATTAATTAAATAATTAATCCGGGATTGAAGGCCGTAACACGGGGTGTTACACTCTCCCCCCCTTACGAGAAGCTTCGTCCCCGAAGCTTGGAAATCATTGCAGGGTTAACGAGTCAAGAGAAGAACCGTGGTCCTATAGAGAAGGTATTCCACGGGGAAATTGTATACTTGCAAGCCTATGTGTGTTGGGTTTTTGGGAACGATTAGGTTTACAGGGCTAAGAGAGTGGGTTTCAAACTTGAGGACACGGTGAATTCAGGAATTTAGGATCAAGTTTTCGAGGTTGCAACTTAGGTTGTGAGGTTGCCACTTGTATGGAATCGTTAAAACATGGGATTGAGAATGGGGTCTGAAGGGTAGAAAGGGTTTTGAAATAAGGAAGGGGCCGATTTTTCGAGGGAGGGAAAGGAATTCGGCTAGGATGGGTTAAGGTTTCTTGATCCCAAGTGAATAATCTGGTTAGATGCTTTGATCACGATGCGCCGACGAGCTGATGATCCTCCTTCCTTGGTGTTGGTGCTTGCTTGACCTTAAGGTCCTTGTTAAACCTTGCTTCCCAGGCTAAGGTTTCATCCTTCTCTTCTTTCTTGAGGGAATTTCCCGTGGTGATTCAACACTTACTTCTTTAATGCGCCCAAGGTCTTGACCGAGTTGGGTCAACCAAGCCAATCTCTTAGGGCGCACTTCCCAAATTCTTCCCAAAGTCTCTTGGGAGTCGATGGGCTTTGGGTCGAATTTCTCTTCTTATTGAATTTCATCTCCTCTTTAGTGGATGAAATTCTTAGTAAGACTTCATGTCTTACCCGAGGTTCGGCATTGTTGTGCCCTGTTTGTGTTATTTTTAATGATGAAGGTGTCCTTGCATGCCCTTTTTCTTTTAAAGCGCAGTCGGTTACCAAATTTCGTTGTGGGATGACTCGGCGACTTTACGAGTCACCTCATTTCCTTGTGGGTCCTTAATGACCCTTGAAGTCTTGGCGCGCATGTGTTCTTCACCCTTTTGCTTAGCACCATGGGCTACGTAGTTCTTGATTCCATACAACTTGTAAGGAGTCCTCTGATTTGCTCGAACGATGTCCATGGTTTGGAGGAGTCCCGGTCCCTCCTTAGCATTTTGACTTTTAAAGTTTTCGTGGGTTCTTAGTACGAGTTCCCAACTCGCCACCTTGGTTTGCGCAATCCTTTACGCCAAACATCCCTAGTCAGTTGTATCGTAGGATCCGATTTCAATTACTCGTGCAATGTAATTGATTGTGATTTCCCGATGGTGTCTCGTGCGTCAAGGTCTTTAACGTAGGACACTATGTTTGGGTGGTCCATGGTTCCTTACCCAAGACTCACATTCCTCAATCGAGGCACACAAGTGCGCCACAAATCAATAAAATGAGGGGTTAAGAAATCAGCACATTGTACCAGTGGGCGCGAGGTAGGCGGTCGTCCGCCTGCCAAGCTCCCTGCCAAGGACCCGCCAAGGTCCCGTTGGGGACCCGCGGGAAAGTGACTAGGAATAGTCAATTCCTTCGGGAAAGACCCCAAAAATGCACAGATTCATGTCCTGACAAGTCCTATGCCCTTGTGCACAATAAAAGGGACTTGGATACATAGGATGACCCATCGTACAATGTTCATTGATCCTTAAGCACGAGTTCTAGAGGTAGATATACATACTTATATATATCTATGTTTTCTTGGTCTGGGTTAAAAGAGGTGTAAGAAGTGCAAGGGCTAGGTTTCAAAGTCGAGGGGCGGATAGGGTCGATGTCTCAAGGTCGTAATACAGGAAGGAAGGTTGCCACCTTGTACGGGTTTGTCTGTAATGAGGGATCAAGAGCGAGGTTTGGAGTGATAGGACGGATTCTTTAACGAAATGGTACTTGATTGGCAAGGGAGGGAAAGGGGCTAAGGACTCTTGGCTTCGAGTGATTATGCCTGTTTGGGGCTTGGTTGTGGCGTGCAATCGAACTGGTGATCCCTTTTCCTTGGCTTTGTTTGATTCTAAGATTTTCGTTTGATCTTCTCTTCCCGTGTCGAAGTCCCCTTCGTCTCTATGGCTTCCAGGGGAATTCTCGTGATGGTTTCCGTGCACGTTCCCCTCGGATGTCCAGAAGTCTGGACCCAGTCGGTTTAGTAGGTCAAACCCCTAGGTCTTGACTCCTAATCCTTGCCGAGGGTTCTTAAGGGTAAGGGGGGTTTCGGGTTTAGTCTTTCTTGTTCTATTGGGTTTCATCCCTTCCTTGGTGGATGAAATTCTTAGCAAGGCTTTATGTCCTCCTTGAGGTTCGGCCTGTTGCACCTATTTGACGATGTTTTCTGTAGCGAGGGCCCCTGACACATTGAACGTATTTGTTTGCCCGCTCTTGTCAACGCATGGCGTTCTTCGGTGGCGTACGTACAGGCTATGGTTTCTCGTGAAGCCTTCACGGTTTTCGTGCAAGGGTGGGGTGATACGTATTCGTAACCTCCACCTACTTCGCCGATTCCTATCTAACAACTTATTTTAATATTGAATCAATGAATGTCGGTTCTTCACGCCCCTGGGCAGGGTAAGGGCCTTATGCTGCTCTACGGTTTTTAACAGGGTTTCTAAACGGAGTGGGGATATGAACTTAGAGTAAGGGCAATAACAATTTAGGGTTTCCGAGGGTTTGGGTTAAGTGTAACAAAGGGTGAGCAAGGTCATGACGGTTGCGAATTTGCTCTTAAGGTAATTAAGGATTCGGGGTGGGAGTTTTCAACAAATAGGGGTATCAAGATGCTGGGGTTTCAGGGCGGATGATATTTTAAATTTGGGTGGTGGGGTCGCAAAGTGTCGCGATATACTTACCTTGCACCCAAGGATTCGACTAATGGTGTCGTTCCTTCGCTACTTTAATAGGTGTCCTAGTTCTCCTTCCTGTGTGTTGTAGCCGCAACCCGGGTTTGCCGAGATAAGGCAACTTGTCGGAAGGTGCATGTCATTTGTCTGACTCGGGGGTTATCGTGGTTACCCTGGGTTGGTGCGTATTGCAGTCCGTCCCTTTTAGCAGTCCTGACTGTAACGCCTCTTCTTAGTAGTCATCCAAATCTTCCTTTTCTTTGGTCAGGGTCCTTGTCAAGTCTTTTGACGGGAGTTAGGACGAGGCGATTTATCGGGTAAGTGTACGTTACCCAGTTGTGGAAGTAAACTTATCTATTCGCACCCCTACCTGGTGTGGTAAGCGTAGGGGGAGGTTCCTTTAAGTTAGAGAGGGATGAAGTGAGGGGAGGTTATGTGTAGGTTTCACAATCTCACTGCGTGTCCTAAGATTCCTGGATCCTATGTTCCTAAGTACCTAGAGTTCAAGCCTAGTGTCCTAAAGTCCGGTCTTAAGAGTCTTATCCTAGGGTCAAACTTAAGCTCTGATACCAACTGTAACACCCCAGATTTTCAAGACATTTTAAAACTTATAATAAAGGTAGAATCTTATTAAATCCCAAGATATAATACAAGCGTTCGGGGTGCTATGCCACACCTGGGCTAGAGAACCCAAGTGCACAGGCAAACTAACTAATATCCTCAAAGTGTGATTTCATAAACGTGGCACGCAGGCCGAAAGGGAAACTATCTACTTCTACACTCCAAGTTCTAGCGCGTTCCAGTGACTTAATCTTCTGTGCCTGAAAGCCAAATATATCTGTTCAGCGAGAGATGCTGGTAACCCACTCCAACGCGTTGAAATACAATACATATAGAGATATATATAGATATACGAAAACCATTTTGAGCATGAAGATATATCCTACGAACTCTAGCTTTAACCGGGGATGACTCGACAGATAAGGCTAGACACAAGCAACAGTTATAACAAGCATATGCAGTTCATAACAGGCAAGGCAGATAAGGCAAGGCATAAACAATAGTCATGATCCCAACATAAACGATCACCAACATAAATCCCATAGTCACATCCCCCAAGACACTCATAATCACGACTCATCCATATCACAACACATAGCACACTTTGTTGGCGCCACAGGACCAATCGCATGCCCATACATGAGGGTCAGCGCATATAGCTCTGACACGGCCCCGCAGCACCCTGCCCCGTATCGCAACACGGAGGGGTCGATCACAACCGACCGATGAACCGCAGCTCATCATAGTGTTTGATCGCAACCAAACAGTGGACCGCAGCCCAAGAGAATGTCATCTGACCGCAGCCAGGAAAGAGGACGAACCGCAGCTCGTATAGAAACGTTTGATCGCAACCAAACGGTGGACCGCAGCCCAAGAGTATCAATCTGACCGCAGCCAGCTTCTGAACCGCAGCTCAGGATAACCAATCCGATCGCAACCGAATTGGGGTAACACACACACATAACACATAGCAAGCACATGCAACCCACATTACACATTAGGAAGGGGGAGAAAACGTATAACAAAACCTATGTGTGATCCATCACATACTAAGAATAGTCCTAAGGGGTTCATACTTCTACCACCTAGGTCAACGGGATACCAATTCAACTAGCATGCAATATAATAGACTCGTAAACCTACGAACGGCACCCGAAATATCAAACTAGACATAGGCACGATGAACGGAGTCCGTTGGGACACCACGGGGATCGGGGGAATATCAAACGGGGAAGCCGGGATCCCGAATTGGGGAAATTTCCAGCGGGTAGCCGGTGGGTGGGGGCCACCCGCCGGCTGCCCGCCGGAATTACTGTTCCGGGCAGCGGGTCGCCGGCGGGCAGCTGCCCGCCCGTCGGCTACCCGCTGCTGGGCCTGTGTTTCACGGCCGTGGGTAGGTGGCGGGTCCCCTACCCCCACTGACTCTTTTCACACGCTTTACGCCCCGGGAACCGTTGTGGAACCCGAAACCATGCTTAGACACTTTACAACGCAATTAACGACGACACGTAGCCAATTAACGAATCAAATACAAGAAACGAACGGCACATAACCTATCATGCTTTTCTAAATATAATCAACACCCAAACATGCGATTTCCCCACCCGATAATCCAAGAATAAGATCATACGATACAACCTAGGGTTCTAATCACTTTTATATCAGCAAGAATACGGTTCGTCTTCCAATTGCAAGATTCGGTAAGAATAACACATAAGCATCAAGAACATCACACAATTATCAGGAACAACACATAATCATCAAGAACTCCATATAATTATCAATAACACCATAATTATCAAGAATCTCCCAATATCAAGATCATCAAGATCCCCCATGGGATCATCACATCAATTACCAATAATAATCATCATAACTTGCCAATATACAATAATATGGGGAAACCCTAAAGGGGAATTATAACTATGAAAATAGGTTTTGTTGAGACATGGGTTACCTCTTAGCCTTAATTAATTCCTTGGCTATGAAGGGTCTTTCTTTAAGCTTTCTTGCTTTCTTGATTTCTTCTAAGGGAATTCTTGGAGCTCTTTTGGGATGATGAGTCGTTTATTGTGGTGGTGGGGGGGGGGGGGGGGTTCTAGGTGCCTCTTAAATCCCCTATTTATATATTTAGGAGCCCTAATTAGAAACTAATATTATAGGCTTGCTAATTCTATTCCTTTTGGGACTAAGGATTGGGTTCCATGGTCCATAGTGGACCATATTAATTAATTAAAGAGAATCCTAATCATAATCTGAATAGTAAAAGACCTACTTCCTTTATTCCTAATAGATAACTAGGTCTAGGATTCCTAATCAGAATCTGAATAGTAAAAGGTTTACTTTCTTTATCCCTAATAGGCTTAAGGCTCTAATTTAGGCAAGGGCCCACGGTTCATGGTGGACCTTATTAATTAATTAAAGGGAAACCTAACTGAATTAAATCATATTTAATTATTATTAACTGGATTAATTAAATAATTAATCCGGGATTGAAGGCCGTAACACGGGGTGTTACAGGCTCAACCGTTGATTAAGTTACTAAGAAAGGAAGCACCTTTCGTGTGGAGTCCAGCTTGTGAGTTAGCATTCCGAGAGTTGAAAGAGAGGCTCACGACTACACCAGTTTTAATCTTGCCATCCGGGACGGAAGGGTTTGAAGTGTACAGTGATGCTTCTAAGAAAGGTTTAGGTTGTGTCCTGATGCAAAATGGAAGAGTAATTGCTTATGCTTCGCGACAGCTAAAAGTTCACGAAGAGAATTACCCTACACACGATTTGGAATTGGCCGCCGTAGTGTTTGCTTTGAAAATTTAGAGGCACCATCTATATGGGGTGCGTTGCAAGATCTTCACGGATCACAAGAGTCTCAAATATATCTTCACCCAAAAGGATCTAATATGCGACAACGAAGGTGGTTGGAGCTCATCAAGGACTACGAGTTAGATATTCAGTATCACGAAGGAAAAACTAATGTAGTGGCGGACGCCTTAAGTCGGAAATCGGAGCATACCGCTAGTTCTATTTGGGTAGTGGCGGATGAGCTTTGTAAGGAGCTCCAACGGATAAACTTGGAAGTGGTGGAACAGGGAGATGTGGAGGCAGAAGTTCGTTGCTATAACTTAAGGATTGTACCTACATTTCTGGGAGAAATTAAGGAAGAACAGCAAAATGATGCATATTTGACAAAGGTAAGGGATGACCTAGCTAAAGGGAAAGGGGGACCGTTTGAGTTATCTACGGATGGGGTGTTGAGGTACAAAGGCCGTTTATGCATACCCGCGTCATGTGATCAGTGGAAGCGACAGATTTTGGAAGAGGGTCATAACACACCCTATTCGGTCCACCCCGGGGGAGACAAATTATACAAAGACGTGAAGGGCTTCTTCTGGTGGCCTAATATGAAGAAGGAAGTTGCAGAGTTTGTTGGGAAATGCCTTAACTGCCAAAAGGTAAAAGTGGAACGTTGTAAGGTAAAGGGGTTGGTACAACCATTAGAAGTTCCACAAGGAAAGTGGGATTCAATATCTATGGATTTCGTGGGAGGTCTACCGACAACCCGTTCGGGTAAGGACAAAATCTGGGTGATAGTTGATCGTTTGACTAAGACTGCGCGCCTTATCGTAATGAAGGAGACCTGAACAATGACACAGTTGGCTCAAGCTTATGTCAACCAAGTGCTAAAGTATCATGGAGTTCCGAGGGATATTGTGTCCGATAGGGATCCAAGGTTCTTGTCTCAATTTTGGAAATCCTTGCAAGCAGCTCTTGGAACTAAGCTAAATCTCAGTACTGCTTTCCACCCAGCCACCGATGGACAAATAGAAAGGACTATACAGACTATCGAAGATATGTTGAGAGCTTGTATGTTGGATTTTCAAGGATCTTGGGAGGACCATTTGGATTTGATCGAGTTTTCTTACAACAACAGTTATCATTCGAGCATTCGCATGGCACCTTATGAAGCTCTCTACAGTCAGAAATGTCGCAGTCCGTTTTGTTGGGAGGATCTTGTCAATCCGATAGTGATGGGACCGCAATACTTGTTAGACACATCCGAGAAGGTTAAACAGATTCAGGAAAAGATGAATGCGGCTCAAAATCGTCAAAAGTCTTATGCTGATTTAGCTAGGAGACAAGTGGAGTTCTCGGTTGGGGATAAAGTTTGGTTGAAAGTGTCTCCCACCCGGGGAGTAATGCGGTTTGGAAGGAAAGGGAAGTTGAGCCCTAGGTTTATAGGCCCGTATGAAATCCTGGAGAGGGTTGGGAGTTTGGCTTACCGTTTGGCATTGCCTATGGAGTTGGAAAGGGTGCATAACGTGTTCCATGTATCACAGCTCAAGAGATATGTTCACGACCCGGCCCATGTCTTACCACCAGAAGTGATACCGATAGACGAAGATTTGTCTTACGAAGATAGACCGCTCAGAATTTTGGACTTTAAGACTCGGGACACACGTAGGAAATCTGTTAAGATGGTGAAGGTTTGGTGGACACATCATGGTGTTGAGGAAGCTACTTGGGAGCTGGAGTCAACCATGCGAGAGCGGTACCCAGAGTTGTTTGTGGAAGGTATCTTGTTTTCCTCGTTGGATGTTTGCTTTGCATGTTTGTCTTTGGATGTTGCTTGTGGCTTAGTTAGTTTGTGTTGTGGTAGTTCCGTTCGTCTTTTTCTTTTCTTTTCTTTGTTGTTTTCTCCTTAGCCGTTGTTAGCTTGGTGTTAGGTTGTTGTTTGCCTTGCGTGCTTGTTTGTTTTGCTTGTTGTTTTGCTGTTTAGTTAGCTTAGTAAGTTGGTGTTTGGAGCTAGTTGTTTGGTTCTTGTTTGTTGTCTAGAAGTTGGTGGTTGTGTTGAGGCTAGAGTTTTGATTCTCGATCTATCCGTTTGTTAAGCTCTCGATCAATCCTTGAATTCGAAATGCCTTCTTCATTGCCTTGGAATCCTTGTTGAATCTTTTGGAGTTTTTGACCAAAAGAGTTATTCTTGAACTTCTTGTCACAACGTTGTTTCCTTCCACCGTTTGTTTCTAATTCGTCGTACCCAAGCTTCGGGGACGAAGCTTCTTTGAAGGGGGAGAGGATGTGACACCCAAAAAATCCACATTTCAACCCATGAATTAATTGAGTAATTAATTCTATTTCTTTTGAGGAATTGATTCCTAAAATCCTGATTTTTAATACTCAAGGACTAGTATTTGACTAGTCAACCTTTAAGTTGTGTTGTACCTTGTGCTTTGAGGGGAGTTCCCTTTTTCCTTACACGTTCTAAAGCTTAGTAAGGGTATTCTTGTCTTTTCACCAAGAGTTAGTATTGTAACCTAACCTAGAAGACTTCTTCATTTCATTCCTTACAATTCTTAGAAAATTTGCTATACCTTCTCTATAGAAAAGAAGTGTAGCTTATTCTCCAAGCCAAGTTGAGACCCTAGTCAAGATTCCAAGTTTTGCTTCCAAGATTCAACCTTTCACCTATTTGGGCATCTAGGAGGGTAAGATCTAAGTTTATCTAGTCTTTTTGGTTCCATCTTAGTTGTCTTTTTCTTAAAGGTAAGATCTTTATGATCTTTTGGTTTGACCTTGAAGTGGGTTTGAGAAGTAAGCCCTGTGGGGAGCTTGTCGCGGTGTAAAGTGAAGTCTTTTGGTCTTCAAGAGGTAACCCATGCTCTACAAAACATATTTTGCTTACCTATATGTGATTTCTTGGATTCTACATGTGTTTTGCTATGAAATGTGAGGGTTTATGCATTTGTCTTGTGATATTGCATATCTAGAGCTTGTGTTTAGGGTTCCTTTGTGCCATTGCTTGGCATTTTCCATGGTTCAAGTCATTTTGTTGTATTTGGTGAGATTTGGCATGTTTTGGACTTGAATTTGTGTTTGGAGAAGAAAATCGCCGAAGGGATTATTTTGGCACAGGAACATGTACCCGTGGGCGGAATGGCGGGGAGAGCCCTACCCGCCGCCCACCCGCAGGTACATAGACTTGTGGGTAGTGTACCCGCGGGCAGAACCACGGGTAGGGGCCTACACGGTGGTGTTTGGATCGAGATTTGTTCCCCGTGATTCGTTGTCTCGGTATTCGATCTTTTGACTTCCCGTTGTTCTTTTGTGGAACTATTTGAGCGTCTTCTTGATGTTTCGTAGGTCTAGAACTATATGGTAGGTATCCATGTAGGACTTTGGTGTCTTGAATCGTGCTAAGTGTTCAACATTGTGTTTCGTTGGACCAAGAGGTGTCTTGTGAGTTCCTCGGAACTATCTTGAGTTTCTCCGTTGTTAAGCATGCTAAATTATTGTCTTAATGCTAGCGTGTGTGTTGTTCGTACCTTCCGTGTGGTTGATGTTAACTTGTGTTATACATCGCTGTTGTCGTTGGGTGGTGACCCATTCCTTGATTGAGTATGGTTTCATACCTTCATTGTAATCCGTTGCTTGACTCGTGTGAGTGGTGGTGCGTGTGTGGCTTTACCTGGATTGCATGATTAGTGGTATGGGACGCTAGTCACCAAGGTATTGCAGCGGTCCTCGTGGTGGCCGTGACATGATTATGGAGGTGTGTTCCTTCGAGAAAGGTTCACGTGATTGGGGATAACATGTGTTATCCGGGCATGTGTTTCGCCATGTACGGTACCTTATGTACTATGAAATTGGTGGTCTTGTAGGTGGGTTGTTGGTGGGGGACGACGGTTCCAGGAGGGAAAAGGTTGGACTAAGAAGTGCAGGGGTCCTGGAGGTAATGGTTGGCATGAAGGTACAAGGTTGGGGGTAGCCATAAGGTTGGAACAGGGCATAAGGAAGTCATACCAACTCGTGATGGGTGATGTTGCGAGGGCTTGTAAAGCCGGCGTTGTGTGTTCTTCTCTCGTGACGTGTGTAGTCACGGAGGCATGTGTTGCTTTGGCATGTGTTTCCGTTGGGTGAGTCTTATTCCTTTTGTGTTGTGGTTAACCTTTGTGGTTTGGGATGTGTTCCCGGTGTTATCTTTGAGAGTGATGAGTCTTGTGTTGTCTACTGATCTTGGCTTTTGACTTATATACTTATGTATTCCGTTTCGAAAATGGTTTTATAACTTATATGTATCTACTTATGATACTTAACG
The DNA here is from genome assembly GCF_001879475.1 of Ipomoea nil. Classification (NCBI taxonomy): domain Eukaryota; kingdom Viridiplantae; phylum Streptophyta; class Magnoliopsida; order Solanales; family Convolvulaceae; genus Ipomoea; species Ipomoea nil. The sequence goes on along the minus strand of NW_017617109.1, from coordinate 223,384 downwards.
GTATTGGTGGGTTACCAGCATTATCGCTGACCAGGCTTCATCCCAATGTTTATCTTTGTGTTCTTTCAGGTGATGTTTAGACGAGCGCGATGTCTAGAGCTTGGTAGCTTAGCACCTTTATCCTTGTTTTTGTGGCCTGTGCGCCAATGTAGTTAGACTGATGTTTTGGGTTAGATGTTTACACTTGCTGATTGTTCGCCTTAGCGTTTACCGGGTTTGATAGACGTGGCATAACACCCCTTGACTTGGATTTTCTTTTATCCAGTTTCTGTTTTATCTTCCGCTGTGCTAGTTTGTTGTTTAATCTGCATGTGTTAGGGCTTTCTTGTGGGCCTTGTTTGGGGGGGGGGGGGTGTTACAACGTCTGTATCAAACGGTATTCTAGCCAATTGATCATCATCCTTGTTAAATTTTGTAAGGATTTTATCAATATAATGAGATTGGCTTAACACGAGACCATCAGGTCTTCTCACGATTTTGATCCCGAGGATTAAATCCGCCAATCTCATATCCTTCATGTCAAATCATGCATTTAACATGTTTTTGATAGACTTGATCATCTTATCATTATATTACTACCAACGATGGGTATATCATCTACGTATAAACAAAGAATAACATAGTCATCTATCGTTTCCTTAATGTAAACACATTTGTCACTTTCGTTTATTTTAAACCCATTGGTTAACATTGCTTGGTCAAACTTCTCCTGCCATTGTTTAGGATGGCCTATTTGACCCTTATTCTAATTTTTTAATGCCAAACACCCCTTCAACCCTTCTAAAATTACAAACTCACCCCCTGCTCCTACCGTTGAAGTTTGCTCTATCAGATTAATTTAATTTAATATTTGTTTTTAGGTTCGGTTCCTTTGATTTGTATATGCTTTTGATGAGTTTTATTGTTCGAGTTGCATCTGCTCAAGAATTTCTATTTACTTATAAAGGAACAAAAGAAAAGGAAGTATTGACAGAACTTCAGAATCCTTTATTCATTGATAGTGTTTTCCTTTATCTTACACGACTAAATTCCGAATTTCTATTTATGATGGAGAAAGTAAAACGTTGAAGTGGAAAGTTGTGGTTAACAACAGATCGAAAGGGTAAGAATGATAATCAGTGGACAATATTTGAAAGAAGAGACCAAGGTTCGAACCTCGACGGAGGCAGTGTGGGAATTATGTCCAAAGTAGGCAGATTCCTTGTGTGCATCGACATTTAGCCCTGTCTGCTGAATCATTGAGTCACCGTTATTAACATCTTTCCAAATGCTCTGTCAGGTCGGGGTGTAAGGGCCCTTAAGATTGGGGATTCAACCTTTTGGAAGAAGAATGATAATCAGTGTCCGAGATGCCATGAAGAGTAGAAATCCATTACGCACCTGTTCCAGACCTACTTGTACGCAAGACGTTGTTGGCGCTGGTGTTAGTCGCCGATGATTTCAATCCAAATCCAGGGGTTTTTTTCACTGACTGGGTCAGGAAGAATTACACTAATAACATTTCGCTTCACGAAAATATGCCTTGGGGAGTCAAGTTCACGTATCTTTGGGAGATTTTGATAAATTTTATACATTTTTCACCTATTTGAAAAACTAAAGAGGATTCACCTACTCCTAACTTCAAATATCTTTCTCACATTGAAATAACCACATTTTTAATTGATCTAAATTTTTACAAGTTAATGACCACATTGATACTCCTATTGTAACTATAAAAATTCGATCAGACAAGTGCACTTAACGTTTTTTAGTATAGAGAATTGAGTAACGAGTGTCGTATTCTTCATAGACTATGAATACTAGTACTATCCATTGTTCTATTATGTAAGCTAAAGAAATTGTGGAAAGAATTTCGAGAAAGTGAATGACTAAGCAATAAACAAAAACAAGCAAATATCAGGGAATCAACTAATGAGAAAATGGTACATAGATATATGGATCCCTTAGGATATCATTGATCATAAAAAATACATGTCAATAACAATTGTTTATTTATAAGACCGTGTGACCTCCCATTTCTTGCTAATATATTTATCAAGAGTATTAACAACTAATCCTAGGTTGATTAATTAAAATCCATTCTAAATCAAAATTTTCCTAAGGATTGCATTAATGTTTTGTGAATTATTCTACTGAACAATTTGACTCAAACACACAGGATTGATGTCATCCTACCTCTAGGGTTGCAATCCACTCCTTCCAATTGTGTAGGATCAAAAATCACTAAAGATATCTCTATTGAAAAGTTCATGCATCAATCAAGAATCCAATAAGCTAGCAATTATTGATTCAAGAACAATAAAGAAACACAATTGAATCAAAGAAAAAACAATCATAAATTTTCAAGAAATAATCAATAACAAGGTATCAACCTAGGGTTCACCATAAATCCAAGTACTACAACATTTAGCCTCTAAACATGGAGGCAAACACAAAAGAAATTAAAGAAACGATAAAGAATTGAAAAGCATAGGAAGACCCATTTAATATGTGAAGAAATCTTAATTCAAATCCTTCATGAGATATAAAGATATCATCCTCGGATTGATTTTTGCCTCCAAGAGTGTCTTGAAACATTTCTTGAAGCCTAGGGTCAAAAAGCTCTAAAAAAATCTCAAAACGATTTTAAAACCCATGTTTCCATAAATGATCGACGTGGCCTTGGACACGACTGTGTCAAGGCGGTGTCCCTTACTTCCCAATGAAACTTGCCCAGATGACACGACCTTGGCGCAACGAACTTTATCCTCGTTTTTGGCCTTGTTCTACTTCGAATCTTGGAAAATATTAAACATGAAAGTTGTAAGGAATTTTCTTAGCTTTACATGGACACCTGAATCATATGAGGAAGATATGGCTAAATCACTTTTAGTGTGTCGCATGATGGTATCTTAGGGGTGCATCAGATTCTTCGATCTGGTTTTCTGATATTCATGTGTCCCGAATCTCTGAAAGCTAAGCGCGCAACATGAAAGTTGTAGAGGATTTCCGTCGATTTCTATTGATACTTCAATCACCTCAATTGGACTTCATATGACAGAGTTATGACCAAAATACTCTTAACATGTCGCAAATTGTCTTGTTTTAGAATTCTTGCTTAGAAATACTTGAAAATCAAATGATAAAGAACTAAGTAACAAATTCAATTAATTTAAACAAAAATAGACCAAATTGATATAAAATAGCTAAAGAAAATAAGTGTATTCGAACACTTATCACACGCCAAACATGATAATATATTTGTTGAATTTTTTAAGTAAATCGTTAAAAAAGTTTAATCTTTTTAAACTAATAACTAACATCTAAGGTAACAGTAAATTTATTAGCTCTATGTCAAGAAACGTTTAAAATTTTAGCCCTCATTAATTATTGGGATCAAAGTATACCAACATTTTTATTTTTATTTTGTAAAAAGTATGTGAGTAAACGACTAGCAAAGTCTTCTTTCACATTGTGCATTCAATTAAAGTCTTTGTTTGTCGGGTCGGGGTGTGGGAGGCCCTTAATGTTGGAGTTCAGCCTTTAGAAGAATTAAAGTCTTTGTAGACAGAGTCTAATGGATCTTCTAAACCACAGGATGTGCAATAAGGTCAAGTCAAGTTTCACAACTGCTCACGTGCCCATTTGTTGCGGCCGTGTAAGTTACTCATGCAATCATTATTATGTGAATTATACTATCAAATAATAGTCAAGCATCCTGTGCTCAAATCTCATGTAGTGACCTTTCTATGAGATCGAACTTTAGTGGAGGCGTTGTTGACTCTTTGTGTTTCATTAGGTTGAGAAAGTATGTTTGAACAGATACTACAATGTAATAGAGTCAGTAACATTCTAAAAATACTATCAAATAATGTACTTTTAGTATATTAAAAATGTACATTGTATTCATGAAAATTACATTATTTGAATACTAAAAATACATTATTTTGTAGAATGTATATTTAATACACAAATAATATATATTTAATATATTAAAAATATACTTTTTAATATTGACCACGTAGAAATACGTGGACCATAATTTGCCAATACTCATGTCATATGCGAGAAGACTTTAAAAGGTGGAAGACTTCATCCTTTGGAGCTATGCGAGAAGCCGATAAAGACTTAAAAAGGTGGAAGACATGATGCCTGGAAAAGCTATTTTGAATGGAGTTGGATTAAGATTTAACTGATTAATTAAAATATAATCATCCATTAAATTAATTATATAATGATTTTAATAAAATGATAATTAAAGAATATGATGAAAAAGATATGATAGATATAGGTGTATGATAATAATGATGGAGTTATCGATGTTAGAATTAAAAAATAACGGTGTTAGGATAGTTACACTGAAGTGTATAACATTTGAAGTAAAATGTATATATTTATTAGCATACAAAAAGAGGGCATAAATCAATGGTGTTAGGATAGTTACATTGAAGTGTATAACATTTGAAGTAAAATGTATACATTTATTAGCATACAAAAAGAGGGCATAAATCAATGATATAACAATAATGGAGACTTACTATATATATATATATATATATATATATATATATATATATATATATATATATATATAGTGAAAGGTTCTTGTGCGTTTGAATGTTTCCCGAGCGGTTGTGCGGTTGATTAATGTGCGTGAGATTTGTACTCAATGTGCGTGAGTATCGTGTTTAATGTGCCTGAGATTTGTATTTAAAGTGCGTGAATGTGTAATGTTAATGTGCGTGAATTTTGTACTTAAGGTGTGTGAGTCTTGTGCCTAAGGTGCGTGAGTTGTATGCTTAATGTGCGTGAGTGTGTTCTTCATCCACTGCTGTGAAAATTATGTGCATTCACTGTTGCATTTTCTTCTTGTTTTTGTTTCGAAGTAGTGGAGGAATGAATTTTGTCTTGTTTTGCTTTGCATACTGAGGGGCTGCTAATGAGAGCTTCAAAGACTGAAAAAGGAGACTGTGAAAATTTTCTGTTCTGCTTCCTTCTGAGTTCGTAATTCTGAACTACTCACGCACATTAAGTACAAATATCAGGCACATTAAACACAAGACTCAGACACATTAAGTACAAAACTCACGCACATAAACATTTCACACTCACGCACATTAAGTACAAAGCTCAGGCACATTAAACACAAGACTTACGCACATTAAGTACAAAGCTCACGCACATTAATCAACCGCACAACCGCACGCGAAGCCACAAATACACCTGATCTCTTCCCTCTCTCTCTCTCTCTATATATATATATATATATATATATATATATATGGAAGGGATCAGGTGCGGGAGGGGGCTTCCCGTGCGGTTGGACTCACATTAAGCATTAAACTAACGTACTTTAAGTACACAACACACGCACATTAAGCATACAAACAAAATACCTTCAGAACACAAATGCACGCACTTTAAACACAAAACTCACTCATCTTAAGCACAACCCCCATGCACCTTAAGCACAAAACTCACCCACCTTAAGCACAAAAGCACGCGCATTTTAAGTTTCAACAACTACGTACTCACATTAAGCACAAACTCACGCACCTTAAGCACAAGACTCACGTATCTTAAGCACAAGACTCACACACCTTAAGTACAAAACTCACACACCTTAAGCACAAAACTCATGCACCTTAAGTTTTAACAACTACTCGCATTAAGTACACACGCACCCTAAGTACAAAACTCACGCACCTTAAGAACAAGCCTCACGCACCTTAAGTACAAAACTCACGCACATTACTCACCGCACAACCGCACGGGAAACATGTATCCGCACTGAAACTTAATTCTACATATATATATATATATATATATATATATATATATATATATATATATATATATATATATATATAGAGAGAGAGAGAGGGGGAGGGGAGGGGGGGGGGGAGTTTTCTGAATCATTACTTTATACTTTAACATTGCGCGTTTTATAAAATAAATAAAGAGTTAATTTCATTTTTGGTTATATATTTGTAGGGGTCATTCCACTTTTAGTAATTTTTTTATGAACATTATATTCCCGTTGGTCCTAGTATATATTATTGTGGCATGAGTATTTTTTGTCCTTTATCAACAAAATATTCTAAATTTAATCAAATACAAGAGTATTTCGGTCTTCAAATAGATATTTTTTTAAATAGTAAAAAAAAAAAATATAGCGCGTCAACCCACTTTGTAAAAAAAAAAAATCAAAATGTCATTGTATTTAATGTCATCTCAATGATTTTATTGACGGACGACAAAAAATGATCATATCATAGTAATACTAGAACCAAAGGTGAGTATTATAAAAATGATTAAAAGTGAACTGTCACATATATGGCTATATTAGAAAAAAAAATGGAATTAATTTATAAATAAATATGTTGTTATTAAACAGATACTATCTTGTAATAAAGTGGATAGTAATATATATATATATATATATATCAAAATATATATATATATATATATATATATATATATATATATGTTTGTTTTTTTAATGTTCTCGATCTGAAGCAATTTAGAAATGTTTTCTATGCATATGTATTGATACATAATTTTCTCACTCACTATTGATTTTGACTCTCCACCGCCCCATCTTTTTAATATGTTAATAAATCGCTAGAATAGAATCGACTACACTACACTAACAAAGCTAAAATGTCTCCATATGAATCACTATCATTATTCGAGAAATACATCCTTCTACGTATCATTCTTCCCAAACTAATACAAATGGGTTACTATACTTAAAGCATATGTAAAGGTGTATTTGGTTCATAGGTTTATACATCAAAAATATGAATTAAAATTATTGTTAATGTTTAGTTGACTACTTTTAAAACATAATTATGATTTTTTTTTTTAAAGTTACTAATTTTATTATATTGTAGTATCTGTTCATACACATTTTTTCAACCTGTTGAAGCACAAAGAGTTAACACCTCCACCGCCTCCACTGAGGCTCAATTTCATGACCTCCCATATGGAAGAGTTAATACATGTCATCTGAGCACAAGGTGCTTGACACACAACTATGGGATTTGATTATCCCTTCAATTAAAAATCTCATCCCCTAATTAAAAACGGGTATCATTTCATTTTATTGGTAATCTGATTTTTAAGTTTGGATTAGTGCTTTTAGATTTTTATTTTGATTTTTTTGTTCATATTGGTGTTTTGGATGTCATTATATTAGGATCACCTTGATTTGTTGTTTTTGTATTTTAAAAACTTTTATTCTCATTATATGGTCATACATAATCAAACATTATCAATATTGATAATCATTCCAATTACACCCTACTACCAAACATGCAAAATACTTTCACCAAAATCTATTATTATTACTAAGTATTTGATTCTCATTCTGATTCCGATTCTCATGAATGTGCGAACCAATCACACCCTAATTAAGTGATTAAAAAAGTAAAAATAAAAATTCTTACAATTCCTTGAATTTGTAGGTTCTAACTGATCTATAAATTTCAAAGGTTCATTTATTTATTTTACTAGTTAGGCATACATATAATAATAATAATTATAATGTTACAATATTGATAGTTGTAGGTATAACTATATGTGGGTTATTTTTTAGTGTAGTGAACACTATCAAAACTACTACCAATAGTACTCAACAAAATAAGATAGTCTACAATGAAATTGAATCTTAGACTTGGTCATACATAGGGTGTGTTTCGTTTGAATATGAGAATCAAAATTTGAATGGGAATCAAATACTTGTAATTGATCGAAATACGCATTGTGAAAGTATTTTGCATGTTTAGTGGTAAGTTAAAATTGGAATAATTACAAATATTGTTGTTTTGTTATGCACTTATGCATAACCCTATAATTGGAATAAAAGTTTTAAAAATACAAAAACAAAAAAATTAAGATAATTGATCTTAATATGATGACATCCAAATCACCAATATAAACCGAAAATCAAAACAAAAATCTAAAAGCAGTAATCCTATGTAGTGAGGAGGCGACGAAATGAGGAGACAATGAAATCAAAATGGATAAGACTGAATTAATGAAATAATACTTAATTTAAATTAGGTAATAAACTTTTTTAATTATAGGGATAATTCAATCGACAAATCGTATACCTATGTTTTAAAAAGTTGTAAATCAAACAAAATATATAATTTTTCATTCCCATTCCTTATGTCGAACCTATGAACCAATTCAAACACATTCATAGTCTAAAATGAAATATAATTGAAAGAAATTTAATCTCATCCAAAAAAATGTGAACATACTGATCTTAACGTGGACATTTTTCGAACAATCATAACCAATGAGAGGAGGAGATTAAAAGTGTGACAAGTTGTTTGATATTGCAAAATCAATTCGATCCATGCATGTCGTTATTATCCTTGGTTTTATTATTACTTTTATTTAGAGTTAATTACCAAAATGTCCCTTGACTATAGTGAAATTACTAATTTGGTCTTCGATTATTTTTTTTTTATCAATTAAGTCCTCAACTTTAAAAATTTTAACTAATTTGGTCATCCGTTAGTTTTGCCGTTAGATTTCCGTTAACTTGGGACCAAATTGGTAATTTTTCTATAGTCAAGGGATCATTTCAGTAATTAATTTTAGGTGTGGGCAATTCGGTTCGCTTTTCGCAAACTAAACCGTACCGTACATTAAAGTAATTAACCGTACTTGACAATTCGGTTAAAAACTGATTGGAAATACCGTTTGATTTTAATTAAAATATAATTATAATAAGAATAAAAATAAAAATACAAAATAATAATAATAATAATAATAATAATTATTATTATTATTATTATTATTATTATTATTATTATTATTATTATTATTATCCTATATATAATAAAGCTATATGGTCTTGTGAAAATTAAATGGTGATAATCAACATTTAATTTTCACAAGACCATAATAATATTGTTATTGTGAAAATTAAATGTTGATAATCAATATTTAATTTTCACAAAACCATAATAATATTGTTAATTATAATAACAATACTAATAACAATAATAATAATAATAATAATAATTATTGCAATAATAATAATAATGATAATAATTTCCACGGACAGTTTCTAATATATATATATATATATATATATATATATATATATATATATATATATATTTATTTATTTATTTATTTATATTTCAATTTCTACTGGCAAATTATTGTGTGAACGATGGTCCACATAATTGTATGGATCATGAATATCAAATACATTTTTAATATGTTAAAAATACATTATTTTTATATTGAAAGTACCTTACAAACATATATAATGTACCCTTAGTATATTTAAAATATACTTTTTATTGCATGCAACCCCAAAGTTCATAAATTTGAAATTAATATATGGCATAGCTAGGCGGCCTAATATTTAAGATTGTTGATGTGCATATTGAGGACTACGGAGACAAAGATGCGTTATTCGTGGATTCATCGGATACTATCCAACAACACTCTCCAACTTAATTGACGTGAAGTGGCTTAGTAACATTAAGATTATATTCTCGAATTATTAGTTCTCATCTTTTATTGATTACACACTTAATTCGATAGTATTTGGAAAAAAAATCAATGTTCGAACTAAGATTGTGATTTTGGTCTTTAAAGATCAATTGTATGTTGCTACATCTAGAGTTAGAAATCTCAAAGGTCTAAAAAATTTGATCCGTGGTGATTTTAAAAGTGTAATTCAATTACTATTGTAGTTTACTAAGTTCTTAAAAATTTGTAATATTAAATACTATGTACTAAAAATTTTAATATAGTTTAAGATTTGTAGTAATCACCCACCTTAAATATTATTTTAATTGTAAATATATTTATGTTCATAATTTTATTATAGGAATTCACACATAATAATTATTAAATAACAAAAATTTTATATATGAATAAACCTCATATAGAGTATATTTTTATAACATATTTTCAGTGCATCGTACTGGACAAATATTAGTTATTATTATTATAATAATAAGGAAATGGTTGAATGGTAAAGGAGACATCAAGGGACTTGATTTTACTTTTTATTATTATTATTATTATTATTATTATTATTAAATAAAATCAAATGGTGTTTCCTTTCAGTTCTTAACCGAATTGTTCGGTATGGTTTGGTTCGGTTAAGGAAAATCGAATCGAATTGCCACCCTTAAAGTTAATTACTGAAATACTCCCTTGACTATAGAAAAATTATCAATTTGGTCCCAAGTTAACGGAAGTTTAACGGCAAAATTAACGGAGGACCAAATTGGTTAAGATTTTTAAAGTTGAAGGACTTAATTGGTCAAAAAAATAGTCGAGGACCAAATTGATAATTTTACTATAGTCAAGGGACTATTTTGGTAATTAACTCTTTTATTTATCTACTTTTGTGGAGTTAATGACCGATTTGGTCCCTTGACTATTGATAAATTATCAATTTGGTCATCGATTATCATCTTTACCAATTAAGTGCTCAATTTTGAAAATCTTACCCAATTTCATCCTCTGTTATCATCTTACGGCTCAAATTGACGAGAGGACAAAATTGAATAAGATTTTCAAAGTTGAAAACTTAATTTGGTAAAAATGATAGTCGAGGATCAAATCAATAATTTCGCTATAGTCAAGGGACCAAATCTTAACTCTACTTTTGTGTTGGCATGTAAACATCAGACAAAATGTACTGTTAAAGCACCTGTGAGACTCTGATAGAGAGAGAGAGACAGACCTAGTCAACGGACGGTGACTCCAGTGGTGCTCCTTTCCGCGTTGTCTGCTTTCTCATCGTTAGTCTGGACTTCCCTCTTGACCCTAGCTCGAGTGGTCGGAGAAGCTCCAATCACAATTGATCTCTGGTTAGCAATGAGGTATACATATAATATCTACTAAAATATAATAACAACCAATAATATTATGATTATTATAATGGTAATAAAATTGTATAAGTATAATAGATTGCATTAATGACTTGTAACATATAGATCCTGTTTGGTAAAATAGTTAGCTTATAGCCAATTAATTTTGGCTTATTTGATCATTATTAACTGTTTGATTTAGTTAAAAAATCAATATAAGTGTTTGGTTAATTAGCTTTTTGTAACTCTAAAATGTTAAAATTCAAAAAGCTGCTCAAAGCAACCTTTTCAATTAGCTTTTTGTGAAAATAAATTATACCAAACAACTATTAGATAACAGCTAAGTTACCAAATACCTTTCTACAATCAGCTAATGTTATCAACTAGTTATACCCTTTAATTAACCCAATCACTAACAGCTAACAGCTATCAGCTAACATCTATTTACTAAACAGGGTCATATTCTTTTTGTGATACTAATACAAATAAGTTCTTATGTTACCTCTCATCTTTTATGCTTTTTCCTTAACACTGTTAAATCTAAGTGTAAAGTTATAATTAATTTGAATTAAAACTATTCTAATTAATGAGATTTTTTTTTTTTTAGGAACCAATGAGGTTGTATTTATAGATAACTTGAAACTGAGTCTGGTGGGATAGTATCCTAGTACATAGGTAAATCGTAATTAAAAGCATCCGAAGCTAACATATGTGCTAAATAATTCTGCGATGTAGGAATAAAATTAATTGAACAATAATTAAGCATCGCCATATATGCTCTACAAGCATCAAGAGCATAGCCAAGATAAGATCTAGATCGAGTCTCAGTAGAGGACAGATGTGCCTGGAGTGTGTGACAGTCCGTAAATATTTCGATCGAAGATTCTCCACGTGTTCTGAGCCATGACAACACTTCTTTGCATGCCATAGTTTCGGCCATATGTGGCGAGAAGCAGTTGTGTAAGGACGCACTGTAAGCCGCTATATATTCTCCGTGATCGTCGAACAAGATTGCACGTACTGTGGCTGATCCTGGCTGCTGCCTGTATCCAGCATCGATGAAGCAATGCTTGGGCCGCGTGGCTACTGTTCCGGGAGTATGGGCGGGCAGTGCCTGTACGGAATGCGGCTGGTGTGGATCGGCCGGCGCTGGCGTGGTGGCGTGATGTACTTGCTGCCACGCCTGCATGGTTGTGATGGCCATCGCGAGGATTTTCTTCGGCATGGGTAAGCATGAATTCCAGACTGCTTCGTTCCGAGCTCTCCAAATATTGTATAAAATTGCAGCTGCAAATAATACCCCATTAGTGTCTAGAACATTTAAGATCGTTCGAAACCATTCTTGAAAAATATTCCTCACAAAATGGGGAAGTGGAAGGTTGGATTGATCCCATATGGTTCTTGCATAATCACACAAAACCAATGAGTGCATAATATTTTCATCCATTAGTCCACACATGGCACATATAGGGTTAACATCTACCCGCTTTATAATTAAACTGGTGGTGGTGGGGAGGATATCACTTATTGCTCTCCATAAGAAGGTTTTCCATTTTGGGGAAATTTTTAGCTTCCATAGGGTGTTCCACTTATCAAACCCATAGTTATCCTCATAAGTGCCTACAATACGCCTGTACCCATTCTTGACAGTATAGCATCCATTTGGGTCCCCATACCAATACCATATGTCCTCATACTCCAGTGATACCGGGATCTTTGATATTCTAGGTATATCATCTGGTTGGAAAATATCTGATAAAATATCAGGATCCCATGTACTAGTCGATTGATCAATTAAGCCCCCAACTCTTGCTCCTGCTAATTGTGGTGGCATTTCTGTCTGAATCATGGGTTCCAATTCATCATGTAGCCAGGGGTGCTCCCATATTAATGTATTATTTCCATTCCCAATCCGCCGTCTCACTCCACTAGTTATTAAACCTTTGGCAGCCATAATACTACGCCAGCAATAACTAGGATTATTTCCAATATCCACTTCAGAGAAAGTTTGTTTAGGGTAGTTAGTGTTTTTAATTGTTCAAAAACCCCATATTATAATTGGCAATATTATTATGGCATAGTAAGATAGGTTTAGAGTTTGTCCGTCCAGCTCTACAGACGACTGATCAATCAGAAGCAACAACAGAAGGACTGACACTGAAGATATGATTTAGGAAGCTGATTTCTATAAAGCTGTACGCGGTATAAGCAGACAAGTTTGGAAAGAAGATCAGCGTATATTTTCTGTAAAGTTATGGACCTAATCGTCAGAGATTACATTCCTCATTTACAGTCCTACTTTCTACAATCAAAGTCATCTATGGAGAGTGTTTATTGAAGGATCTATAAGTTCTCTTATTCAACGAGAATTAGGGTTACGCCGAAAGTAAGAAGAAACACTCCACATCTGCTATTTGAGACGAGTACTTTGATTGTCATGCATCTTCTCAATACAACTTGTTCATGGTGATTAAGATGATGAACTTGAGAAGAATCACTGCTGCTTAAACGAAAGGACACTGTGATCACACAGTTGTGGGAACAACTGTTTAGAGCGTCTTTGAAGTGGACTGCATCAGAGTGGGCTCTCCAAGTGAAGGGATTTCATTGGACTTCTGTATGCATGACTCTCCATCTTCAACAATCCACTAAACCTGTGTAGACTGGGTATGTACCTTGTGTGGGGCACTTGGGTAAGATTATTGTATATCTACCTTTGTACATTGGATTATGATTTAGTGGATTGGACGCCTATGTGATCGTCCCCCAGACGTAGATACACACTGTATCGAACTGGGTAAACATTCTGTGTCTTTGTCTCTGTGCTGTTATCTTCTCGTTAATCGCCTCTATGATTTATTATGACTGACTGACTTCATCGCTGAATCAGTCAGTATATTTTGTTAGTTGATTAATCCAGTTAATCTATTTATAAAAAGAGGAAATGCAAAATTACATGTGGTATCAGAGCTTTTAAGTCTACATAGTGACTTGATCCGTACGGGCTGTTTTGTTTAGTTTTGCATTGTTCTCTGCCTTTTGGAACTGCCTCTGTGTGTGTTTGTTGGCTGGTTGTTTGTATTCAGGATGGATGCGAGTATGAAACCACCAGAACTAGATGGTCACAACTACTCTTTCTGGAAGGCTCGCATGGAGATATATCTCCAAGCACAAGGTACCAGAGTGTATCGTACTGTCCTAACTGGGTGGAGCCGTCCAACTGACTGGGTGGAGCCGTCCAACTGTTCAGAATGCAGATGGAACCACTGAAGATAAGCCCATGGAGACTTGGACAGACGATGAAATGAATGCTTCTGATCTAAACAACAAAGCTTTGAATACGATTGTAGGATCTCTGCATGAATCTGTTTACACTCTGGTCACAGGGGTAAAAGAAGCTAAACGGGTATGGGAGATTCTTGAAACCAGATTTGAAGGAACTAGTGATGTCAAGCAGTCAAAGCTGCAAATGGTACTGTCAGAATTTGAAGCCCTTAGAATGAATGAAGAGGAAACCATTTCGATCTTCCACACTAGGGTTCAGAATCTGATGAACCGAGCCTCAATTCTTGGTGAACCTTTCACTGATGAAAGAGTAGTCAAAAAGATCCTTCGATCTTTGCCTAAGCGCTTCCGGATGAAAGTTACTGCTATTCAGGAACACACATGTTGGAAAAAGAAGACTGTCGGAGAACTTTTGGGAAGCTTATACACATATGAACTGGAAGTACTTGCTGATGATGATCTTGCAAGCAATAGAAAAGGAAAATCAGTGGCTTTTGTGGTTGATGCTGATCGAGAATCTGACACAGACGACATAGATGATGAAACTTTGGCACTTCTAACCAAGAATTTCAAGAAAATCTTAAAAGGTTTCAACAGAAAAGGTCAAGGTCAGTCTACCAGGACACAATAAAAAGGCAACAACTCCTCATATCAGAAAGCTGAAACAACACCTTTCTCACAGAATAATCAATCTCAAACTGGTCGAACAAGACAAAACAGAAACAGTTCCACAGATACAGGGAAATCCCTCAACCGGTCAGTACAGTGTAAGAAATGTGAAGGGTATGGACACATACAGGCTGAATGTGCAACGTATCTCAAGAGGAAAAAGGCTATGTCGGTAGCTACTTTAAGCGATGATGAGGAGGAAACATCCAATGATCAATCATCTGATAATGTGGCAAACTTTGTAGCCTTCTTTACTGCTACAGACCTTCAGTCAGACGGAAACCAATCAAATGAAGAATCTTACATATCAACTGATGATTTTGAAGAGAGACATACTCAACTTGAAATAGAATTTGCTAAACTTGTTGCAAGTTGGGAACAACTTGTGAAAGTCAATAAAAATCTGAATGACGAGCTGAAGCAAAGGGATGATCTTCTAAAGAAACTGAATACAGACCTTGTCATAAAAGAAGATCTTATCACTCAGATAAGATCCAGAGAAGGAAAACTGATAAAGGAATTGGAGGGTCTGAAGAAAAATATCCAGATAATGGGCACCACATCAACCTTAGATAAGATTCTAAACTCTGGCAAAAATCCTAATGATAAAAAGGGTCTGGGATTTGAACGAGGTGAATCTTGAAATAATGCACCTATGTTCATCAAAGAGGGTATGTTTAAGACCACAGCTGTTCACAACTTTGAACAAGGACAGTCATCTCGGTCAGTGCAGAAAATTGACAAGGGAAGGAGATATGACCATACTGCTGATACTGGCCTTGCCAAAGTAACTCATCAATCTCATTATTCAAGGTTCAAAAATAAGATTGTCAAAGTTAGATATTACAC
This sequence comes from Ipomoea nil, assembly GCF_001879475.1. NCBI lineage: Eukaryota > Viridiplantae > Streptophyta > Magnoliopsida > Solanales > Convolvulaceae > Ipomoea > Ipomoea nil. Next base: position 207,743 of record NW_017617109.1, on the reverse strand, counting down.
CCCCATTTGTCACTACTGTCAAACAAAAGGTCATACTCGGCCTGAATGTTATTTTTTCTACAGATATCAAAGAAAGGAAAAATATCATAACAAGGCTATTACATCGTTCACTAGACAGGTCTGGGTCAGAAAGTCAGAAGTTATATGCTACCCCACTATAGTTCTGACTGCGTCTATAACTGAAGCTAGATGGTATTTCGACAGTGGCTGTTCCAGGCATATGACTGGAAATGTAAAGGGTCTGATGGCTGTTCAACCTACCAGTGGAGCTGTAACATATGGAGATGGACAAAAAGGGAAAATAGTTGGGAAAGGAACCCTGAATGTACTAGGTCTACCTCAATTAGAAGAAGTCTGCTAGTCAGTGGGTTGAAAGCTAATCTGATTAGCATCAGTCAGTTGTGTGATCGAAATTGGAATGTGTGCTTCGATCGTAACTGCTGCAGAGTTAGTGACAAAGCAAATGAACTGGTCATGGAAGGAACCCGATCCTCAGACAATTGTTATGTTTTGGCAAATGAAACTGCATGTCACCTATCCAAATCTGATGAATCAAAACTCTGGCATAGATGACTGGGTCACGTAAACTTCAGAGATATGGATAAGCTGATAAAACTGGAAGCTGTGAAAGGTGTACCTAAGATCAGAATAGATCTTGAAAAAATCTGTGGTGCATGTGCTATTGGGAAACAAATCAGAACTCTGCACAAAGCAGTAAGAGGCATCACCACTGAGAAGTGTCTAGACCTTGTTCACATAGACCTCATGGGGCCAACACAGACAGAAAGCATTGGGGGAAAGAAATACATATTTGTGTGTATAGATGATTTTTCTCGATACAGTTGGGTATACTTTCTAAGAGAAAAATCAGAAGCTTTCAAGGCCTTTAAAACTTTGTGTATAAGGGTTCAGAAGGAAAAGAATGAGTCTATAATAAAAGTTCAGAGATTGAGGAGTGATCATGGAAAAGAATTTGAGAATTCACTATATTCAGATTTTTGCTCCGAGCACGGTATATCACATGAGTTCTCAGCTCCTAGAACTGCTCAACAGAATGGTGTAGTGGATAGAAAGAATCGAACATTACAAGAAATGGCTAGAGTTATGCTACATGCCTCTCATCTGCCGCAGCACTTCTGGGCTGAAGCAGTACACACAGCCTGTCACACTGTAAATAGGGTCTATTTTAGACCAGGAATGACCAAAACACCATATGAGATCTAGAAGGGAAAGAAGCCAAACCTGAAGTATTTTCATGTGTTCGGGACAAAGTGTTATGTGCTGGCTGATAGAGAACAAAGAGGGAAGTTTGAACCTAAGAGTGATGAGAGCATCTTCCTTGGATACTCTCCAAACAGTCGTGCCTACAGAGTCTATAACAAGAGGACTTAATCTGTGATGGAATCAGTAAATGTGGTTATAGATGACAGTCCAGAAGAATCAGTAGACACAGCAGTGACAGATTCAGTAACAAAGCTTCCTCTCAGTGAACCAAATACCGCTGATAGCAGCAGTCAGCCCAAATCACAAGAATCCACAAATGAAGATCAAGAAAGTTCGGAACAGGAGACAAATCTCATAAATGATACAGGTAAAGACAAACCCACCAGAACTCAGAAAAATCATCCATCAGATAACATCATTGCAGATCCAACAGATGGGATGAAGACCAGGAGCAGAATAAGAAATAATCTAACAGAAATATCTGGGTCTGCTTGCTATACCTCAAAGATAGAACCCATGAATGTTAAAGAAGCTTTACAGGATGATATGTGGATCAAGGCAATGCAGGAGGAGCTGCATCAGTTTGAGCGAAATCATGTCTGGGATCTAGTTTCAAGACCTGATGGTGTCAACATAATTGGAACAAAGTGGATCTTCAAAAATAAAACTGATGAAGCTAGGAATATAACAAGAAACAAAGCTCGGTTAGTGGCTCAAGGGTACACTCAGATTGAAGGAATTGACTATGATGAGACATTTGCTCCTGTAGCTTGACTCGAGTCAATCAGGATTCTGTTGGCTGTCGCATGTATTTTGGGATTCACACTGTTCCAGATGGATGTTAAGACAGCATTCCTGAATGGCTATCTGCACGAAGATATCTATGTGGCTCAACCTAAAGGTTTCGAAGATCCAGACCATCCATAATATGTCTATAAGCTTTGAAAAGCTCTCTATGGTCTCAAACAAGCCCCACGGCCATGGTATGAACGACTGACACAGTATATGCTCCAGCATGGGTATAAACGAGGAAGTGTCGACAAAACCTTGTTTGTAAAGACTACTGGAAGTCATGTAACCATTGCCCAAATCTATGTTGATGACATTGTGTTTGGATCAACCTTACAGAGGTACACAGACGAGTTAGTAAAAGTGATGAAGGAAGAATTTGAAATGTCCATGGTTGGTCAACTGACATACTTCCTAGGACTACAGGTCAAGCAAAGCCCTGAAGGATACTTTATCTCACAAGAAAAGTATGCTAAGAATATAGTCAAGAAATTTGATCTGGAATCATGTAAATCATCCAGGACACCAATATCTACCTCCACAAAAGTATCAAAAGATGAAACCGGTGTATCAGTGGATAACACAGTCTATCGCAGCTTGATAGGCAGTCTGTTGTATCTAACAGCCAGTCGACCAGACATAATGTTCAGTGTTGGAATCTGTGAAAGGTATCAATCTGATCCAAAGGAATCACATCTGATAGCTGCAAAACGTTTTATGAAATATGTAAAAGGAACGATGCAGTATGGCCTCTGGTACTCCAATGACAGTGAACTAACTCTTGTTGCATACTGTGATGCTGATTGGGCAGGAAATATTGATGATCGAAAGAGTACATCTGGAGGATGCTTCTTTGTTGGTAAGAACTTGGTATCGTGGCTAAGTAAGAAACAAAATTCAATCTCATTAAGCACTGCAGAGGCAGAATACATAGCTGTTGGTGGATGTTGTACTCAGTTGGTATGGATGAAACAGATGTTGCTGGATTATGGTCTTACTCAAGGGATTATGAAACTCTATTGTGACAATGTCAGTGCTATTAATATCTCCAAGAATCCAGTTCAACACTCCAGAACGAAGCATATTGATATCAGGCATCATTACATTAGAGACCTGGTTGAATCCAAGGAAATTGAATTGGAATATATTCAAACTGACAAACAACTGGAGGATATTTTGACTAAGCCACTAGACGCAAATCGTTTTGAAATTCTCAGGTCTTCTCTGGGAATTTGCAGAATTGACTAATAAAGCAGTTGGTCAGTCAGAGAGGAGTGAAGGTTGGTTTATACGGGTCAGTATTATGGTTTGGCTTCCTTTTAAGATTCCTCTCTATTTTTGTTAAGTGGATTCTATAACCTAATGTATCTTAGAGATATCTTAAAGATCCTAATTTTTTTTCGAAATTCAAATTTCCTTGGGTTCCGTTTCCTTCCTAAAAAGAAGCCGTACCGTTGTGTCAATCAATCGCGTCTGCATGATATTTGACAAGCCACATTGATTACAGTTCATCACCCTTAAGTCTATTTGTTACCGGGCCAAGAAGAAAAATATCCTCGAGCATCTCAGCACTCAGACCTCCCCTCTCACTGCATACGTGCTTTCCTTGATTTGTTCTTCTCCTCTCACAAAAGTTCTCCAATGGCGGACCCTGTAAGAAATATCATCATCAAACTCGGAAGCAAGACACATTCTCCGGAGGTGGCCCTTAAGCATATTCAGACGCTATTATAGTTTGCTATGAAGAAGAAACTCAAGCTTGATCCTCTGCTTCGCGATGAGATTTTGGTGACTGTTATGACAAACTACCCAGAGTTTTATGTTGAATGGTCTGAAGACGATGCAACTGAACTGCTGATGATGGTTTCTGAGGCCAGTGATGAAGTTTCTCCAGTGTATATTCCAGAACCCTCGGATGGAAATCGGGCCGGGGCGTTTCTTCGATATTTTGCACAACGAGCCCTAGAATCTGCGGAGGTCTCTCGACGGCGAGAAGAGTCGCAGCCCCTGTATCTCGAAGCTGTTGAAAAAGAAACAAGACACAGATTGGAGATCCTCCGAAACAGGTCAAACAATTCTGATTCTCCTATTGAAATTTCACCAGATAAACCTGATGATTCTGCTACTCCGTCTTGTGTGCCTGTTAATACGGAAAACTTATCTGCTTTGAACTCTGAGTAACCACCTGTGAATGTTGATTCTTTATCCCTGCCGTTGAGTGAGTCTGTTTGTGTGAAAAATGATGTCTTGCATGTGTCTGATGAGAAAGAAAAATCTTCTGATGAGCCAAATGATCTGAGTTTAGTTGTATTCTCTCTTGATAATATTGCTCTGCCTCCTGCTAAGATTGCCGTTGATCCCAAAGAAATTTGCTCTGCTGATGATCCTTCTGTTTTACCTGCTGTTGTTGAAACTGTTGACCTCTCAAACCCCCATAAATATGAGAAAACTGGTGGAATCCCAGTCTACACTGCCACATCGTTAGGAGAAAGTCTGGAGCATGTGAGACATTTTGCTGGCCTACCATCTGCTTCAATTTCTCAACCGTATTGAGTGATTCACCCATCTGAATCCTCCAGCGAAGATGATAAGATTCTGGTTGAAGTTTATGGGTCTCAAGCACCTCCATATGATATTCCAACTGTTGAGGCTACTGCTCATCCTGACTCCACAACCTTCAAAATTCGAGTGATTTCAAATCTTATTGGGAACTCATCTGCTAATGTCTCTGATTCTAGTCACTATGTGACTCCTGTTCAATCCCCAACCAAAGAAACAAGACGGTCTAAAAGAAAGAATGTTCCAGTAAAAGTTGTTGTTGGGACTGGTGATGACAGTGCTGATGTGGATCAGCCTGAGAAGAGAAGGAAGTCGAGTGAAGCTGTCAAGTCTGAAGCAAATCCACCTATCCAACAAGTGTTCAAGACACTGAGATCGTCTGTTAAACAAAAGGGCTCTACTGCTGTTCAAGCTTCTGCTGTACCTACATCATCTGCCAGGAAAGGGAAACCATCCACACGTTCTAGAGGTCGAAGCATTACTCCTGAGGTTCAACCTGTTGAGGAAACTGACACATCTGTTTACAAGCCTCAGTTTGTATCTCCTACTGCTCAGGCCAAATGGTCTACTATGGTCAGAAGAGACCTTATTGTTCAACGATCTGTGGATGAGAACCAGCTGAACTCTGTATGTGACATTCTACCTCTGCTGAATGAAGTAGGATTGTTGAAGACTGTCACTGACATCTGCCCATACTCAAAGCTCCTCACGTATGAATTCTACTGTAATCTCAATGACGAGATTGATATCTTAACCGGACCACGTCCAATGCAGATCTTCATCAGAGGGAGGTGGTACATTTTTGGGCCTGACATGATCAATGAGTACTATGGACTGTCTGCTGTGCAAGAAGAGGGAATCACGGACTGGAACTTAGTAGCCAAAACTCTTACAGGTGGACAGACTGAAGCTTGGCCTACAGGTGACAAGGATTATCTGCAGAACTCACAACTCACATCCAGATATGTTATTCTGCATCGTCTGGCCCTTCACAATTGGCTCCCATCAGCCCATTTCCACACGGTTGGCAAACTTCTGGCAGGCTTCCTGTTTCGAATTGGAACAAAGATGTCGATTGATCTGGGAAAATGGATTTACTACCACATCCTCACCTTGATTCATCCACGAGAGCAGAAGGTAAGGCTACCCTTCCCGAACCTGATTTATGGCATTCTTACATCTCAGGGTCTTGAGCCTATGCCCAGTGAAGTGATCAATCCAACTCTGCTCTATACTGTTGATAAACGTCTTCTGACTGGAGACCACATTCGGGATGTTGTTCCGGTGACTGCCCCATCCAATTCTAAACCTGATACTGTGGCTGATGACTCGCCCCATGCAAAGGATGTTCAACTCTCGATTCAGTTGAAGGCAAGGGTCTCTGATCTTGAGACAGTCCACAGCATTATTGCTAAGCAACTGACAGGAGCCCGTACTGAGCTTGCAACCGTTCTTCTTCGTTTAAGCCTATCTGAATCTGCTGCTGCTGCTGAACCAGCGAAGTCTGACAGTGACGCTCCCTCCAATGCTTGACATTTGGTTCTCATTGGCAAAAAGGGGGAGTAGTATGAACTCAGGGGGAGTTTTTGTGTTTGTGTACCTTCTGGCCCTGACTGGGCGATGTTTTGATGGCACCACTTCTTGTTTTTTATCTTAAACTGTTTTGGATCTTCTGTTTTTTGTTTTAGTTCTATGTAATCAGATCTGACTCATGGGTTGCTTCTTTATAATATCCTATCTTAGTTTTTGATGTTTTGTCTATCTATATAGTCGAGTTGTTTTGCCAAATAATAGCCAAAGGGGGAGTTTGTTAGTGTTTTTAATTGTTCAAAAACCCCATATTATAATTGACAATATTATTATGGCATACTAAGATAGGTTTAGAGTTTGTCCGTCCAGCTCTACAGACGACTGATCAATCAGAAGCAACAACAGAAGGACTGACACTGAAGATCTGATTTAGGAAGCTGATTTCTATAAAGTTGTACGCGGTATAAGCAGACAAGTTTGGAAAGAAGATCAGCGTATATTTTCTGTAAAGGTATGGACCTAATCTTCAGAGATTACATTTCTCATTTATAATCCTACCTTCTACAATCAAAGTCATCTATGGAGAGTGTTTATTGAAGGATCTATAAGTTCTCTTATTCAACGAGAATTAGGGTTACGCCGAAAGTAAGAAGAAACACTCCACATCTGCTATCTGAGACGAGTACTTTGATTGTCATGCATCTTCTCAATACAACTTGTTCATGGTGATTAAGATGATGAACTTGAGAAGAATCACTGCTGCTTAAACGAAAGGACACTGTGATCACACAGTTGTGGGAACAACTGTTTAGAGCGTCTTTGAAGTGGACTGCATCAGAGTGGGCTCTCCAAGTGAAGGGATTTCATTGGACTTCTGTATGCATGGCTCTCCATCTTCAACAATCCACTAAACCTGTGTAGACTGGGTATGTACCTTGTGTGGGGCACTTGGGTAAGATTATTGTATATCTACCTTTGTACATTGGATTATGATTTAGTGGATTAGACGCCTATGTGATCGTCCCCCAGACGTAGATACACACTGTATCGAACTGGGTAAACATTCTGTGTCTTTGTCTCTGTTCTGTTATCTTCTCGTTAATCGCCTCTATGATTTATTATGACTGACTGACTTCATCGCTGAATCAGTCAGTATATTTTGTTAGTTGATTAATCCAGTTAATCTATTTATAAAAAGAGGAAATGCAAAATTACAAGGGTAATACCGTGCCTTTTATACCCGAGAAACCAGTGAGCCTTTATTAGTAAGCAATCGCCATGCCTGCTTACCCAACATTGCCAAATTAAAAGCTTTTAGATCCTTGAAACCCAGGCCTCCATACTTCTTGGGGATGCATAATTTATCCCATGCTTTCCAATGAATACCCTGGTCGGTTCCAAATCCCCACCAGTAGCGATTCATTGTCCTTTCAATGGCTGTACAAACAGATGTAGGCAACAAAAAGACACTCATAGAAAAGGTAGGCATAGCTCGAGCCACACTTTTTAATAATACTTCCTTACCAGCCTGGGTTAGTAGCTTTTTGTTCCACGAACCAATTCTCTGTCTAATTTTGTCCTCAATATAAGCAAAAGCCGCCTTTTTATTTCTTCTCACAAAAGCAGGTAAACCCAGATACTTCCCAAAATTTGGGGCCTGCACGACTCCCAAAATTTGTGCCACCATATCCCTGCACTCAACATTCGTATTCCTGCTATAACAAATACTAGATTTGTGGTAGTTAACCATTTGTCCAGATAAACTCTCATAAATAGCCAAACAATTCTTTACCTCAGTGGCTTCCTGCGAGTTTGCCTTGAAAAACAACAGGCTATCATCAGCAAAAAATAAATGGGATATTGACGGTGCTCCACGTGCAACCCTGCAGCCATGAATTAGACCACTATTCTGTGCCTGTTGTAGTAACAGAGACAGCCCTTCTGCACAAATAATAAATAGATATGGCGATAGTGGATCCCCTTGTTTAATGAGATTTGTTGTATTGATAACTTATACATTGAACTTTATTATTTCTTGTGGATTTACAAATACTTTATAATTTTGTCATTTTCTTCTTATTTTTGCATATACTTCTTTTCAATACAAAAGATTTGTTAAATTTTTTTAAAACGTTTCTATAAATTTTGTTGAAATTTATTTCTAATTGTAATTTTTAACAACTGCCCAATTTTTATAGTGCTAGTATATATAAAACTTTTAGCTCAAATCTTGTAATGGTTAAAAATAAATTTAATATTTTCTCTTTTATTTATTTGAGTTTCTACAAAATAAAGTAATTATTAGGGAAAACGACACTTTTGGCCCCTGAATTGTTTTACTATTGGAGATTTGGTCTCTGTCAATTGATTTGAACAAATTTAATCCTTCAATTGTTCATAATGTGACACTTTTAGTCCCTAATGCTATATAATTAAAAATTTAGTTAATGAAATTTTATTTTATAAAGTTATAATTGTCAAATACTCTCCCGTCTCCACCATTAAACTTCCTTCTTTCTTTTTAATGTATGCCATCTTAATCAAACATTTGATTTGTAACAATCTTAACTCATAAACAGTCAAAAGCAAAAATTTCTTTACTCTCTGACAATTCCTTGTACATCAAAATTTAAAGATGCAAGCCTGTTCATTCATATTATTGTATGTTCTCCTCCCACCCCTCCCACCTGCTATTTTTAGGTTGATATTATCAATTAATTTACTGTAATTAACACTCTTCTCTTCCATCAAAGACAGCCCAACACAGTTCCATTTGTTCTCATGGGTTTTTCGAAGTTGAAGATTTTTTATGTTTTTCATGGTTTTGTTTCCATGGGTAAGGTTCTTGAACCGCGATGCAACTATTTTGCTCCGAGTCAAGCTGTCGTCTCTATTGACTTCTCTAACTTCGTCCTCTTCGGCGGACCGTTGTCGGATTTCTACCCTTCGCGCTCTCAATCTTACCAATAACAACTTCGTGGATTTTTCTCGTCGAATTCCTTTTCCTTGTGCTCGCATCTAGAGAGTTTGGACTTGTCTTTGAACTTGTTTGTCGGAGACCTGCCGGAGCTTCTGACGGAGTTCACGAACCTCACCGCGCTTGTCCTTGGTGGGAACAAATTTTTCCCAAGAAATTCCGGCGAGCTTTGGACGTTTACTGAAACTTCAAACGCTTAATATCATCAATAACCTCCCCAACCGAGTTCTTCTCGAATCTCACTGATGAGTTTACGTATTTAGGATATTGATTATCGAGTTTTCAAAAAAAAAAAAAGATATTGATTATCGAACAGATGATGTACGTTAATGCATGAGAGAGAAGAAAGTTTAATGGTGGAGAGTATTTGACAATTATAATTTTAAAAAATAAAATTTTATTAACAAAATTTTTAATTAAATAACAACAGGGACTAATTGTGTCACATTATAAACAATTGAAGGATTAAATTTGGTCAAATCAATTGACAGGGACCAAATCTCCAATAGTAAAACAATTCAGAGGTCAAAAGTGTCGTTTTTCCTAATTATTATTAATCTTCATCGTACCCCAGGTGCTTCGTAGATGCAAGCTACAATCATGCTACTGGGGCAGCGTTTTTTGGTGCGGTACTTCTAGATTTCAACGGTCGCTTCATGGCCGCATGTAATGGCAAGCTACCGCCTTGTTTCTCCCCACTTATGGCAGAGTCGCTAGCCTGTAAGGAAGCTCTTTCCTGGCTGAAGAATCGAAATGTGGCCAATGTTGTCTTGTTTACGGATTGTTCGGAGCTACGCACCAGTCTACTGTCGAATCACGCCCCGACATTGTCCTATGTCGGGTAATTATTTCAGATATTAGAGTTATTTTGTCCTCGTTTTAGTTTTACTCGGTTAGTTATACTTCGAGAGCTTTGAATTTGCATGCTAATACTCTAGCTGCAGCAGCCTCTGCTCAGGATTCATCTGTGTATTGGGAAGATGTTCCCCCAAACTCTATTGTTGCTTTCATTCATTAATATATTGCAAGCATAAAATTTTCAAAAAAAAAAAAGTAATTATTATTCAACTACATATAATTATATATTAGATAGTTTAATTTGTTTAATGTTGAATATTATTGATGGGGATTTCAATTATTTTATATATTATACAAATACTTTTTAGAATAATCTATGATGTATACATCTCTTCCTATAGTTTGTAAATTAGATTGATCAATAATATAACAAAATTCTTTCTAGACATTCTTGTTCACATCCTCTCAAATATTCTTTTCTGGCTTGTTTTTTACCAGGGCCGGCCCTGGGGCAAGGGCAGGCTGGGCCCTTGCCCAGGGCCCATGCTTGGGGAGGGCCCCATCCTATCTGTTATATATATAGTATATATGTATTGAGTATAAGTAATTTATATACATATATTTAACAATATGGTGAATAGACTTGGTTGGTAGGATACTTAAATTTTAACCTCATTTAATCAAAGGCCGGTGGTCCAATTCTTCCATTCACATTTTAGAATTCCTCAACTTTACTTCTTTGCTTATATTCTAATGTATATTTTAAAAATTTATTTTTATTGATTTTTTGTAGGCCGGTGGTCCAATCCTTCCATTCACATTTTAGAATTCCTCAACTTTAATTCTTTGCTTATATTCTAATGTATATTTTTAAAATTTATTTTTATTGATTTTTTGTATTTAATACGGAGTAGTATTTTTAATGTAGTTTTTAAATATATATAAATTTTCATATATTTATACTAAATATATTATGAAAATTTTTTAGATTAAATATATAAATTTTTATATTAAATTTTTAATGCAATTTCTAAATTTATAAATTTTTATATACTTATACTAAACATATTATGAAAAATAGAATTAAAAAAAAAAACTTCAATCAACTCATGTTAACCAAACAGGACAATAAATATAGGACGGACGGGGTTATATGATATATTTTGAGATTGAGTTATAAAAAAAATTAAAAGATAATTTACTCCGTACCTTTTTATGAATATCTAATCAATGTAATATAGAAGCTTCTATCATTCGTCATTATATGTATTCAAATTCAAATTATTCTAAAAAAAGTTTAAAATTTATCTATTTACAAGAAAAAGTATTTGTATTCAAAAAAAAAAAGTATTTATAAAAATCATATAAATAATATAGAAGATGTGTGATTTATAATATGCTTTATGTTCAAACTATTTTATCTAGATAATTATGTTTCATATCTTTTTGCATTTTTTTATTGCGTTTTGAAATATTTTAATTTCTTGCTCCTAGTCAAAAAAGATTTTTAGCTTTCTATATGTTTGTAATTATTGTTTTATAAATTTTTAATAATAATTAATTTATTATTTATTATGATAACAATGTTATTGTTTATAAGTTTACTCGATTTTAAATTATTTATTCATTTTTATAAACTATTGTAGACACTTAAATTTTGATAAATATTGATTATTTATCAATATTAGTATATTTGAATATATTTGAAATATTTTGGATAATATTGATATTATCTAATTTGTTAATTAGATAATATCAAAAGAGTTTAAGCTTATCAAAACTCTCTATCCTACAGCTATAAATAGGAGCTCTCATTTCTATGTAATCTCACACATCCTAGGAAAAGTGATGTAAACATCTAGAAAAATATTATTCAGGATCACAATAAAAATGTGATACTGAAAGTAGAAGTCTCTCCTCCATAATGATCTGCCTATGCCTATTGATCCAAACCTCCATTGAAGATCAAGCCATTTGAACCCGGAGGCCCTTCAAGAAGAACAAGCTATATATACAAGCCCTTCTTTGAAGATCAAGCCACTTGAAACCCGGAGGCCCTTCAATGGTGGAGTGTTCAAGGCACCAATTGAAGAATTAGAGGATATCCAGAGACATGTACCCACACCGCATTGATACTTGATATGTAAACCAGAACTTTGAATTTCTAAATATATATTCAATTTTCTTTGTTCACAAATTGGCACGCCCAGTGGGACAGCTCTGCCTCTCATCTCTTCATAGGCACTTTCAACCGGTATGGGGGCAAACCCCATATGAAATTAGAAATGGAGGAGGCTAAATGATACTCCTTGGCACGAGTTAAAACGGCCTCATATCTTTCAAGGCTCCTTGGCACGAGTTGAAACGGCCTTATATCTTTAAGTTGTAGTGTCGAGAATTTCTTGCACTACATACTTTCAAGTTTTATATGCTCTCAAGTGGTGTACAAGCAAGTCTCGAGGGGGCATTTGTAGACACTTAAATTTTGATAAATATTGATTATTTATCAATATTAGTATATTTGAAATATTTTGGATAATATTGATATTATCTAATTTTTTAATTAGATAATATCAAAAGAGTTTGAGCTTATCAAAACTCTCTATCCTACAGCTATAAATAGGAGCTCTCATTTCTATGTAATCTCACACATCCTAGGAAAAGTGATGTAAACATCTTGAAAAATATTATTCAGGATCACAATAAAAATGTGATACTGAAAGTAGAAGTCTCTCCTCCATAATGATCTGCCTATGCCTATTGATCCAAACCTCCATTGAAGATCAAGCCATTTGAACCCGGAGGCCCTTCAAGAAGAACAAGCTATATATACAAACCCTTCTTTGAAGATCAAGCCACTTGAAACCCGGAGGCCCTTCAATGGTGGAGTGTTCAAGGCACCAATTGAAGAATCAGAGGATATCCAGAGACATGTACCCACACCACATTGATACTTGATATGTAAACCAGAACTTTGAATTTCTAAATATATATTCAATTTCTAAATATATAATAATAATTATTATTATTATATTATATTATAGTATTGCCATTTAGACATTGGCAACGAGAAACAAAACAAAAAAAAAAAAAGAAACAAAAAGCAAACCCAAAAAATAAAAAAAAAAAACGAAGCAAAAAGAAACCAAAAAAAAAAAAAAAAAAAAAAACTACAAAGCATGCAAAAAAACGAAACCAAAAAAAAAGAGAAAAAAAAGAAAGAGAGGAAAAAACAAAAGAGAAGTTGGCATGTGTGTACATATACAATGCATGTTATATATATTACGGATGCAGTATATATTCTTTCCATTCTTTCCAGATATACTATATGTTAGAGGTAAGGATGGTGGTGGCGTGGTGTTGTTGAAAAAGTGATTGGTGGGCCCATAATCCTTCATCTCATTTCCAATAAAGATGTCATTCACGTGGGATTAGATAGCTTGGACTTGTGGATAAGAGCAGTAGCTTAGGTGTTCCTCTGTAAACCCAAGGAGCGGTTCTCTCTCTTCTTCCTTAAATGAGGACTTCCTCATCACAGCAGCGACTCAGCAGGCGGACTCCGATTTTCCTCCAATGACATCGACAGCAGGGAAACAGAGTGTGGTTGTTCCACCTCTAAGCAGCGTCAGCGACAAGTTTTTTTTCGGCGGGCAACATTCCGACGACCTGCAACAGACAAAAAAAAACTCCAAGCGACTTCCGGCGAGAGGCTGAGCAGCGTCGACCTCCAAGCAGCAGAGAAGCATAGACGAGCAGAAGGCAACCTCTTGACTCCGACAGTGTTGGCGGTTGCGTAGTGACTTCAAAAAAAGAAGGAAAAAGGAAAACAAAAAAAGAATGGGGAGGAGCTGTCCAAATGGTCTCAGTGCATGCCACCACTATCATTGAACAGTGTGTACTGTGTAGTCATCGCACCCCATTCATTCAGTCCATGTCCTCTAATCTTTGAAGGAAAAAAAAAATCAAAACAGGGAAAGCAAAGGCAGCGTCTTTCATCTCTGTCTTCTCTCAACGTACGCGACAACGATGGAGGTGCGACGATCAGCCTCTGTCAGTAGTGACCTTTGGATTCCAGTCAGTCCCCTAGCAATGACAATAAGATGCGGAAGAAAGCTCCAACAGCTGTAATTTGCGACTTCAAGGGAAAAAAAAAAACAAAACAAAAAACGTCCGGGCTCCACCGTGAAGAAATGGAGTTGGACGGCAGACTCCAGCGGCGATTTACGACCGGCGACTTCTGTGAAGAACTTCGGCAACCTCCTAAAACAACAAAAAACTCCGGCCACTTCTGCGAAGAACTCCGGCAACTTCAAAAAAAAAAAAAAAAAAAAATCTACCGGGGAGCTCAGCAATCTCCGGTGGTTGTTCTACTTGCTTGGCACCATCCACGTTGCTGGTTGTTCCATAAGTTGGCAAAAATCCTTGAAGTAGTTGGCAAGTTACTTCTAGTGTTTAAGTCGCTCCTTTCCTGTTTTCAAAAAATAATTGCTCCTTTCCTTCTCGCTTTCGTATTCCAGACGTACGTGTTGTCATTTCTGCATATGGGAGACTATATATAGGAAGAAAAAGGGAAGTAAGGATGACATTTACCTGGTTGAGGGATGAAGTTTCGGTGACCAGCGCAGATCTTCTTTGGTTTTCCTCCGTGTTTGTATGGATCCATGAGTTAATATCTCTATTTATAGTGCCGGGTGAAAGAGGTTTGGGTGGAGTTGGACTCTACAATCTAGCATATTGAGATAAAACTTGTGCAACAGAAACAGTTATGCCGCTAGAATCATGGGCTCAATAGTTACAGCTTACAGTGAGCTCGGTTGGAGTTGGATGCATACAGACTTATCCTAGTGAGATATTGCCGTGTTAAACTTTGACTTAAATTTGGGATGGCTTGGGAGACCATATGTATTTGGGCTCTTGGAATTGGGCTTGTGGAACTAAAGTATGTTACGCCATTTTAATCTTTTCGTGAGTGAAATAATTTTGAGTCCATGAAATATTCTGGCAAACATTGGGTTCATGGAATCAAGCTACACTTTGCCAACTTCATCCTAAAATAATTTTGAGCTCATGGAATTAAAGTGCATTGCGCCATTTTGTGCCATTTCACAACAAAATATATTGAAAAGCATTGGGCCAGTATCATTTGATTTGTCTTGGCTCATTTTGTGCTAATTTAATCTTTTGATTTTGGTTTATATTCGGACATACATTTTGACCCATGGAGATAGATGCACCACGATGGATTTAAAGGACCATTTTGTTAAATTTCGAGACTTTCTCACTCCAAGCACATTAAGCGGCATGTCCCGGCAAGTCTCGAGGGGGCAATTTGTAGACACAGAAAATTTGAACCCAACAAATGGACCGATCAATGGTTATTGGACCAACATCGGAATTGATTATTGGGCCAATTTAATTAATTGAATCATATAAATTAATTAATTTAATTTGATTAGTCCAATTGAATTTGATTTGGGCTATTGAATTAGTTAATTAATTGGTCCAAGCCCATTTCATATTTGAATGTAAATTATAATTATAATTTAAATATAATATTAATTTTATTATATTTGAATTAGATAATTATAATTTAATTTGAATTTGAATTAGATTATACAATAATGAACCTGGACTTAATCTTGGGCAAGGTTCATTTTCCTAATTAGTTAATTAATTAATTAGTTAACTAAAAAGGGGAGTTGGTTGAGGAATTTTGGTTAAGCTTTTAGTATAAATAGAGCCTTCGTTTTCATTCCAAAACACACTTGAAAGCTGGAAGAACTTGAAGGCTTAAGGAGTTGAGAGCATTTGAAGAGCCCGAAGGCATTGAAGACCGCTTGAAGTTGAAGGCATCTTTGTTGATTTTGCAGGCAATTTGAATCCATTGCAGGTACTTTGGAGCTTTGCAGAATTGATTGTCTCGAAGATTTTGAAGTCTTTTGAAGGCATTTGAGGATCTTAAAGCAGCTTGAATCCATTGCATGTGTTTTGAAACTTTGCAGGGTTGATTATTTCTAAATTCTTGACGCTCGTCGTTGGAAGTTACGCCACTTAAATCCGGAAGCTACGCCACTTGAATCCCGGAGGCTCGCGCCAATTGAATCCCGGAGGCTACGCTAATTGAATCCCAGAGGCACTTCCATAGATAACGTTAGTGAAGAATCAGAGGACTAGACAGAGATTTTGTACCTGCATTGAATTATACACACGCTGTACAAGGAATTTTGTGAATATATACAAAGTTTACTTTTTTGTGTTTACATATTTTGGCACGCCCAGTGGGACAGCTCTGCCTCTCATCTCTTCATAGGCACTTTCAACCGGTATGGGGGCAAACCCCATATGAAATTTGAAATGGAGGAGGCTAAATGATACTCCTTGGCACAAGTTAAAACGGCCTCATATCTTTCAAGGCTCCTTGGCACGAGTTGAAACGGCCTTATATCTTTAAGTTGTAGTGTCGAGACTTTCTTGCACTACACTTTTTCAAGTTTTATATGCTCTCAAGTGGTGTACAAGCAAGTCTCGAGGGGGCATTTGTAGACACTTAAATTTTGATAAATATTGATCATTTATCAATATTAGTATATTTGAATATATTTGAAATATTTTGGATAATATTGATATTATCTAATTTGTTAATTAGATAATATCAAAAGAGTTTGAGCTTATTAAAACTCTCTATCCTACAGCTATAAATAGGAGCTCTCATTTCTATGTAATCACACACATCCTAGGAAAAGTGATGTAAACATCTAGAAAAATATTATTCAGGATCACAATAAAAATGTGATACTGAAAGTAGAAGTCTCTCCTCCATAATGATCATGCCTATGCCTATTGATCCAAACCTCCATTGAAGATCAAGCCATTTGAACCCGGAGGCCCTTCAAGAAGAACAAGCTATATATACAAGTCCTTCTTTGAAGATCAAGCCACTTGAAACCCGGAGGCCCTTCAATGGTGGAGTGTTCAAGGCACCAATTGAAGAATCAGAGGATATCCAGAGACATGTATCCACACCGCATTTGATATTCAATGTAACTCTAGAATTTTGAATTTCTAAATATAATTCAATTTTCGCGTTTACATTTGTAGACACTTAAATTTTGATAAATATTGATTATTTATCAATATTAGTATATTTGAATATATTTGAAATATTTTGGATAATATTGATATTATCTAATTTGTTAATTAGATAATATCAAAAGAGTTTGAGCTTTTCAAACCCCTCTATCCTACAGCTATAAATAGGAGCTCTCATTTCTATGTAATCACACACATCCTAGGAAAAGTGATGTATCAGAGACATGTACCCACACCCGCATTGATACTTGATATGTAAACCAGAACTTTGAATTTCTAAATATATATTCAATTTTCTTTGTTCACAAATTGGCACGCCCATTGGGACAGCTCTGCCTCTCATCTCTTCATAGGCATTTTCAACCGATATGGGGGCAAACCCTATATGAAGTTTGAAACGGAGGAAGCTAAATGATACTCCTTGGCACGAGTTTAAACGGCCTTATGTTCAGACTCCTTGGCACGAGTTTAAACGGCCTCATATCTTTCAAGGCTCCTTGGCACGAGTTGGAACGGCCTTATATCTTTAAGTTGTAGTGTCGAGACATTCTTGCACTACATACTTTCAAGTTTTATATGCTCTCAAGTGGTGTACAAGCAAGTCTCGAGGGGGCATTTGTAGACACTTAAATTTTGATAAATATTGATCATTTATCAATATTAGTATATTTGAATATATTTGAAATATTTTGGATAATATTGATATTATCTAATTTGTTAATTAGATAATATCAAAAGAGTTTGAGCTTATCAAAACTCTCTATCCTACAGCTATAAATAGGAGCTCTCATTTCTATGTAATCACACACATCCTAGGAAAAGTGATGTAAACATCTAGAAAAATATTATTCAGGATCACAATAAAAATGTGATACTGAAAGTAGAAGTCTCTCCTCCATAATGATCATGCCTATGCCTATTGATCCAAACCTCCATTGAAGATCAAGCCATTTGAACCCGGAGGCCCTTCAAGAAGAACAAGCTATATATACAAGTCCTTCTTTGAAGATCAAGCCACTTGAAACCCGGAGGCCCATCAATGGTGGAGTGTTCAAGGCACCAATTGAAGAATCAGAGGACATCCAGAGACATGTATCCACACCGCATTTGATATTCAATGTAACTCTAGAATTTTGAATTTCTAAATATAATTCAATTTTCGCGTTTACATTTGTAGACACTTAAATTTTGATAAATATTGATTATTTATCAATATTAGTATATTTGAATATATTTGAAATATTTTGGATAATATTGATATTATCTAATTTGTTAATTAGATAATATCAAAAGAGTTTGAGCTTATCAAAACTCTCTATCCTACAGCTATAAATAGGAGCTCTCATTTCTATGTAATCACACACATCCTAGGAAAAGTGATGTATCAGAGACATGTACCCACACCCGCATTGATACTTGATATGTAAACCAGAACTTTGAATTTCTAAATATATATTCAATTTTCTTTGTTCACAAATTGGCACGCCCAGTGGGACAGCTCTGCCTCTCATCTCTTCATAGGCATTTTCAACCGATATGGGGGCAAACCCTGTATGAAGTTTGAAACGGAGGAAGCTAAATGATACTCCATGGCACGAGTTTAAACGGCCTTATGTTCAGACTCCTTGGCACGAGTTTAAACGGCCTCATATCTTTCAAGGCTCCTTGGCACGAGTTGAAACGGCCTTATATCTTTAAGTTGTAGTGTCGAGACTTTCTTGCACTACATACTTTCAAGTTTTATATGCTCTCAAGTGGTGTACAAGCAAGTCTCGAGGGGGCATTTGTAGACACTTAAATTTTGATAAATATTGATTATTTATCAATATTAGTATATTTGAATATATTTGAAATATTTTGGATAATATTGATATTATCTAATTTGTTAATTAGATAATATCAAAAGAGTTTGAGCTTATCAAAACTCTCTATCCTACAGCTATAAATAGGAGCTCTCATTTCTATGTAATCACACACATCCTAGGAAAAGTGATGTATCAGAGACATGTACCCACACCTCCTTGATATTTGACATGTAATCAGAATTTTGAATAAATATTTAGAAATTCAAAGTTCTGGTTTACATATCAAGTATCAATGCGGTGTGGGTACATGTCTCTGGATATCCTCTGATTCTTCAATTGGTGCCTTGAACACTCCACCATTGAAGGGCCTCCGGGTTTCAAGTGGCTTGATCTTCAAAGAAGGGCTTGTATATATAGCTTGTTCTTCTTGAAGGGCCTCCGGGTTCAAATGACTTGATCTTCAATGGAGGTTTGGATCAATAGGCATAGGCATGATCATTATGGAGGAGAGACTTCTACTTTCAGTATCACATTTTTATTGTGATCCTGAATAATTTTTTTCTAGATGTTTACATCACTTTTCCTAGGATGTGTGTGATTACATAGAAATGAGAGATCCTATTTATAGCTGTAGGATAGAGAGTTTTGATAAGCTCAAACTCTTTTGATATTATCTAATTAACAAATTAGATAATATCAATATTATCCAAAATATTTAAAATATATTCAAATATACTAATATTGATAAATAATCAATATTTATCGAAATTTAAGTGTCAACAAATGCCCCCTCGAGACTTGCTTGTACACCACTTGAGAGCATATAAAACTTGAAAGTATGTAGTGCAAGAAAGTCTCGACACTACAACTTAAAGATATAAGGCCGTTTCAACTCGTGCCAAGGAGCCTTGAAAGATATGAGGCCGTTTAAACTCGTGCCAAGGAGTCTGAACATAAGGCCGTTTAAACTCGTGCCAAGGAGTATCATTTAGCTTCCTCCGTTTCAAACTTCATACTGGGTTTGCCCCCATATCGGTTGAAAATGCCTATGAAGATATGAGAGGCAGAGCTGTCCCACTGGGCGTGCCAATTTGTGAACAAAGAAAATTGAATATATATTTAGAAATTCAAAGTTCTGGTTTACATATCAAGTATCAATGCGGTGTGGGTACATGTCTCTGGATATCCTCTGATTCTTCAATTGGTGCCTTGAACACTCCACCATTGAAGGGCCTCCGGGTTTCAAGTGGCTTGATCTTCAAAGAAGGGCTTGTATATATAGCTTGTTCTTCTTGAAGGGCCTCCGGGTTCAAATGGCTTGATCTTCAATGGAGGTTTGGATCAATAGGCATAGGCATGATCATTATGGAGGAGAGACTTCTACTTTCAGTATCACATTTTTATTGTGATCCTGAATAATATTTTTCTAGATGTTTACATCACTTTTCCTAGGATGTGTGTGATTACATAGAAATGAGAGCTCCTATTTATAGCTGTAGGATAGAGAGTTTTGATAAGCTCAAACTCTTTTGATATTATCTAATTAACAAATTAGATAATATCAATATTATCCAAAATATTTCAAATATATTCAAATATACTAATATTGATAAATAATCAATATTTATCAAAATTTAAGTGTCTACAAATGCCCCCTCGAGACTTGCTTGTACACCACTTGAGAGCATATAAAACTTGAAAGTATGTAGTGCAAGAAAGTCTCGACACTACAACTTAAAGATATAAGGCCGTTTCAACTCGTGCCAAGGAGCCTTGAAAGATATGAGGCCGTTTTAACACGTGCCAAGGAGTATCATTTAGCCTCCTCCATTTCAAATTTCATATGGGGTTTGCCCCCATACCGGTTGAAAGTGCCTATGAAGAGATGAGAGGCAGAGCTGTCCCACTGGGCGTGCCAATTTGTAAACAATGAAAATTGAATATATATTTAGAAATTCAAAGTTCTGGTTTACATATCAAGTATCAATGCGGTGTGGGTACATGTCTCTGGATATCCTCTGATTCTTCAATTGGTGCCTTGAACACTCCACCATTGAAGGGCTTCCGGGTTTCAAGTGGCTTGATCTTCAAAGAAGGACTTGTATATATAGCTTGTTCTTCTTGAAGGGCCTCCGGGTTCAAATGGCTTGATCTTCAATGGAGGTTTGGATCAATAGGCATAGGCATGATCATTATGGAGGAGAGACTTCAACTTTCTGTATCACATTTTTATTGTGATCCTGAATAATATTTTTCTAGATGTTTACATCACTTTTCCTAGGATGTGTGTGATTACATAGAAATGAGAGCTCCTATTTATAGCTGTAGGATAGAGAGTTTTGATAAGCTCAAACTCTTTTGATATTATCTAATTAACAAATTAGATAATATCAATATTATCCAAAATATTTCAAATATATTCAAATATACTAGTATTGATAAATAATCAATATTTATCAAAATTTAAGTGTCTACAAATGCCCCCTCGAGACTTGCTTGTACACCACTTGAGAGCATATAAAACTTGAAAGTATGTAGTGCAAGAAAGTCTCGACACTACAACTTAAAGATATAAGGCCGTTTCAACTCGTGCCAAGGAGCCTTGAAAGATATGAGGCCGTTTTAACACGTGCCAAGGAGTATCATTTAGCCTCCTCCATTTCAAATTTCATATGGGGTTTGCCCCCATACCGATTGAAAGTGCCTATGAAGAGATGAGAGGCAGAGCTGTCCCACTGGGCGTGCCAATTTGTAAACAATGAAAATTGAATATATATTTAGAAATTCAAAGTTCTGGTTTACATATCAAGTATCAATGCGGTGTGGGTACATGTCTCTGGATATCCTCTGATTCTTCAATTGGTGCCTTGAACACTCCACCATTGAAGGGCTTCCGGGTTTCAAGTGGCTTGATCTTCAAAGAAGGACTTGTATATATAGCTTGTTCTTCTTGAAGGGCCTCCGGGTTCAAATGGCTTGATCTTCAATGGAGGTTTGGATCAATAGGCATAGGCATGATCATTATGGAGGAGAGACTTCAACTTTCAGTATCACATTTTTATTGTGATCCTGAATAATATTTTTCTAGATGTTTACATCACTTTTCCTAGGATGTGTGTGATTACATAGAAATGAGAGCTCCTATTTATAGCTGTAGGATAGAGAGTTTTGATAAGCTCAAACTCTTTTGATATTATCTAATTAACAAATTAGATAATATCAATATTATCCAAAATATTTCAAATATATTCAAATATACTAATATTGATAAATAATCAATATTTATCAAAATTTAAGTGTCTACAAATGCCCCCTCGAGACTTGCTTGTACACCACTTGAGAGCATATAAAACTTGAAAGTATGTAGTGCAAGAAAGTCTCGACACTACAACTTAAAGATATAAGGCCGTTTCAACTCGTGCCAAGGAGCCTTGAAAGATATGAGGCCGTTTTAACACGTGCCAAGGAGTATCATTTAGCCTCCTCCATTTCAAATTTCATATGGGGTTTGCCCCCATACCGGTTGAAAGTGCCTATGAAGAGATGAGAGGCAGAGCTGTCCCACTGGGCGTGCCAATTTGTAAACAATGAAAATTGAATATATATTTAGAAATTCAAAGTTCTGGTTTACATATCAAGTATCAATGCGGTGTGGGTACATGTCTCTGGATATCCTCTGATTCTTCAATTGGTGCCTTGAACACTCCACCATTGAAGGGCTTCCGGGTTTCAAGTGGCTTGATCTTCAAAGAAGGACTTGTATATATAGCTTGTTCTTCTTGAAGGGCCTCCGGGTTCAAATGGCTTGATCTTCAATGGAGGTTTGGATCAATAGGCATAGGCATGATCATTATGGAGGAGAGACTTCAACTTTCAGTATCACATTTTTATTGTGATCCTGAATAATATTTTTCTAGATGTTTTCATCACTTTTCCTAGGATGTGTGTGATTACATAGAAATGAGAGCTCCTATTTATAGCTGTAGGATAGAGAGTTTTGATAAGCTCAAACTCTTTTGATATTATCTAATTAACAAATTAGATAATATCAATATTATCCAAAATATTTCAAATATATTCAAATATACTAGTATTGATAAATAATCAATATTTATCAAAATTTAAGTGTCTACAAATGCCCCCTCGAGACTTGCTTGTACACCACTTGAGAGCATATAAAACTTGAAAGTATGTAGTGCAAGAAAGTCTCGACACTACAACTTAAAGATATAAGGCCGTTTCAACTCGTGCCAAGGAGCCTTGAAAGATATGAGGCCGTTTTAACACGTGCCAAGGAGTATCATTTAGCCTCCTCCATTTCAAATTTCATATGGGGTTTGCCCCCATACCGGTTGAAAGTGCCTATGAAGAGATGAGAGGCAGAGCTGTCCCACTGGGCGTGCCAATTTGTAAACAATGAAAATTGAATATATATTTAGAAATTCAAAGTTCTGGTTTACATATCAAGTATCAATGCGGTGTGGGTACATGTCTCTGGATATCCTCTGATTCTTCAATTGGTGCCTTGAACACTCCACCATTGAAGGGCTTCCGGGTTTCAAGTGGCTTGATCTTCAAAGAAGGACTTGTATATATAGCTTGTTCTTCTTGAAGGGCCTCCGGGTTCAAATGGCTTGATCTTCAATGGAGGTTTGGATCAATAGGCATAGGCATGATCATTATGGAGGAGAGACTTCAACTTTCAGTATCACATTTTTATTGTGATCCTGAATAATATTTTTCTAGATGTTTACATCACTTTTCCTAGGATGTGTGTGATTACATAGAAATGAGAGCTCCTATTTATAGCTGTAGGATAGAGAGTTTTGATAAGCTCAAACTCTTTTGATATTATCTAATTAACAAATTAGATAATATCAATATTATCCAAAATATTTCAAATATATTCAAATATACTAGTATTGATAAATAATCAATATTTATCAAAATTTAAGTGTCTACAAATGCCCCCTCGAGACTTGCTTGTACACCACTTGAGAGCATATAAAACTTGAAAGTATGTAGTGCAAGAAAGTCTCGACACTACAACTTAAAGATATAAGGCCGTTTCAACTCGTGCCAAGGAGCCTTGAAAGATATGAGGCCGTTTTAACACGTGCCAAGGAGTATCATTTAGCCTCCTCCATTTCAAATTTCATATGGGGTTTGCCCCCATACCGGTTGAAAGTGCCTATGAAGAGATGAGAGGCAGAGCTGTCCCACTGGGCGTGCCAATTTGTAAACAATGAAAATTGAATATATATTTAGAAATTCAAAGTTCTGGTTTACATATCAAGTATCAATGCGGTGTGGGTACATGTCTCTGGATATCCTCTGATTCTTCAATTGGTGCCTTGAACACTCCACCATTGAAGGGCTTCCGGGTTTCAAGTGGCTTGATCTTCAAAGAAGGACTTGTATATATAGCTTGTTCTTCTTGAAGGGCCTCCGGGTTCAAATGGCTTGATCTTCAATGGAGGTTTGGATCAATAGGCATAGGCATGATCATTATGGAGGAGAGACTTCAACTTTCAGTATCACATTTTTATTGTGATCCTGAATAATATTTTTCTAGATGTTTACATCACTTTTCCTAGGATGTGTGTGATTACATAGAAATGAGAGCTCCTATTTATAGCTGTAGGATAGAGAGTTTTGATAAGCTCAAACTCTTTTGATATTATCTAATTAACAAATTAGATAATATCAATATTATCCAAAATATTTCAAATATATTCAAATATACTAGTATTGATAAATAATCAATATTTATCAAAATTTAAGTGTCTACAAATGCCCCCTCGAGACTTGCTTGTACACCACTTGAGAGCATATAAAACTTGAAAGTATGTAGTGCAAGAAAGTCTCGACACTACAACTTAAAGATATAAGGCCGTTTCAACTCGTGCCAAGGAGCCTTGAAAGATATGAGGCCGTTTAAACTCGTGCCAAGGAGTCTGAACATAAGGCCGTTTAAACTCGTGCCAAGGAGTATCATTTAGCTTCCTCCGTTTCACACTTCATACAGGGTTTGCCCCCATATCGGTTGAAAATGCCTATGAAGAGATGAGAGGCAGAGCTGTCCCACTGGGCGTGCCAATTTGTGAACAAAGAAAATTGAATATATATTTAGAAATTCAAAGTTCTGGTTTACATATCAAGTATCAATGCGGTGTGGGTACATGTCTCTGGATATCCTCTGATTCTTCAATTGGTGCCTTGAACACTTCACCATTGAAGGGCCTCCGGGTTTCAAGTGGCTTGATCTTCAAAGAAGGGCTTGTATATATAGCTTGTTCTTCTTGAAGGGCCTCCGAGTTCAAATGGCTTGATCTTCAATGGAGGTTTGGATCAATAGGCATAGGCATGATCATTATGGAGGAGAGACTTCTACTTTCAGTATCACATTTTTATTGTGATCCTGAATAATTTTTTTCTAGATGTTTACATCACTTTTCCTAGGATGTGTGTGATTACATAGAAATGAGAGCTGCTATTTATAGCTGTAGGATATAGAGTTTTGATAAGCTCAAACTCTTTTGATATTATCTAATTAACAAATTAGATAATATCGATATTATCCAAAATATTTCAAATATATTCAAATATACTAATATTGATAAATAATCAATATTTATCAAAATTTAAGTGTCTACAAATGCCCCCTCGAGACTTGCTTGTACACCACTTGAGAGCATATAAAACTTGAAAGTATGTAGTGCAAGAAAGTCTCGACACTACAACTTAAAGATATAAGGCCGTTTCAACTCGTGCCAAGGACCCTTGAAAGATATGAGGCCGTTTAAACTAGTGCTAAGGAGTATCTTGAATGATATGAGGCCTTTTCAACTCGTGCCAAGGAGTATCATTTAGCCTCCTCCCCTCCTCCATTTCAAATTTTATATGGGGTTTGCCCCCATACCGGTTGAAAGTGCCTATGAAGAGATGAGAGGCAGAGCTGTCCCACTGGGCGTGCCAATTTGTGAACAATGAAAATTGAATAAAATATTTAGTATTCAAAATTCCTGAGTTACATGAAGTATCAATGCGGTGTGGGTACATGTCTCTGGATATCCTCTAATTCTTCAATTGGTTCCTTGAACACTCCACCATTGAAGGGCCTCCGGGTTTCAAGTGGCTTGATCTTCAAAGAAGTGCTTGTATATATAGCTTGTTCTTCTTGAAGGGCCTCCGGGTTCAAATGGCTTGATCTTCAATGGAGGTTTGGATCAATAGGCATAGGCATGATCATTATGGAGGAGAGACTTCTACTTTCAGTATCACATTTTTATTGTGATCCTGAATAATATTTTTCTAGATGTTTACATCACTTTTCCTAGGATGTGTGTGATTACATAGAAATGAGAGCTCCTATTTATAGCTGTAACTATTGAGCCCATGATTCTAGCGGCATAACTGTTTCTGTTGCACAAGTTTTATCTCAATATGCTAGATTGTAGAGTCCAACTCCACCCAAACCTCTTTCACCCGGCACTATAAATAGAGATATTAACTCATGGATCCATACAAACACGGAGGAAAACCAAAGAAGATCTGCGCTGATCACCGAAACTTCATCCCTCAACCAGGTAAATGTCATCCTTACTTCCCTTTTTCTTCCTATATATAGTCTCCCATATGCAGAAATGACAACACGTACGTCTGGAATACGAAAGCGAGAAGGAAAGGAGCAATTATTTTTTGAAAACAGGAAAGGAGCGACTTAAACACTAGAAGTAACTTGCCAACTACTTCAAGGATTTTTGCCAACTTATGGAACAACCAGCAACGTGGATGGTGCCAAGCAAGTAGAACAACCACCGGAGATTGCTGAGCTCCCCGGTAGATTTTTTTTTTTTTTTTTTGAGGTTGCCGTAGACCGCCGGAGTTCTTCGCAGAAGTGGCCGGAGTTTTTTGTTGTTTTAGGAGGTTGCCGGAGTTCTTCACAAAAGTCGCCGGTCGTAAATCGCCGCTGGAGTCTGCCGTCCAACTCCATTTCTTCACGGTGGAGCCCGGATGTTTTTTGTTTTGTTTTTTTTTTCCCTTGAAGTCGCAAATTACAGCTGTTGGAGCTTTCTTCCGCATCTTATTGTCATTGCTAGGGGACTGACTGGAATCCAAAGGTCACTACTGACAGAGGCTGATCGTCGCACCTCCATCGTTGTCGCGTACGTTGAGAGAAGACAGAGATGAAAGACGCTGCCTTTGCTTTCCCTGTTTTGATTTTTTTTTTCCTTCAAAGATTAGAGGACATAGACTGAATGAATGGGGTGCGATGACTACACAGTACACACTGTTCAATGATAGTGGTGGCATGCACTGAGACCATTTGGACAGCTCCTCCCCATTCTTTTTTTGTTTTCCTTTTTCCTTCTTTTTTTGAAGTCACTGCGCAACCGCCAACACTGTCGGAGTCAAGAGGTTGCCTTCTGCTCGTCTATGCTTCTCTGCTGCTTGGAGGTCGACGCTGCTCAGCCTCTCGCCGGAAGTCGCTTGGAGTTTTTTTTTGTCTGTTGCAGGTCGTCGGAATGTTGCCCGCCGAAAAAAAACTTGTCGCTGACGCTGCTTAGAGGTGGAACAACCACACTCTGTTTCCCTGCTGTCGATGTCATTGGAGGAAAATCGGAGTCCGCCTGCTGAGTCGCTGCTGTGATGAGGAAGTCCTCATTTAAGGAAGAAGAGAGAGAACCGCTCCTTGGGTTTACAGAGGAACACTTAAGCTACTGCTCTTATCCACAAGTCCAAGCTATCTAATCCCACGTGAATGACATCTTTATTGGAAATGAGATGAAGGATTATGGGCCCACCAATCACTTTTTCTACAACACCGCGCCACCACCATCCTTACCTCTAACATATAGTATATCTGGAAAGAATGGAAAGAATATATACTGCATCCGTAATATACATAACATGCATTGTATATGTACACACATGCCAACTTCTCTTTTGTTTTTTCCTCTCTTTCTTTTTTTTCTCTTTTTTTTTCGTTTCGTTTTTTTGCATGCTTTGTAGTTTTTTTTTTTTTTTGGTTTCTTTTTGCTTCGTTTTTTTATTTTTTGGGTTTGCTTTTTGTTTCTTTTTTTTTTTTGTTTTGTTTCTCGTTGCCAATGTCTAAATGGCAATACTATAATATAATATAATAATAATAATAATAACATTACTAATAATAATAATAATTATATAATATTGTGTATATACGTATACAATGTATTAACATATGTAGTCCACATGTAGTATATGTATACAACCATTATTGCGTGGACCATGGTCCATAAAATTGTGTGGACCATTGTCCAAAAAATTTGCCATATAATTCGTCAATTTAATTTTGTGTTATGTATATGCTATACATTTGTGCATAATATATCATAGTTATTATTTTTTTTTTTTTTTGCAGCGACTTTTCGACTTTGACGCATTCAAGATGGTGTACTTTCAAGATCAACGACGTAACGGGCAAGATGTCATGGCTATATCGAGCAGAAATAGTGATCATCAAGTCATACTGAAGGTTAACCCACCCATAGTACTACGCGACCCGCCAAAGCTCACGGTGTCGTATCATGCGAGTAACTGGACCCCCGAGTACGAATGCCCGCCATCCAAGGTGTGGACCTTGCTACCCGGAATGCAGCACCAACCTTCCAAAGACGCCCTTCCTACACTGGGGCGTCGTATACTTAATGCTGAGGTCTCGTGGGGCCAAGACATAGACTTCGAGGGCGAATTCACTTTTCTAAAAGGATATTGGGAGTGGGTTGAAGAAACGCTTCACTTCTCCCACGACACCTTAAAGGAGGGGAAGATATATGATGCTGTGTTTGCGTCATTATTTACATATGACCGTAACATCAACATTGTCAAAGCCTTCTGCGAAGCATGGTGCCCAAGAACCAACACCCTGATCACCTCGTCTGGTGAAGTGAGCATATCGCCTCGGGATTTGCACGTTCTTGGAGGACTACCACTGTCCGGCGGTATTTACGACGAACACATCCCGAGTGCCCTGGACCTAAAAAGGGGCCCAAACAGGTGTTGTGCAAGCTTATTCGAGGCCTTTTATCTTTTAAACCAGCAAGAGGGTGGCACCCCCTTTGTTCAAGCATCGCGATAGATTGACTTCTGGTGCAGAAAACCGCGAACACATCCAGCTCCTCCACCTCCATCTCAAAAGGACAGGAAATCTCGGCCAAAGAATACCCACAACCCAAGCGGAGAACTTAACAAATCCCTCAGGTGGTTAGATGTGAGCAGGACGCCCTTTCTTGAACTAGGCATCTCTCAGCGTTTCGAAAAGGAAGCTTATTTGGCCGCGTTTTTATCTTGTTGGCTTTGCGTGTTTGTCCTGCCAGGTACACCAACAAGAACCATTCGCCCAGAGACTTTCAGGATAGCATGTATGATGGCTAAAGGAGATAAGATATGTCTTGCGGCTCCAGTACTTGCTAGTATTTATTCTGGTTTAAACTCAATCTCGGAATCCCACTCTCCTGGTCAAATAGGAGATCCTTTTCCAATCCATTACGTGTACAGCTGGCTAGCAACTTACTACCAAACCCACTTTAAGACCCCCAGCCTCACGTTAGCAAACCCAAAGATGGTCACTAATTCTGGAGAAGGTGGTGCAAGGTATTACACCGAGATGGATGCCCGTAAGAAGATATTCAAAGGGGACGTTTCTTGGCTCTGCAACTCCCGCAAGGATAGTAGAGATTTTATCTTTTACGATAACCGTAGAGGGAGTAGGGAAGACTTTGAGTACTTCATATGTTTGCACCCCAGCTTCCTCGTTTTGCGCCAAGGGTCTCAATGCAAAGCCGAGCCTTACATGCCGCATCGCTTCAGTCGTCAATTTGGATTCTATCAAGCATATGCCCCCGGCCTGTTGGCGAGGGATATCCGTTATGCTTCACTCACCGAAGGATTTCGACTTCATCGCCAGTATGATAATATTAACTCCCAATCCAGGGCGACATTTCCCATGAGCCCGACTGCTCCAAAGAAGCATTTTTCGAACGAGTACAAGGCCTGGTTGATCGATGTGAGTGCAAACCTTCTCGAGAATCATTTCACAGACATAGCCGTTAACGGAAACCCAAACGTACCTGTTGGCGAGGAAGGAACTCAAGAACCAAGAGACCAATTGACCACCTCAAGGAACAAAAAAACACCTGCACAAGAGGACATGTCATCTCGGGATAGGGCCTCAGGACATGCCGTTCGAAGGAGCAGGGAAGAGCAAGCGAGGCAGCGAAGCTCGGACGAGGACGCTGGTAGTGATGACGACCAAGATCGCTGTTGGAAACGGCCTAGAGGGAGACCATTGAACCAGGTTAAGATACTTCCCCAAATTCTCCCGTTTCGTATATCGTTGGACTTTGGCCTTTGTTAACGTACATGCACTACTTCTTACAGGATCCTGCCGAGCCACATGTTAGCAACGATGTCCAGTCATCAAATCACCAGTCTTCAATGGGACAAAGTGGCGGACGCTCTAATACCCTTGACCTCGAGGTAGAATCCCACCAGTCGACGTTGCCCTTAAACACAACTCCTCAGGAGATGCAGCCAGAGCCATCCCAAGCCTCTATCTTCCCCGGCGAGGAGTCGTTTATATCACAATACATGGCTTTCATTGCGGGAGTTTGGAGTAGTATCTGCAGGAAGCTTAATGAGATCCCAGCTGAAAAAATTTCTTCCTTCCAAGGAAGCGTTGAAAGACAACTCCAAGAAATGGGACGGGACGGGGTGGACCTATCAATATTGAAGCGACGAGTGGCCGAGTTCTTTAACAAAGCTAAAGATTTCGATCGGGCGCGGTCGCAGCTCTCGAATGCACTGCCCGTTGAAACCCAAGCCGCGAAGCTAGTTCTAACGCAAGGTATCCTTGTAGAAGCTCAACGGACGTGTTCTCAAACCGAAGCGCTTCTTCTTGACGAACAGAAAACCCTCGAAGGCGCCGCCGATCGAAAAGCCCTCCTGGAGAAAACGATAAAGGATGCACAGGAAGAGTTGAAGGAGATTGAAGCCAAGAACCCGGAGCTCCAAGACCGTGTGATGAAGGCTCAAGAACAACATAACGCATCGCAAAAGGCTGTGACCACCGCTGAGGATGAAATTAAACGTATTCGAGACTGCCCCACGTTGACAGATGAAGATGAAGAAAAGCTTACTTCAATCAAAAGAGAGCTGGAAGCGTATAAGGAAGATCTCATGAGCTTTAGAATACTTTAGATTTATTTATATTTTTTTTTTGCTTAGAGATTTTTTTTTGTATAACGCATGAGTTTTATACTTGGAAACAAGACTTGAATACGACTTGATTTCTCTTATCTTTTCAACAATACTTGCGAACAATTGAACTTCAGCGTGAACAGAAGCAACTAAGTCTAAACCCAAACGAGTCACTCTAATAGAAATCTGACAAAAGAATTCACCCGTAATTACAACGTGAACAGAGATGACCCATCTCCAATACATCTACATTATTCGAACAAACGTGACATAAAAGGGACACAAAGGGGTTTATTTTAATCATGACTGAACTTAGAAGAGGAGGTGTTTCTAAGCTGCCTACGTACTCCTGCGAAGGAGATCAAGTCAAACGTAGTTCAAAGGACCGTTTGAATAGGTAGGGCCGTTCACAGTTTAAACTCATGCGGGCCAGGAGTTTACCGTACACAGTTTAAGCTCGTGCGGGTCAGGAGCGTCTATGACTTGGGCCCAGCCATAGACAAGCGAGATGCATTAGCAGTTTAACCACGTGCTGCATTTTTGGTGGATATCATTCATTGCGTAGTCCGTGTGCTTAGGGATGATAGATCTTTAAGAATTTCCCGTTAATAGGGCCAACTCGCACACCATCTTCATCAATTAGCTTGTAAGCACCTCCTGAGTATGCTTCTTGTACCACGTAAGGTCCATCCCATTTTGGAGTAAACTTGTGCCCAGTTTTTCTTGTAATAATGATAGGTCTACAAACCGCCAACACCTTGTCACCAACCTGAAATGAGCGAATCCTTACCCTCTTGTTGAAAGCTCTAGAAATTCGAGCTTGATAGCATTCTAAACTTTGTTGGGCCTGCAATCTCTTCTCATCGAGAGCTTCTAACTCTGCCAACCGCAACTTTACATTATCCTCGTCTGTAAGGCCTTCTTGGATAGCTAACCTTAGAGAAGGTATTTGGCGTTCAAGAGGCAAGACTGCTTCAACCCCGTAAACCAGTGAGTATGGAGTGCTTTGTGTTGGTGTACGGTATGTAGTTCTGTATGCCCACAGTGCTTCTTCCATCCTTTCTTGCCAATCACGTTTTGACTTCGACACCACCTTTTTTAGTAGATTGCATAGAGTTTTGTTAAAAGCCTCGGCAAGTCCATTTGCCGCTGCATAATAAGCTGATGAATTTCTTTGCTCGAACTCAAAAAGTTTGCAGATTTTATCCATCAGTTTATTATCGAATGGTTTCCCGTTGTCGGTTAGGATATACCGAGGGATGCCAAAACGATAGATAATGTGAACTCGGATGAAATCGGCAACATTTTCCTTCTTCACTTCCTTTAAAGCCACTGCTTCAGCCCACTTTGAGAAATAATCGGTGGCTGCTAATATATACGAATGCCCTGCTGATGACTTGGGTGTAATAGGACCAACCACATCGAGCCCCCATGCATCAAATGGCCACGATGCTACCGTCGGATGTAGTGGTTCAGGAGGTTGATGGATAAAGTTCGCATGAAATTGACATGCTTGACATCTCCGTGCATAGTCTATGCAATCCTTCACCATCGTAGGCCAGTAGTAACCCATTCTTTTGATGTGAAAATGTAACTTAGGACCAGACTGATGAGCACCGCACACTCCAGAGTGAGCCTCCTCCATCGCTTGTAAAGCTTCCTCTTCGCCTAAACATCGAAGAAACACACCATCAAACGAGCGTCGGTATAGCGCATCCTTGAAATATATGAAGCGAGGAGCTCGACGTCTTACATCTACCCTCTTACGAGGGTCTTGAGGTAACTTCCCATCAACAAGGTAGTCAATCAATGATTGCTTCCAATCCTCTTTATCTACCTCATAGACAGAAGCGGTCGGGAGTTCAACAATGTCGTCAAGAGAGCCATTGTCCTCGAAGATTGGAGGGACTACCCATCTTTGGCATACTCGTAGCCGAGCCTCATCTATAGGATGTGATATAGTTGAAGCTAAAGCAGCTAAGGCATCGGCTTACTTATTATGTTTCCTTGAAATGTGCTCCATCGTAACATCTCCTAGCCAATACAGGAGCGCCTTTGCATAACTGTTGTATGGGATCAACTCAGGCTTTTTTACTTCGTAAACCCCAAGTACTTGGTTGATAATTAGTTTGGAGTCCCCGTATATGTTAACCCTTCGTTGCTTCATATCGGCTGCAATTTCAAGTCCCAAAATGAGTGCCTGATACTCGGCAACATTATTCGAGCAGCGCTCTGTCAAGGTAAATGAATAAGGAAGCACTTCCCCTTCAGGCGTAACAAAGACAACTCCAGCGCCTGCCCCCTCTTTGTGTGCCGCTCCATCAAAGTACATCTTCCATGGAGGTAAAACTTCGACCACAAGCACGTCCTCATCAGGTAGGTCACTGGACAGCTCCCATTCGGCAGGAATTGGGTGGTCAGCTAGGAAATCTGCTAAGGCTTGCCCCTTGATGGACTTCTGTGGTACATAAGTGATCTCAAACTGTTGAAATAATAAGTACCACCTAGAAAGTCGATCGGAAAGAACAACCTTTGACATGACATACTTCACTGGGTTTGCCCTGGAAACTAGTCGAATTGTATGCGCTTCGAAATAATGCTTGAGCTTCCTGATGGCGAATACAAGGGCCAGACACAACTTCTCAATTGGCAGATATTTGAGCTCATTTGGCGTCATCATTCTACTTAAATAATAAAGGGCATTTTCTTTCCCGTTATCATTCTCTTGTGCAAGTAAAGCACCCACCGAGCTTTCTTGGGCAGAGATGTAAAGGATCAGCGAGCGTCCTGGAATTGGAGCAGTTAGCACAGGCGGCTTCATTAAATAGGACTTGATGCTTTGAAATGCATTCTTGCAGGCCTCATCCCATACAAATGGGACACCCTTCTTCATTAACCGGCTAAAGGGCTGACATCTTCCTGCTAGGTTTGATATGAATCTTCTTATATAAGCCAACTTCCCTTGCAAGCTTTTAAGCTCATGAAGGTTCTTTGGCTCAGGCATCTTCATTATAGCGTCGATCTTTGCTTGTTCGATCTCAATGCCCCTATGTCGAACAGTAAACCCAAGGAATTTTCCAGCAGCAACCCCAAAAGCACATTTCAGGGGGTTCATTTTGAGTTGAAACTTCCGCAAGCGGTCGAATACTTGTCTTAGATGCATCATGTGATCTGTGCGGAGTTTCGACTTCACAACCAGGTCGTCTACGTAACATTCCACCATTTTATGCAGCATGTCGTCAAATATAGTCTGCATGGCCCTTTGGTATGTAGCACCTGCATTTTTCAGACCAAAGGGTATCACTTTGTAGCAGTAGATACCTTTTGGCGTACGAAACGCAGTAAACTCCTCATCTTCTGGCGCCATGCGGATTTGATTGTAACGGATGAGCCATCCATGAATGACATGATCTCGTGTCCAGTTACAGCATCTATCATTAACTCTGTGATAGGGAGCGGGAAGTCATCTTTCGGGCATGCAACATTAAGATCTCGAAAGTCTACGCACACACGGATCTGGCCATTCTTCTTGCGCACAGGCACAATGCTGGATATCCAAGTCGGGTATTTAACTTCGGCGAATGAAACCAACCTCTATAAGCTTGTTGGCTTCTGCTTCGATTGAGGGAATGAGCTCGGGGCGGAAGCGCCGTTGAGCTTGCTTAATCGGGCGACACCCCTTTTTTACTGCCAAGCGGTGCACGGCTATCTTTGGGTCCAACCCTGGCATCTCCTTATATGTCCATGCAAATACATCGATATATTCTTTCAAAAGTGTGACATATATTTCTTCATCTTCGTTGGAAAGGAGTGAACTAATGAAGATAGGTCGAGGACTTTCAGGAGTTCCTAGATCCACCTCTTTTAGTTCGTCCACTGCGGCTTGTACCCCTTCTTCTAGCTCTTGAGGTGCATCCTCTGCATCTTCACCCTCGGTTGGAATCTCATCGTATAATGTTATATGAAATGACGATGCCATCTCATCTTGACTTGGTGTTGCCTCACAACTTGAATCAATATTTTCTTGACTTCTTTCTTGCACTTGGTGTGTACAATGGTTCTTGGTTGGACCTTCAAAACTTCACCACACGAGACATGGATATTAACTTCTCTTCTCATGCGAGATGGAACGGCACTCCTGAGCCTTTTTGAGGGTTCCATTTCAGTAGGAGGGTTGGTCTGGCTCCTTCGAACTCTGAGTAGGCCCAATTCTGTCATGTACTGATTTTCTCTTAGCAGGTTTGTGATTCGGCCCAAGTCTACGGAAGACTGATTGTCGTACTTCTACATCTCCGATTCTATCAAAACAGACTGTTTTCTTGTCACCTTCCTCTTCATCTGTAGAAGTGATGCAATTACTTGTGGCTCTGTTTATGAATATTCGCACGGGCTTAGGGGGAACGTAACCCAATCCCTTGCGTTGATGCGGCTCCTGCTGATTTGACTTGCCTTTACCACCAGCTTCTGGGATGAGCTTCCCCAGGTTTCGTGGATCTTTGGGATCATATCCAGCTTTGAATAGAAGTTTATATGCATTAGGGTCGAAGCCGCCAGTGCGCTTAGCGGGCACTGCTTGACTTGCCCCAACTTGAGCTTCATCTTCAAGCGGTTTAACTGGAGCTGCTGCTTTTAATGTTTCAATCCTTGCGAGTGGGAAAACAAGTTCCTTGTCGCGATGAGCTTGGTCTACAACTTGCTTGCCTTTCCACTTTGGATCAAGAGGTGTGTCAACATTGCTTTGCTCAGCCTCCTCTACAACTTGTTTCTTCAAGTAAAACTTTGCATCTGCAAAGTATGATTCTGCTTCAATGAAGGGAGTTTCATCAGCGACTAC